>NW_015505350.1:486481-562784 GCF_001515645.1 Sinocyclocheilus grahami | reverse complement strand
GGGGGGGGGGGGGGGTATTTCAAGTATCTATATGGGTGTGTGTCTGTTTTATTAAGCTAAGGATAAATGTTCTGAAGGGGAGTGAACCTTCCGTTTGCTAGTTTATTGTGACACTGCCTGCGCTTTGTGCTTCAGCTCTGTCTCGTGTTATTAAAGGCAACATAGATACAGATTCTTCCCTGTGCTTTGATTAGACTTGTTTGTGCTTTGAGATGTCTAGATTGTATGACAGCCTCCCTTCCTTAAGCTGACTGCAACTGAAATGCTTTTTATTTAGATGGTACTGCTGGAGAGAGAGATAAAGCACATTTTTCAGAGGTTTGTTCCATCAGACATGTAACATGCTCCTGTTTTGCTTGCTTATAAAAACATTTTATATTTATGCCATGTTAAATTTTTTTCCTAGTTGAGGCTGTTGTATTTATTGTGAACATCCAGTGAACATGAACTTGTTTGAGCTTAAACATTTGTCAAAACATACTTTACAAAAGCACATGGACACTTCACTGATGCCAGGTTGTTTTACACATTTTTAGATACCAAAATATGCCTGAAAGTAATTATAATGCAAAGCAACAAGTATACGTTTCATTCTCAGTTTTGTCATAATAGGTGCACTAGCGAGAATTAGCATATACTTTCTTCTCAATTGTATACTTTAGAGCAGTTTCTAGCAGGATTAACATATTAATAGCCTGATGCTAGCATGATTAACAAGTTACTGGCATGTTGTTAACATGATTCTAGTATGATTAGCATGTTACTAGCATTGTGTTAACATTTTGTTAGCATGATTAGCAAGGTTACTAGCATGTTACTAGCATGTTGCTAACATGATTCTACATGATTAACAAAGTTACTAGCATTGTCATTATCATGTTGCTAGCATGATTAACAAGTGACTAGCATTGTCGCTAGCATGTTGTTAGCATTATTAGCAAGTGATTAGCGAGTTGCTAGCATGATTAGCAAGTGACTAGCATGTTGCTAGCATGATTAGCAAGTAACTAGCACGTCGTTAGCCTTGATTAGCAAAGTTACTAGCATGTTAACATGATTAGCAAATTAGTAACATGTTTGTTAACATGATTCTAGCATGATTAGCATGTTACTAGCATGATTCTAGCATGATTAGCATATTACTAACATGATGCTAACATGTTTCTAGCAAGTTTATCAAGTTCCTAGCATGATTAACATATTAATAACATGATTCTAGCATGATTAACATGTTACTAGCATGATTCTAACATGATTAGCCTGTTAGCATGTAGCTAGCCTGTTTAACAAGTTGCTGGCATGATTCTAGCATGATTTACAAGTTACTAGCATTTTGTTAGCATGTTGCTAGCATGATTACAAATTACTAGCATGTTGTTAGCATTATTAACAAGTTACTAGCATGTTGCTAGCATGATTAACATGTTACTAGCATGATGGTAGCATTTTGGCCAAAAACACTTTAAAACCAGCTTGGGAGACCAGCCAAAGCAGTCAATCAGCTTAGGCTGGTTTTAGCAGTTTTTTTCAGTAGGGAGTTGTTAAGCTTTGCTATAGCAATAGACAGCTTAAATACACCATAAATCTTATTGTATAAAAGTTTTCACCCCCTCAATGAAAGTCTATGGGTTGGTTTTGATAGTCTGGTTTACGAAAACCGTAAGCCGGATTAGTTAGGAAAGATATAGCAATGCTCTGACGCAAGCTTGGTGGTTGTAGCTTTAAAAGTCTAGGAGGAGATACATTTTAAAATTTGGTATCAGAAGAAGAAGAAGAACTAGATAGTAAAGTTTGTAGACAAACTTTAAGTTGGCTTGAAAAAGCCTAGCCAGAAAGTTTGAAGTATTTTTAAAAGCGTAAAGTTTGAGGGTTTTCAGTTCTAACTAATCTGAAGTAGTTTTAAAGTTTTGAAGTCAATACAATCTATCAGAAAAATAGATAGATAAATAGACAGATAGACAGATAAATAGATAGATAAGAAATAGTAAACTAGCATGTTGCTAGCATGATTAGCAAGTGACTAGTATGTCGCTAGCTAGGGATGCATCGGTTATCGGGTCCGATACTGAGCTCCTGTACTCGTACTAGTTAAAATGCCCCATACCAAATGCAGATACCACACAGCATGTGTTCAGTGCCATATTCAGACAATGAAACACCGACAACAGAACAACAGACAGCAGAATGGAGTTATTAGAGATTATGGATGTCTACGAAGTATATGTATGCAATGAATATAATGTTAAACATTCAGTATTGACTGTATAGCTGATGTGCGCGAGCTGATGTGCAAAGCAGGCTGAGTGGATTGAGCGCGCGGCGGCGCAGATGCGCGAGCTTGTCGAGTGAATAAATCTTTCTCACAGACATCACTGGAAAGTTTGTAGTTCGGTCAGATATGTCAAAAACAAGTAAGTAAAACAATGCACAAGTTACTTAACGGTAGGGAGAGAGAGAGAACGAGTGCGCGTGCAATTCTGTTGTGTGACCTTTGATGTTAACTCACTTAGCACACGCATCATTTGGATTTAAACTAAATCGTAAAAATAAGACCATTTATAGGGGCATTCACTATAAACGTCATTTATTTTTAACCTTAGTCATACACGACTTTCTGGCAAAGTGAATCTAGCAGCCTGTGTGAAATGCGCTAGGCTGTACTGTACTACTGTCCTCTCATTCTACATCAATACAAATACTTTGTTTCTGCATTATATGAGTGGCTTTGGAATATAAATCGCAGCACGTTTCAGATGAAAAAAAACGCGACTTCTATTTATGAATATATCGCAGTTAGATTTATAACGAGTGGTTCCCTGCATTATTACAGCAAAGTGCGTGATTACAGCACTAAGCCGCTGCAATGGAGCAGCTCTAATGCTATAAAATTACAGATGATGTACCATAGAGCAAAAAAATGAACAGTGAAAGTAACAAAAACTTGTAAAATACATTTTAATGGGTATAATTAAGTGTGAAAATAACCGAAGGATATACAGTCAAACCAAAAATTATTCAGACCAGATATAATTTTTAATATTTTTTTACTAGTGGGTACAGGACTCTATAGTTCATTGATGTAAGTGAGGATAGCTAAATAAAGTAAACTGTGACAAATTATACCCAACATTTCTTCATACAGTGGACTACCAGTAAAACTGATACAAATTTGGGACCAAAAATTATTCAGACCGAGTCTGGGAAAAAAAAAATGAAGTTCAGGTTTGCATGAAGCTGGTTGACAGCATGCCCAGGAGACTACAGGCTGTCATTAAGGCAAAGGGTTGCCCGACTAAGTATTGATAGTTGTGTAAATACTGTCATACTAACAGCTAATTTTTTGGTTGATTGTAATCCATTACATACCTTTCTATCAAAGTTATCTAACATTATCAAACTGAATTTGTTCTGACTCAGTTTAACTCTAAATTCTTGTTATATTTTATTACTATTTTCTAAACTATAGCAAATAAACTGTGATAATGTGAGAAATGTTGAAGGTTTCTGAATAAATTTTGGTTTGACTGTATCTATTTGATAAATGAAGTTAACCAACTAACAATATACATACGCTTTTGGTTTCTGTACCCAATATTTAAAACATTTACAAATGCAATAAAATATTGGTATCGGTACTCAGTATCGGCAAGTACTAAAAATAAAAGTATTAGTATCGGGCGAGTACTGGAAAAAGTGGTATCGGTGCATCCCTATCGCTAGTATGATTAGCAAGTTACTAGCATGTCACTAGCGTGTTTCCAGCATGATTAGCATGTCGCTAGCATGTTGCTGGCATTATTAGCAAGTAACTAGCATGTTGCAAGCATGATTAACAAGTGAATAGCATGATTAGCAAGTTACTAGCTTGTCTTTAGCATGTTTCTAGCATGTTGCTAGCGTGAATAGCAAGTTACTAGCATGTTGTTAGCATGATTAAAAAGTGACTAGCATTGTCGCTATCATGTTATTAGCATGATTAGCAAGTGACTAGCATGTTGCTAGCATGATTATCAAATGACTAGCATGTTGCTAGAATGACTAGCAAGTTACTAGCATGTCATTATCATGTTTCTAGAATTTTTGCTAGCATGATTAGCAAGTTACTAGCATGTTTGTTAACATGATTAGCAAGTGACTAGCATGTCGCTATCATGTTGTTAACATGATTAACAAGTGACTAGCATGTTGCTAGCATGATTAGCAAGTGACTAGCATTTTGCCAGCATGATTAACAAGTGACTAGCATGTTGCTAGCCTGACTAGCAAGTGACTAACAAGTCGTTAGTATGATAAGCAAGTTACTAGCATTTCGCTAGCAGGTTGTTAGCATGATTAGCAAGTAACTAGCATGTTGCTAGCATGTTTAGCAAGTGACTAGCATGTCATTAGCATGATTAACAAGTGACTAACATGTCGCTCGCATGTTTCCAGCATGATTAACAAGTGACTAGCATGTTGCTAGCATTAATAGCAAGTAACTAGCATGTCGCTAACATGATTAGCAAGTTACTAGCATGTCACTAGCATGTTTCTAGCCTGATTAGCAAGTTACTAGCATGTTGTTAGCATGTTTCTATGCTAATCCAGCTAAAACCATCTAAAACCAGTTGATTCAGTAAAAAAACAGACCAGCTAAAAAAGACCAGCCTGACCTGCTAAAAAAGTGGCCAAAACCACTTTAAACCCAGTTTGGAAAACCATCCAAAGCAGCCAATCAGCTTAGGCTGGTTTTATCGGTTTTTTTCACTAGGGAGTTGATAAACTTTGCTATTGCAATAGACAGCTTAAAGGGGTCATATGATGTTGCTAAAAAGAACATTATTTTGTGTATTTGGTGTAATGAAATGTGTTTATGCGGTTTAAAGTTAAAAATACACATTATTTTCCACATACTGTACATTATTGTTCTCCTCTATGCCCCGCCTTTCTGAAACGCGTTGATTTTTACAAAGATCATCGGTCTAAAAAGCGAGGTGTACTGTGATTGGCCAGCTATCCAGTGCGTTGTGATTGGCCGAATGCCTCAAGCGTGTGATGGAAATGTTACGCCCCTTAACACACTGTGATGCCCTGTCCGGCCGGAGCGACGATTCAAAAACATTAAAAACCCATTATAAACGAGGCATTTGCTGCATCCAGTAGGGACATAATTACGGATTATAATGACTTATACTGTCTTTTTACGCGGTGCGATGCATCGCGCCGTGTAAAGATAAAACCATGTCTGCATTTGTGATCAGAGAAATGACAAACAAGCGCTACTCTACACTGCTCAAAACTCGCGTTTGAATCATCAGTGGCAAATCCTTTAAATTAAAATGTACTTACAGTCTGTGAGTCAGAACAGCCGGCATTGTAGTCTATTCTTTCAGGATCAGGAAACAGTCCTCCATAAAATGTGCTGCGCACAAATGAATATTTGGGTTGAACTGTTCTGGAACAGTGTTGTAAATACAACTTAACCACTGATTTCGTGTCCTCTTTTGGAAGACCAAACAAAGTAGTTTCATTTTCACAACGAAACACACAGCGGTGTAGCGTCTCGACCAATCTGACACACTAATTGTTATTTGATTTAACCAATCAATTATTCATTAGATTAACAAATCGTAAACAAGTGCAAGAAGTTTATTGTTACATTAGAGAAGCACTCACTGAAAGCACCACGTTCTAAAACTGTGGGCAACTTTTAAAATACTCCAGGGACCCTCCCAGTCGGTGGTCCTGCTAGGTTTCGATAAGATGTGAGTTCCAATGCTCCAGAACATCCCAAGTTACATGCCAGGTTTCGGCCTTGTCCTTTCCATTCTTCAAGTTACTCTGACGCAAACTGGTTCTTTTTCATCAACCAACTTCAGCAAAGATCACTGGAAACCTTAAGAGTGCATCAGGAATCTCTTTCAGACAGCCGAGACTCGCAAGTATCAAACTTAGTCTTATTAATTGATGCATTAAGTATCAGTTACACCTTTTTACAAGGTGTGTTTGAACTGAGAATCTGACGTATTCCTCAGGTTTAGATCTTTGAATATGCAAAGGGTTCCATAAAATTAATTCTTTATGCCTCTTTCTGTACTGAGTTAAACTTTAACCCTTTCCTATACCAACTGTGTGTGTGTATGTGTATGTTAGACCAGTTTATGTGTGTATGTAGGATGTTAGACCAGTTTATGTGTTTATGTAGTATGTTAGACTAGTTTAAGTGTTTATGTAGTTAATAAAACCTTACTTGTATCACACTTGACGTGTTCATTGTTTGCTCATAACCGGAGTCACTAATCATGCAGATTTACGCTACAAGCTTTGTAGAATTGTACAGTAAGAAAGTTATTTCCCTTAACCAGGAAATTAACGTTCTTAGAATTGACAAGACAGTTGACCCTGAGAGGTCAGCTAAATATCTAGAGCGGATCTAAAATATGAATAGTTAATTATAACTAGTTATGGTTAGTTATTCATATTAATCATAAGCTGATTCGTTACAGTGGCTAGTGAGCGGTGGCCGGCGGCTAGAGTGAGCGGTGGTGGGCGGGCTTGAGAACGGTGCAGCCGGTGGATTCGACAAAGGAGCGGGCTTGCGGCAACCACATGTGACGACCCCGGGCTGGACTCCGCTTCATCCACGGTGAAAGCCGATCCAGCGATCCACAGCATGAAGTTGATGTATTCCCTCAGCGACCAGCATGGATCAGCTCCGGGCATGACGGAGCGGATATCATCCTCTTTTGGAAGGCCAAACAAAGTAGTTTCACTTTCACAACGACACATACAGCGTCTTTACAACATGGCGGCAGCAACAGTACTACAGCAAGAATAAAAGTTACGCCTTCTTTCTTTGCGTGAACATTTGGGCGGTGTTATGCAAATCTTCCCACATCGTGATGTAGACATGTGGGGGCATGTTGGAACGAGCCGTTTTAGGTAGGTGTGGTTGACTCTTAACTTTTATAAAGAATATCTCTTTGGATTTGAGACTTTAGTCTTTGCAACCTTGTTTTTTTTAGGTGATAGTCTGGTTTTCGAAAACCGTAAGCCGGATCAGTTTGAAAAGATATAGCTTTTTCAAGCCAACTTAAAAGTTTAAATTGGATTTCAGTAAGTTGGTTTTTTCAAGCCAACTTAATTATATTATTGGGTATTATATATTATATACTATATCATTGTGTAATTATATTTATATTGTTATATATTTATATGTATATTATATTGTCTGTTTTTGCTCTGTTTTGCAAACAAAAATGTCCTGTAAAGCCACAGCAGAATTGTTGTGCATCTCAGAGAAACACAGCATGTTTAGTTTTTTGAATGACTCCGCATAGGGTGAACCAATTATTCAAAAGCCCATTCATAAAATGAGCAGTTTACTGAATTCCTGAATGAATCAGCCTTTGAATGAATCGAATGAATGAATGACTCATAAGGACATTTACCATCACCTGCTGGCAGTTTTAGTTTCTTATATAGAGTATTATTTCATTTTAAAAAAGTAAAAAACACTTTAAAGGCATAGTTCACCCCAAAAAATTCAATTGTCATCATTTACTCAAACCTGAATGACTTGCTTTCTTTTGTGGAACATAAAAGAAGGTATTTTGAAGACTGTTGGTAACAAAGCTGTTTTGGTTACCGATGACTTCCATTGCATGAATGAAAAAAACTGAGATGTTTCTCAAATTATCTTCTTTTATGTTGAATAGTTTTTGTTAGGCCATTGTAGCCTAAACGTGTAATATATATATATATATACACCATTTTCATTAGAATGGATAAACAAAAGTGCTTTCCTTGACCTCTGTATTAAATTGTTTTTTTTCAGTATGCTCTGTACATGGTCCTTGAGATGCCCTTTGATTTCACAGCTGTAAATTGGTGTTTAAAAGATAAATGGGACTTAATTCAATTTGATGATATATTAATATTTGCTTTTCCTTATTTGCCCGTTTGATTTTCCTCTAATACTAAAATGGTGCTGCCTCATTCTCTTGGAAAATTTTGCTGTTGAAAGGTATCTTTTTCTTGCTTCTTGTTTTTCTCTGTCCAGCAGATTCAAATGACCATAATTTTTTCGCAGGAAACATGTCCTCACTGCGTGCAAGTGCCGGAAGAGCAGGAGATTGAAATCTGCAGCAGGGTATGTTTTTTATATCTCAAATAGGGGCACTTGAGAGAAAAAAAAAACAATCAAAACTTGATAATGCTTGCTACATCCTGACTAAAGCGCATGACTTTTTAGTATCATGTGTTATTGAATGCACAGTATTTTTGAAGGTATTTCCAACACTTCATTCCATTTGTTTGTACACCTCGTTCAGGAGCAAAGGATAACAAAAGACTTCCACACTGCAGTTGGATGGCTGCAGAGAAAACCTCTGTGTCTTAAGAGTAGAGGTCTGCATTCCCGTGGGAACCGCGGGACCCGACCGGAATTTTTGCGCCGCGGGATTAAATTCCAGAATAAAACGTGGTAACGGTCGGTAACTGGTGTAATTTGAACGGGAGCGGGTGGTCTAACAATATCCCATTCCCGACGTCCATTTAGAACAGCATATCTGCTCTTTATACTTATTGACCACCGGTACAGCTTGCGCTCAGGACTGTTATGCACGCGCTGCATGCATGCTTTAAACGTCACGCATTTTATTTGCGTGGTCTGTGCGCAGCATGTGCATAACTATATATTAACCTGTGGTAAATATACGGCCCTCAGACAGAACAGGCAGGTTGTCGATGAGTGACAGAGCAGAATAAGGATGGAGCAAAGTGTGGATGCACTGTGCTTGAAGGACGTTCAATTCGGTTTTGTTTATATTTTGCTTAGCCTATAATTTTAAATGAAAGATGTGGTATTTATTTATTTTTCTCTGCGACACTTTTCCTACTCTGTTAACAGAAAAATGTCAAACAAATTTTGTATTTTGACAAGACAAATAAAAATAGCTAATAGGCTATTTTTGTACAACCTACTTGTTTTTCTCTCTGCAACACTTTTTCCCTATTGTGTTGTCAATGTTAAACTAATTATATCCTGACAAGACGAATAAAAAGAATACAATTTTTGTACAACATTTTTATTTTCTCTGGCACTTTTTTTCCTACTGTGTTGCATAAAATATTAAACAAATTTTGTGTCTTAAGATAATTCATATAAATTCAAGTCAAAGTCAATAAATTCAAGACTCTTGAGAAGACGAATAAAATAACATACAATTTTGTGCAGACTACACTTTTATTTGTCAGCCTATCTCTCTTTCTTTCAGTAGCAGAAATTTAAATGTGAGATTTTGGAAACAAGATCTAAATTTAGCTGGAACGGTCAGGTCAGGAAGACAATTATTCTAAGCGGACAGCGGGTGAACAAAGAGTGAATATTTAGCAGGAGCGGATGGGTGCGGAATAGAACCTTGCGGGACCGGGACTAAAAAAACAGTCCCGTGCAGACCTCTACTTCAGAGGTTTGGTGAAAGAGCTGAGGTTCCTCCAACTAAAAGAGGAAGACCAGAAGAAAGCTCTTCTTCAGCTTTCACAAGCCGAAATGGCTGAAGACCAGCAACTGGCCAAAGAACCTTTTGTTCCCTATCGATACTTCACTCGTTCTGCGTAGCTAGACGCTTATGGGGAAAAACTCCTTTTTTCTCAGAGGACTGAAGACTTATTCAATCACGCAGTGTAACTGCACGGCCATTGGTTCGTGCAGTGATTATAAAACGAACCAATGGCTTTGCAGCGGTGCTGCAGGAGCCTATGGTGGTGAAGCCCGCCAGAGCCCGCCAGAATGGGCGGGACCATCTGGCTATGTAAGCGGGCATTGAAGCTGCTGTCTCTTCTGTGCCCTCTCACTGCTCCGCCTGCTCTTCGAGCTGCTCAGCAACCAGCGTAGACGCCAGCTCGTCCCCTGCTGCCATCTGGCGAGCCTAAAAAAGCAAATTTCTCACTAAAAGAGCACCGGTGTTGTTTCAAATGCCATACAGTTATTGCACGTCATGGTGATGGCTGCTCAGAGTGCATTTCCTGCTTGGGTAAGCCCACACGGAAGCCGCTCTGACCGAGATGGATTGTGCACATTGTGTGAACATGAGTCTTGCCACTCTGCGTGCTCGGATTGCTTTCTTTTTAGAGAGCAAATCCTCCCTTCACGCCTTCCTGTTTTCTTCCTCCCAGGG
The DNA here is from genome assembly GCF_001515645.1 of Sinocyclocheilus grahami. Taxonomy (NCBI): domain Eukaryota; kingdom Metazoa; phylum Chordata; class Actinopteri; order Cypriniformes; family Cyprinidae; genus Sinocyclocheilus; species Sinocyclocheilus grahami. The sequence goes on along the minus strand of NW_015505350.1, from coordinate 552,624 downwards.
ATCTGTGAGGAAAAAACAGCGGGGCAAAGGGACTAAGCGCTAGGCCATGAGCGAGCTCGCGCTGGTCCAGATCCCGCGCTCCTCGCCCCCACCAAGCAGAGAGGATTCTCTCGTTCTCTTTGATCAAGCAGACCAGCGTCCCTCAGCTGATGCGAGCGACATGGTCTCGTTCGGTCCCATAGAGAACGAGCTATTAGATGACAGCATGTCTCTAATAGCATCAGACGCATGTCTCTAATAGCATCAGACGCGGAGGAGATGTCGGGCTCTATTGCTGATAGAGCCCTTCATCGTCTGCCGAGCCCAGTGACTCTAAACCAGGGATGGATGCCAAACTTTTCCGCATCCTCTCTAAGGCAGTTGAGGAACTGGGATTGGAGTGGTCTATGCCAGAGGAGCCCACTCATAGCCGTCTGGACGAATACACGGAGTGCTTCTGGTGTCCCCTCTCTGGAAGAACCATCTCTGGATCTCAGAGCTGTCTCAGCTGCTGACGGCTGCTCCATGGCCCATTCCCCTGAGGCAGAACCTCCTCTCTCAGGCGAACAGAACAATCTGGCACACCCAGTCCGAGCTGTGGGCACTGCAAATATGGGCTCTCAACGGGAATCAGTAGATCTCCCAGAGAGCATCCTGAATACGATCTCACAGGCTAGAGCCCCGTCTACGCCCTTAAATGGTCGATTTTCTCTGCCTGGTGCGAAACCCGTGGCGAGGACCCAATAACATGTGACATATCGGTGATATTGTCCTACTTACAAGAGCTGTTGGACAAGGGCCGCTCCCCTTCCACGCTCAAAGTCTATGTGACAGCTATAGCAGCTTCACACGCTTCTATAGCCGGACAGTCAGTGGGCCGGAACAACCTTGTTGTCCGTTTCCTGAGGGGATCCAGGAGGATCCATCCACCCCGGCCCCTCACGGTCCCTACATGGGATCTACCCACGGTCCTGAGAGCGCTCAAAGGCTCCCCCTTTGAGCCACTCCAGTCTGCGAGCTTAAAAACAATGTCGCTGAAGACCACTCTGCTGCTGGCGCTAGCATCAGTTAAGCGAGTAGGTGACTTGCAGGCTCTCTCGGTAAGCCCTGTCTGTCTTGAGTTTGGGCCCAAAGACTTCAAAGTCATCCTAAAGTCAAGACCCTAAAGTGCTCTACACTCCGTTTAGAGCCCTGGTTATTACTTTCTCCTTCTGAGGAAGACCAGGAGTTTAACCTTCTCTGCCCAGTTAGGGCATTGAGAATTTACATCGAGTGTTCCGCCCCCTTCAGGCAGTCGGAACAACTCTTCGAATGCTTTGGCGGCCGCACCAAAGGGTCCCCGGTCACAAAGCAGAGGATCTCTCGATGGTTAGTTGATGCTATCACCCTAGCTTACTCCTCCCTGGGCCTTCAGAGTCCCATAGGAGTGAGAGCCCATTCCACTCAAGGCGTGGCCTCTTGCTGGGCGTGGTCTAGTGGTGAGTCCATAGTAGACATCTGTGCAGTGGCCGGCTGGGCCTCGCCGTCCACCTTTGTCAGGTTCTATAACTTGGATGTTCCGGCCTTGCAGGCCCGGATTTTATCTGCTTAAGGTGGCACACGGCGGTCTTAGGCTCTGCCTGACTCTTCAGGAACACTCTTGGCCCTATTACTAGTGCTGAGGCTGTACATACATTATCTGAAAACTGGGTCATTATCAATGAGTTCAGCCCTCTTGCCTCCTGCAGGGCTCATCCTGCGCATAATTGGTCCCTCTGAGCCTTTTTCACTCAAAGCCAGTTCATATCAGTCGTTCCTCTCTCATGGCACGGCGGGATTGTATTGGTTCCCCATAAGCATCTAGCGACGCAGTACGAGTGAAGTATCGATAGGGAACGTACTCGGTTACTTTCGTAACCTCGGTTCCCTGAGATATGGGAATGAGCCGTGCCATGATGCTGCACGACTCCGTGTCGTTGCTTCAGTCGAATTGACCTGAGATCCTATGGCAAAATGCCCGCTTATATAGCCAGATGGCCCCACCGCGATAGCACCGCCATGCTATGTAGCTGCACGACTCAGTCGTCGCTTCAGTCAAAGTAACCTGAGGATCCTATGGCAAAATGCCCGCTTATATAGCCAGATGGCCCCACCGCGATAGCACCGCTGCCGAGCCATTGGTTCGTTTTAAAATCACTGCACGAACCAATAGCCGTGCAGTTACACTTCTTGTTTGAATAAGTCTTCAGTCCTCAGAGAAAAAGGAGATTTTCCCCTTAACACTTAAGGGGAAATCTCCTTTTTCTCTGAGGACGCTAGCAATGCTAGACGCAGTACTCGTTCCCGTATCTCAGGGAACCGAGGTTACGAAAGTAACTGAGTACATTTTCCAATTACAATTTAAGAATAATATGGACATTTTTCTCGATGAGTGCATGGACAAAAGGGGCCTCAAAATAAATTGCATGTGTCTCGAGTTTTGATGTATTTTAGTTTTCTTTTGTCAAATTTGATAATTATTGTTAAATGTGTGCCTGCTTTGCTTTAACATTTGTTTTTTTATTTTCTTTATTTTTTTTAAATCTTTTGCTACTTATGTATGATAATGTGTGTAATGGAAAAATAATGGTTAAAAAAATTTTTTTTATCAAATGTTCATATCCTCAAGCTTCATTTTGTCTATCTACCTCATCTATCTATCATCTGATTAAATCACTATGCTTAGTAAGATAACTTTTGCTCCGCTCACTTCCGGCTTGATGCTGCTGGCCTGGTGCTGCTGTGACGTAAGGGTTCTGCGGTTCTGCAGCTGGATGTATCTCGCTCAAGCTCTGGCAAACAAACATTCCACTATTAGTACAAGCCTGTTATCTTTACAGAAAATGTACTCGTTTTAAAAGTCAGTCATCTAATTGTACTGTGCATAATAAATGCACATTTATGAATTACACAGACGAGGAGCATGGCGCAATAAAAATAATGACATAGCTGATCTCATAGTGCCTTTGCAATGCATGATATCACAGACTTTATAAGTCCCACTTGTGATTATGAGCTTGACAAATTCAAGCAGTTGACTTCACATTGCCTTCATATGCAAATTTTAAGTACAGTACCACATTCCTATTTATGATCATTCTGGTAGCAGGTGAAGGCAGTACCAGTGAAAACAGGCAGAGATAATGGTAGCTTTATCATGCCAAGAAGCTCTTTCAGAAAGGCAATTTGGAAAGCAAACACATGATAATTAATCTGTCTGGAGCTGACGTTCACGCACGATGTGTTGGTATTGATCCCTAAACATATAGGGGACTTTACCAATTTTTTTCTGGGATATTTCCTTCAATAATGAAATTGAATCAGTGTCCTCATCGGCTCAGATGGAGGGAGTCTATGTTCGTTGGTGCATCCCAAAATACAACACCTGTAATGCCTCTTTAGCGCTGACATTGTATATCTCCAGCAGCTAACGTTACAGCAAGAAAACAGTAATGGCGGACTTGCTGCTTCTCACTAAGGTGATATCTCAGATGATATCTCAGATCATTATCTAGTCTTGTGCAAACTTCATATAGCTAAAACTGTAAATTCTACTCCTTCTAGAACCATCACTTTTACCACAAAAGACTGCTTTGTAAGTAATCTTCCTGATTTATCTCAATTCCTTAGCATATCCAATACCTCAGAACAACTTGATGATGTAATAGAAACTATGGACTCTCTCTTTTCTAGCATTTTAGATACGGTTGCTCCTTTACGCTTAAGGAAGATTAAGGAAAACAAATACAGTGACTAAATTAATGAAAAATAAAGCAAGATACTTCCAAGAACTATTAGAGATAAAATTGTAACCATTCAGCCGTCAGCTACAGTATTGTAAGGGAAACAGGTCAATAATTTAGCTCAAAGGGAATCATTTAAGATTTTAAAGGGAACTCCACCATTAATATGTAAGGGAATTTGGATTAAAAATACATACACAATAAATGATTAAGACCTGATAAGTCACATGTGGGTTACATACATAATATGGAGTTAGGCATAGAAATGATTAGTTGCTCAGGTCCTTTTAGTGTCCTTTAGATACATATTCACATGGAAATGCAGTTCCTGTAGCCATTCTGTGAATGTATGAAGACCAGAGATTAAGAGGTCTGTAAGGAATCTCTGAAAGTCTGTTCTTTGTCTTAGGTGGGGGGAAAAGTCAATCCGAAGAGCTTGTGATCACTATCACATGTTTCCATTTGATGGTCACGCTATGCATCTCTTTTGACCATTATTATTGATAACTTGCTCCAAAATTGACAATCTCCTTGGAATTGTCAATGAGTGTTCTTTTGTTTAAATGCTGTGAGCTACTCAAAGCTGCTAGTTGGTTCAGGCTTGGGGCCAGGATCTGATTTATGAACATCCTGTTGTCTTGGGCCTCTGTGGAATTTGGGCTCCTCAGGTTTCAACCATGTTTTGGCCAAATCTTAGATTGTCTGATTCAGTCTGATATCCTACAGTATTGCATCAGATTCCCTGAGGAACAATTCCACTCATTCTCTACTATAGGAGAGGACGAATTTTATAAATTTGTTAAATCATCTAAACCAACAACATGTATGTTAGACCCTATTCCATCTAAGCTCCTAAAAGAGGGGCTTCCAGAAGTCAGATCCTCTTCTGACTATTATTAATTTGTCATTGTCATTAGGATATGTCCCCAAAACCTTCAAACTGGCTGTTATTAAGCCTCTCATCAAAAAACCACAACTTGACCCCATAGAACAAGTTAATTACAGACCAATCTCGAATCTCCCTTTTCTGTTCAAGATACTAGAAAAGGTAGTATCCTCACAATTATATTCCTTCTTAGAGAAAAATGGTATCTGTGAGGATTTCCAGTCAGGATTGAGACCGTATCATAGTACTGCGACTGCTCTCATTACAGTTACAAATGACCTGCTCTTATCTGGTTGTGGTTGTATCTCTCTATTAGTGCTATTGGATCTTAGTACTGCGTTCGACACTATTGACCACAACATTCTTTTGAATAGACTAGAAAACTTTGTTGGCATTAGTGGAAGTGCATTAGCATGGTTCAAATCGTACTTATCTGACCGCCATCAAAGTGAATGAAGAGGTATCATATCGATCAGAAGTGCAGTATGGTGTACCTCAAGGCTCAGTACTAGGGCCATTACTTTTCACGCTTTACATGTTACCGTTGGGAGATATCATCAGGAAACACGGTGTTAGCATTCACTGATGATACTCAGCTCTATATTTCTTTGCGGCCCGGCGAAACATACCAATTTGAAAAACTAACGGAATGCATAGTCGATATAAACAACTGGATGACGAGTCATTTCTTACTGCTAAATTCTGAAAAAATAATTGCAATCTGTACTTTCAAAGCCATGTTTCTAGCATTTGTACAACTGCATTTTTCCATCTCAAAAATATATCTAAATTACGACCTATACTCTCAATGTCAAATGCAGAAATGTTCATTAATGCGTTCATGACCTCAAGGTTAGATTATTGTAACGCTTATTAAACAAATCCAGCTGGTCCAAAATGCAGCAGCTAGAGTTCTTACTAGAACCAGGAAGTATGCCCATATTAGCCCGGTTCTGTCAACACTGCACTGGCTCCCTATTAAACATCGTATAGATTTTAAAATCTCGCTTATTACTTATAAAGCCCTGAATGGTTTAGCACCTTAGTATTTGAATGAGCTCTTATTGCATTATAGTCCTCCACATCCGCTGCATTCTCAAAACTCTGGCAATTTGATAATACCTAGAATATCAAAATCAACTGCGGGCGGCAGATCCTTTTCCTATTTAGCGCCCAAATTCTGGAATAACCTACCTAACATTGTTCGGGAGGCAGACACACTCTGTCAGTTTAAATCTACATTAAAGACCCATCTCTTTAACCTGGCTTACACATAACACACTAACACATTTCTAATATTCAAATCCGTTAAAGGAATTTTAGGCTGCATTATTTAAGACAACCGGAACCGGGAACACTTCCTATAACACCCGATGTACTTGCTACATCGTTAGAAGAATGACATCTACGCTGATATTAGTCTGTTTCTCTCTTATTCCGAGGTCATCGTAGCCACCAGATCCAGTCTGTATCCAGATCAGATGGTCACTGCAGTCACCCACATCCAGTATGTATCCAGCCCAGATGGTGGATCAGCACCTAGAGATGACCTCGACAGCCCTGAATGTCAGTGGAGATCAGGACAACTAGATGAGCCCCAGAGACAGATCCCCAGTGAAGACCGCCACTGGGACCAGACCACAGGAACCAGTTGAGTCCTCTGCACAATGTGACATTTTGTTGCAGCCTGGAACTGAACTGCTGGTTTCGTCTGGCCAGAGGAGAACTGGCCCCCCGATTGAGTCTGGTTTCTCCCAAGGTTTTTTCTCCAATCTGTCACCGATGGAGTTTTGGTTCCTTGCCACTGTCGCCTCACGCTTGCTTAGTTGGGGACACTTAATTTCCAGCGTTATCGTTGACATGATTGCACAGATACTATTTAAACTGAACTGAGCTGGATGATGACATCACTGAATTCAATGATGAACTGCCTTTAACTGAAAATTGAGTGTCTACTATTGTCATTTCGCATTATTGACACACTATTTTACTAATTAATGCTGTACAGTTGCTTTAACACAATCTGTATTGTTAAAAGTGCTATATAAATAAAGGTGACTTGACTAAGGGCTGTCTATATGCTAATAGGGCAGAGAAATGGGCGGAACCTTTTCCCTATAGTGACGTATACATAGGGAGAAATCTGGAATTGAAAAGACTGTATATTATTAATTGGTATTATTAAAAAAATGTGTGGGTGGATTTTTAACAATATAGGCCTGTTGTTTTCACACACTGCGGCCACAGAACTGTGTTCAAACACCTTGTAAAAGTGATTTTTGCATAATAGGTCCCCTTTAAACCTTACTAGCTCATCTATTTTTCTCCTGCTTAAACTAAAATACTTTAAATATTTTAGTTTGTCTTGTACATTTTGTGATTAGATCAGATAACATTTTACACTGTTATATGGTCATGTTACAAAGTGCCCTACGGGGCATGTTGTCACATTTCGCTTCCATTGTTTCCATAAAGAAAGAAAAAAGTACAGACTGTATACACAAGAAACAAGACCACATATTTGTGTTCGTAGGTGTGTGAAATTAATGTAGACCAAAAAAAATGTAGAAACAAAAAAGAAATACTCTGAAGAGTGACAAAGTTAAAAAAAGTTGTGCACTGCTCTCTCCTGATCATCAAGTGCTGGTTTATAAAGATATACATTTAAGTTTGAAGTGCACTACAAGTGAACATTAAGTGCAGTTAAGCACACGTCTTTTTCACAGTGATAAAGAGAAAATTATTTAAAGTGAAATTGTTGACATTTAAGCTACCTGAATAACATATTCAGTTTAATGTCTCAGACATTTGAAGCTGACTTTATTGGTCCCTTGAGTACTAAGGCTTGCTACTGCCACAGTAACACAAAAACACACATTTAGCATGTACAACAAGATGTACAACACTTGCAATGCCTTGGCCAAGCATTCACATTTACATAATTGCCTAAAGTATGTTTCTGATGTTTCTGGCCTTAGTCACTATAATCAGTGTGAGAAAGACGATGTTATTTTACTGATGTACCAATAAACAAGCTAATCAGCTGTAATTTTCTCATATCAAACTGATAATGTTCATTTCCTTTCTTTGACTGTCTTCCTGTGGGCCATATCTGTTGTTTTGAACAATCTGATGCTATGCTAACCTGTGTATCTATGCTGTGATACACAAGAGAAGCATACACTCTTAAAAATTAATGTATTTCACGAACCATAGAAGAACTTTTTTGTCTAAATGGTTCCATAAAGAACCTTTAACATCTGAAGAATCTTTCTGTTTCACAAAAGGTTCTTTGTGGCGAAAGAAGGTTCTTCAGATTACAAAAAGGTAAGAAAGAGGTGGTTCTTTAAAGAACCTTTGACTGAATGGTTCTTTGTGGAACCAAAAATGGTTCTTCTATGGCATTGCTTGAAGAACCTTTTTAAGCACCTTTATTTTTAAGTTATTTATTTGACTTTATTTGAACTGAGCCCTAACTTACTACTTGACACACACGTCTGCACCTTTTCATTACTGAATTTACTAATGCTGATCCCCAGGCCACACAGATACAGACACGTCACTGTGCAGAGGTTTCATTCAATTCACAAACACATTTAACTGTGACCGTATCCTTAGTCACAACAGCTTACATTAAGCATTTGACACGTACTGGCAAAGCCAAAACTGCATGATTTTATATGTGAGTTTCAGAACGGCATGTGATCTGCACACTACACCTTACATAGCTGGTTAACAATGCAGATAAAAACATGAGAGGTCGATACATTCTTTAATCTAATAAAAATCTATTTGCCCTACAGAATGTATGACCAAAGTGCAGTCATGGCATTGAGTTTTATATGAACCTTATTATTACAAAACTTAATATGAAACATAACACTAAAGCCCCGTTGAGACTACACGATTTTTTTATCAGTTACGACAGTCACTGTGTCAGATTATGCGATTTTGACTCATAAAATGTTTACTGTGTGGAGACGTGCTGATTGGTCTCGTTCTGTATCGTGTATCTTCTCAGTGTCTGTGCTTGCTTGGCCATTTGTTGTGGAAAAATAAGGTAAGTGTGTTCAAGCGCCAGCAGAAAACAGTGTAAAGAAATACTCTTTGAGAGAAGCAGTCTTTATCAGCGGAAGTTAAAAGCAGCTCGTAAATGTATTTACTTGTCTTTAGTGTTTAGTGCAGTTGTCGTTGCTAGGAAACACTTGTTTTGTTAACTGTGTGGAGACATGCTGATATCGGGTTTGGTCTCGTTCTGTATCGCGTACCTTGTCAGTGTCTGCGCTTGCTTGGCCATTTGTTGTGGAAAAAATAAGGAAAGTGTGTCCAGCTGAATTAATTTAGTATTTTGTTAGACAAGTATAAAAAAGCTTAGTTTACCGTGGCAGCCGTCGCGTGATGGCCTCCTCGTGTGAAGACCGAAGAGTGTAAAGACCATCGACTCTACCGTGCGACTCCACTGGGCAGGGACACCGGCAAAGGATAAGTATCACTTTTTATTTCTCCTCTTTCATACTACTTGTTTCACTTCTGTTTCAGTTTTTATAACCATTTCTTACTATGTGTAAGTAAGTTGTTGTTTTTTAGCATGTGTGTTTGGCAGTGTTATTTTTTAGGATTACTGATAAACTACTGTCATTTTATTTGTATTATTTGAATTTGTTATTTATTTGAATTTTAGTTAAATTATGTCTAAATTGATTATGTCTGTATAGGTATTTTATTAAGTTTTAGTTTTATTTAATTTGAGTAATTTTAATACTTCAAACTAAATGGAAATGAAATAATATATATATTTAATTTATAAATGTTTATTTATATATATGTATGTGTGTGTGGTTGTACATACACATATATGTAGTTGTTTTTTTGGTGTTTGGCTTAGTGTTATGTTAGAATCATTATTATACTCTTATACCTTTTGTTCTTTAATATTTTGAATAGTTTTTAGCTTTATTTTTTGTTTTTCATTTAAATGTTAAGTTTAGAAATTTTGTTGTATGCATTTGTCATTTTTATTTAATTTCTTTATTTTTAAAATGTGTATAAGTAGTATTTATAAAGTTTTAGCTTTTAGTTTTAGATCTGTTTTTAGTTGTTTTAATACTACAATTGATTGCTTCTGTTGTCCTCATTTGTAAGTCGCTTTGGATAAAAACGTCTGCTAAATGACTAAATAAATAAAATCTTGTCGTGTCGTGAACAAGAAGCATGTCAGACTATAAGATGCTACCCGAGCATTCATCGCATGCCGTCATTAACAACGTGCGTTCTGTCATCGATAGCGCGGGACAAGACAGAAGGTGCTATGAGCGTAAACAAACAATGGCTAGCAAACAGCATGTTTTGCCCGATCTTATCATCAGAAAAGCCCAAAAAAGAAAGAAAACCTGACAATGGACACAAATCTGGATGGCATGAAGAGAATGGTAGTCCCTAATCACAAATGCAGGAGTATTGTGGCCGTAGCTCCATTGTAAAATTACACCTAGCAAGACCGATACGTTACCATTGTCTCTCTTTCGTTTTCAGCTTGTTTGAAAGCTTGTACAAAGGCGCTTCTGTGCTCCTATTAGCCAGTGTCACAGATGTGGAACTTGTCGTGTACAACGGGGAAAAAAATGAAACATGCTAGTCTTTCTGTGTTGACAACGTGAAGCATCGCAGAGGTCTCGTACACTATGACACACTACACGAGATGAAACGATTGAATCCGACGGCCATTGTCATTTACGACTCCCCATGACACCCTACACTGTAAAAAATTATCGTGATTTTAACGGTAAAAGACTGCACAAATGCCACAGTAAAAACCTGTTAAATGATTAACATTAAGTTTCCTTACTATATACGGTGAATAACTGTAATAGATCTAACCTTTGTTTTCGAGAAAGTAGCCTCAGAGTCAACACTCATAGACTGTGTCTGAAATCACACCCTACACCCTCATTCACTAGTCCCTACTTTAGTTCACTATATAGAGTCCACCTGACAGAGAGAATGAGTGCTAATGAGCGAATTCAACCAATGATGAACAGCTGCTGTTAACAAGCAGAATCACTGAAAAGACAGCTGACTTCAGCCACAGCCTTAGATGAAATTAACCAAAATAAAACAGCAGAGGAGGATTACACAACTCCACAAACAGCATTACCAGCTTCACTCATTACTAACCAGACTCACTTTATTTCTGTGATATATCTACAAACATTATTTGAGAATTAACAGAGGATTATATTGTATTGAAAATGTTTTGTTTGGTCTCACCATTTTGGTGATCAGTGGTTGCTTTAGTTGGGCTCTTGACCCTTGACTCTTTAATGTTAGTTTTTCTCTGCTGTTGTATCTATGTGTGTAAAGCACATTTGTTGACTATTGTTAATAAAAATAAATAAATCATGCTGCAATGCATGCTGGGTGCCAGTACAAAACTCCCAGCATGCATTGCAGCATGAAAATTGTTTTTTGATTGTCACCAATCTTGAGATTCATAAGGATGACTGTTGATGTCTGTGTGTGTTTAAGTTCTGCCATAGTTAAAAGCTTATATTTGTGCATATTGTGCTTAGGAATGTTTCACAATGATTGCGGTAGCATCAGTGGTGCAACTCAAGAGTATTAATTTTATGTTACACACTTAATAAGAGATTAAAGATTAGGTAAGATCAGTGAATCACACTAGTTCATGATGGTCTTGACATCACAACAACCAGTTTTATCTGATCATAGATTACTTCAGCTTTTCTTGCTATAAAACCTGCATCAAATAAACACAGCTAATTCAAGCAACCAAAGAAAAACTTTTTTTTTTAAATCATGGTTCAAGAGCACAACTAAAGCAAACACCGATCACCATTATGGTGACGTCAAAGGAAAGTACAACACCTAAAATCTCAATAGGAGCTTTTGTACACATATGACAGAAATAAAGTCACACTGGTTAGTAATAAGAAGCTGGTGATGCTGTTTGTGGAGCTGTTTAATCCTCCTCTGCTTAGATCATGATCAATTTAATGTGTTTTATTTTCAGTTGATTTCATCTTTGGCTTTGGCTGTAAGTTGTGTTTCTCTGCTCTTGTTTCTCTTTCATTCAGTGAGTCCGCTTGTTAACAGGTGTTCATCACTAATGCTCAATCCTCATTTAATTATCTCATTAACTTCATCACCGCTTCAGTGTGACTTCAACTCTCTGTAGTGTGGACACATATGAGTGCTCTTTAAAACTGAGTTGTTATCTGCAAGATATTTGAGTTGAATTGATGCTTTTAATGGCTTTGCATAAATCAGTAGATTTTCCTTCATGGACTTAAGCAAAATAGCTCGTAAGACACATATGCTTGCGTTACTAAAGCATTATAAATATTAGTTTATAAACAAATGCTAATTGGACAATTTAAGTGTAGTCGGTTTCTGCAAATAAAATCAGTTAACTCAAAGGTTAGCATATTAACATTGTATCAGTTAATGAAATATGGTTTTTCACTGTAAATTTAAACAGTTCTGTAAAATCTAAAATGTAGCTACCGTATTTTTCACAGTAAAGTTCTGTCAACCACAGCTGCCGGTATTTTACCGAAATTTAACAAACTTTTTTTACAGTGTATACGTCAAGCAGATCGTAGCAAAATCGGGCTAAAATCGCGTCGTCTGAACGGGGCTTAAGGCAAACATTAATATTACTATTGCTTATACTTACATGAGATTAGAACAAACACCTGATAAGCAATTCACTGTGTAACTCATCCCACACTACCCTTGTCAAAATTTTATTAAATGTGCACTTACTACAAATTTTAAAGGTGTATTTAAAAAATAAATATGTACTTGCAGATAATATATTAATGAAATAAAAGGCCACTTAGGTGTACTTAAAGAGAATACACTTGCATTACTATGTTTCTTAGCACACTTAAGTATACTTTAAAAAAATGCACTTTGTAATTAAATTTTTAATAATTATATTTTAATCATCTTTACACTTATTTTGATGTATTAATACGTTTTAAAGGTACTGAATTGCAGTGTTGGGAAGGTTACTTTGGAAATGTAATAGGTTACAGATGACAAGTTTCTCTATTTAAAATGTAATAAATAGTGTAACTTTTCAATTACTTTATTAAAGTAATGTAACTGATTACATTTAATTACTTTTTGATTACTTTTCAAAATTTCTAATGTTTTCAACTGTTAATCATTTTCAAACATGTAAACCAGGCAGGGTTAACCTTACAGTAGTAAGATTATAATATTTTAATTTTAAAGGGGACATCGGATGCAAAATTCACTTTTACATGGTGTTTGCATATGAATGTGCCTTAGCAGTGTGTGAACACAACTAACCTACAATGATGAAAAATCCCCAAAAAACCTAAACAGTCTCAAGCTGTTTTGATTTTCTGAGCAGTATGACCTCAGGCCCCACCCACGACCGCTGACGTACTGTCCTGTATTTGCATATCTCTGCCCTCAGCCAGTTGTACTCTGTCTGTCATTTTCTTCGCGCTCAAGCAACTGTAGCGACAACAGTCTTTATAAGCAATGCAGGTGTTTTGTAGTTGGATGTAGAAGAACATCCCAACATCAGAGCCACTGAGGACGCAGTGGATTAGTTCTGTTTTTGATGGTAATGCGCCAACGAATACACCTAAATTTGTTTATGTCTGTGCAAATCATTTTACTCTAGTCTGATTTCTGAATGAGGGACAATTCAATGCAGGTTTTGTTAAAAAGTTATAACTCAAGGATGGATCAGTACCCACTGTTCGTGATCCAGCTGCACCTCCAGAAGAATTAAATCTCACACTTTATATTTTTTATAATTACTTGCAAATCGCCTTTGCTCTTCCACAGTGAGCAAAGCTCATTATCATTTCAAGGGACATGCACCGAAACGGGTCGCTGTGAACAGAGCTGTTTTTGACAGGGTAAAAAGGGTGTAGTTTTACAAGACCATTGAGAAATTTTAACCAAAGTACGTTGCAGACATTTCATGAAGACTCTAAAGAATCATGCCAACTTGTAGAAAATGGGCCTCTGATGTGCTCTTTAAAGCACAGCCTCCACAAAATCAGACTTACTTTGAAATCAATCTGAGGTTAATCACAGATTTAAAATCATAAAAAGAAATAGTTTAATAGCTATGATACTGTTTTTGAAATTAGATATTTGTATAGCTATGACAGGAAACACTGGCATCTCACAATGCCTGGGAAAAAAACTGTTACTCTTAAAAAATAAAGCATATACATAAACCCAAAATAGGAAATAAAACAGTTATCGAATAAGCATGTGTCCTATATGTCCTATGTCCTAAACTTCTGAAACATTGGTTTCTCATATTTTAGAGCAGTCGGTGCATTTTGGGAAAGAAATCAATTAAATCTGTGTGTTTGTGTGTGTGAAAAACACACTTTTGTAATCATTAACATTTTCATAAGTAACTGTAATTTAATATAAAAAAAATTATCAGTAACTGTAACTGATTACAATTACATTTATTTTGTAATTAAATTACGTAATTCTGTTACATGTAACTAGTTACTCCCCAACACTGCTGAATTGCAACTTGTAATTACAATTACAAATATGTTTAAATACATGACAAAAGTTTTAATAGAAATTCATGAGTTTAGTATATTTGTCAGTTTATTTGTCAGTACACTTTTTACATATATAGATGTACTTAAGTCCTACTTAAGTCAGTCAAAAAGTACTCAAAAGTTCAGGCAATTGCATTTAATGCTAATTTAAATAAGAATTATGCAGTTAGCATAATTGTCTGAAAAAAATATTTTCAGTTCGCACTTATGTATATACTTTTAAAGTATATATACAGCCTTTGGTCATATGCAGGGGGTCATATTGAGTAGGAGCTTTTTGACGAAGCAACCACACAGAACATCCAAGCAACAACCAATAATTCCCTAGCAACCTCATAGCAATGCACAGAACAACTTTGCAACTGCATAGCAATGGCCTGACAGCCACTCGCCCTTAAAAAATATAAAAATCTAGCAGTTGGTTGCTTCAGCAAACACACATACATTTACACACAGACGTGCATCAGGATCTTCTCAGTTACACCATTGATGAAACAAAGATGCAGTGGTGTAAGAGGCTTGAGATTTGTGTATTGGACATAGTGAATGTGTGTTTGTATGTGTGTTTGTGTGTATGCTCTGGCTATTCTCAATCCCGGCCTCAGGGGGAGAGCTGTTAGGGTGGTAAGATAAGACTGTACTCAGAGCAGTCACTGTGGCTTACGTGCGAGGCTCCTGATGCAGTTCAGATAGGGTTTGGAACGGCACAACCAGGATCAACAATACCACAGACACACACACACACTTATATTACTCTATAGTGTCTTTGACATGAATATGTGTTATTTATGTGTTTAGTCTCAAGTGCAATAACATGCCAAATTCTTGAAATTGTTGACACTGATGTGTTGTCTTGCTTAGATGTCTTGCAAATTATATTTGCTAGTACTAGTTTAAGTGGATGTTAAGTGCATGTGAATAGTTCACTATGCTGTTTAAAAGTTATATTCTTAGTAAAAAAAAAAAAAAATCTTAGAAAATTAATACAACAACAGTTATTAGTGATGGATGCTGCCAAGCTGAAAAAAAAGACAAAATAGCACCCCAAAAATAAATAAATAAATAAATGTATAAATAAACAAATAAATAAATAAATATTATAAACGTTATACTCAAAACCTGGCACAATACATATGCCATATTTGAATAACAGGGGGCACGCTTTTTAGCAGTTTTTTGTCTGTTGCTCAATGATGTTGTATGCTTCAGGCTTTAGAATCTCTGTATTAAAAATATAGCACAATAAGTCATGGATTTCTTTATGGTGCTTTTTTTTTGTATGCAGCCCTTTGCATCAACCTATTTTGTGCCTGCGTAGATTACACGCAGATGATTATCATGGGCTCTGCTTGTTTGCAACCCTACTCTAATTTGCACTACTCTTGGTAGATTGCGTTGGTCATTATGGAAACACACTGGCTGTGTCTGTGTTCTTTAATTTACGCATTGTTAATAGATCACTTCCAGAACTTGTGTAGGCTACTGCTTGCATACTTGTTATGTGTACTGTTCTTGGGAATAAACAGAGGCGGACAAAGTACTCAACTCAATTACTTGAGTGAAAGTACAGATACTACTGGTCCAATATTACGCCCTTACAAATAAAAGTTGTAAAAACTTTTAAAGTAGTGCTTGCTTTTAAAAGTACTTAAGTACCAAAAGTAAATTTCCTTTTTTATGTCAATGCACTGATTTATTGTTGTACGTAATACTTGCAAAACTTCTGAAGCAACTTAGAATTCATTACACCTACTGAATACACTGACTAGCTTGTAGTATCTTTGGAATAAAGAGCTTTTAGAATGTTAAAAACCTATGGGGGAAAAAAATGAACACCCCTACCCACCCCCACAAAAGCAGTATGGTAGTGACCTCACATAGCTCTGACAGTGTGTGCACACATCTATGTGTAGCCATTCATCCACATTTGAAACAGAGTGGACAGTGAAATCCTGTAAATACAGAGTGATAAGGAAGGAAAAAAATCAAACCTGCTTTAAAACCCAGCAACACAACTGTAGCTTTTCAACTTTACAACAGCAACACTGCTTTAACAAAAAAGCAAAACAGCAAGACTTATTTGACATCAAAACCAAAATTTTAAAAATGCTGTCTAATAGCTCTCGCGGTACTTTGATTTATATTTGCTAGTACTAGTTTAAGTGGATGTTAAGTGCATGTGAATAGTTCACTATGCTGTTTAAAAGTTATATTCTTAGTAAAAAAAAAAAAAAATCTTAGAAAATTAATACAACAACAGTTATTAGTGATGGATGCTGCCAAGCTGAAAAAAAAGACAAAATAGCACCCCAAAAATAAATAAATAAATAAATGTATAAATAAACAAATAAATAAATAAATATTATAAACGTTATACTCAAAACCTGGCACAATACATATGCCATATTTGAATAACAGGGGGCACGCTTTTTAGCAGTTTTTTGTCTGTTGCTCAATGATGTTGTATGCTTCAGGCTTTAGAATCTCTGTATTAAAAATATAGCACAATAAGTCATGGATTTCTTTATGGTGCTTTTTTTTTGTATGCAGCCCTTTGCATCAACCTATTTTGTGCCTGCGTAGATTACACGCAGATGATTATCATGGGCTCTGCTTGTTTGCAACCCTACTCTAATTTGCACTACTCTTGGTAGATTGCGTTGGTCATTATGGAAACACACTGGCTGTGTCTGTGTTCTTTAATTTACGCATTGTTAATAGATCACTTCCAGAACTTGTGTAGGCTACTGCTTGCATACTTGTTATGTGTACTGTTCTTGGGAATAAACAGAGGCGGACAAAGTACTCAACTCAATTACTTGAGTGAAAGTACAGATACTACTGGTCCAATATTACGCCCTTACAAATAAAAGTTGTAAAAACTTTTAAAGTAGTGCTTGCTTTTAAAAGTACTTAAGTACCAAAAGTAAATTTCCTTTTTTATGTCAATGCACTGATTTATTGTTGTACGTAATACTTGCAAAACTTCTGAAGCAACTTAGAATTCATTACACCTACTGAATACACTGACTAGCTTGTAGTATCTTTGGAATAAAGAGCTTTTAGAATGTTAAAAACCTATGGGGGAAAAAAATGAACACCCCTACCCACCCCCACAAAAGCAGTATGGTAGTGACCTCACATAGCTCTGACAGTGTGTGCACACATCTATGTGTAGCCATTCATCCACATTTGAAACAGAGTGGACAGTGAAATCCTGTAAATACAGAGTGATAAGGAAGGAAAAAAATCAAACCTGCTTTAAAACCCAGCAACACAACTGTAGCTTTTCAACTTTACAACAGCAACACTGCTTTAACAAAAAAGCAAAACAGCAAGACTTATTTGACATCAAAACCAAAATTTTAAAAATGCTGTCTAATAGCTCTCGCGGTACTTTGATGTCACAGACAGAACGGTCTGTGCAGTGCTGCTTCAAGTCCAACACCCTCTGGGAATAAATTGGCCCACTTTTAGTTCATAAAAGAATACTTTGATACTATAAACGGAATGTCTATTTACACTAAGTGCAAATAGCCCGCCTTGTTGACAGAGGCTATATACACTAGCTCCACCCACAAACGTGTGATAGGGATGGTCAACAATATAAAAAACAACAGACAATCGTCAGTTTCACTGGCGTAGATGGTAAAGTGTAATCTTTGGTCTTTTTGACACGATCAACCCGGGTTCGAATCTGCCTTTTACCTAACTTTTTTTTTTACCTTTTCAAATCTCATATCACATCAGAAAGGCATTTATTTTCAATAAAAATGAAGGAAATAATCAAAAAGTTGAAAATAAAGTATCGGGTAGAGTTAAAATATGTGTAGGGAAGGCTTTATTGTCCCAATAAGGTGGCATCCATTTAATAATTTGAATTAAATTTATAATTTACACTCAATACGTTATTATTGCATACTGTTTCATAATGTACTATAATACTGAGGTGCAGATAATTGCCACTATTTGCAATAAGTAGTATAACTAACAGAAAATCCTGCTATTTTAACATAGTGTAAATAAAAATCTATCGCTATCTGCACTTAGTGTAAATAGCATATTATTAAAAAATACTGCTATTTTCACTTAGTGTAAATATAATTAATTGCTATTTGCACTTAGTGTAAATAGCCTCTATCACTATTTGCACTTAGTGTAAATAGCATCTATTCGCTAAGAAAATATGCTATTTTCACTTAGTGTAAATAGCATCTATTGCTATTTGCACTTAGTGTAAATACCCTCTATTCGCTAAGAAAATATGTTATTTTCTTAAATAAAATAGCCTCTATCGCTATTTACACTTAGTGCACACTCCTACACTCTAAAAAAAAGGTTCTTCAGCAGTTCTTTGGAGTGGTTAAGGTGCTATATAGCACCACTACCGTATAAAGAACCTGTTAAGCCCCTGTATGGTTCTTCAGCGGTTCTTTGGAGTCGATGAGGTGCTATATAGCATCACTACCATAAAACCTGTAAGCCCCTGTATAGTTCTCTAACCAGTTAGACTTTATTTCTGGAGTATCTAAAACAGAAGTTCTTTATTGAGAATTAAGGTTTAGATGTTTTTTTTTTGTTTGTTTTATTCAACTTACCATTTTGGTGAATAGTAAGTCGCTTTGGATAAAAGCGTCTGCTAAATGACTAAATGTAAATGTAAATGTAGTATTTGCTTTAGTTGCCTCTTGACCCTTGAGTTTATTTTTGGCTGTTACAATAGTGTTTATAAAGCACATATGTGATGTCAGGGAACTTATGGTAAAGTAATTTCATGTGTCTGCGCCTCAGATTGCATTTTATCAAAATTTGTAGTTCATGTCT
Organism: Sinocyclocheilus grahami; assembly: GCF_001515645.1. Taxonomy (NCBI): domain Eukaryota; kingdom Metazoa; phylum Chordata; class Actinopteri; order Cypriniformes; family Cyprinidae; genus Sinocyclocheilus; species Sinocyclocheilus grahami. Next base: position 533,575 of record NW_015505350.1, on the reverse strand, counting down.
GAGTTTTATATTATTGCAATTCTACGATACTGTGAAACAGTTGTATAAACCACTTTTTGAATTATGGGTTATAAAGCAAAAAGCAAATAGTAAGAATAGAAGAAAATACTAAGACAATGCAGCTGCATAATTTATTCATGTCGCAATGCATGCTGGGAGCCATGAATGAGTTATGATTGGTGCACCATTGTTGAGAAAAAGTGCTATATGGCACCTCTTATGGTTCTACATGGCACCATTTGACAAAGGTGCTATATTGCACCTGTAAAAATTACTGTGTGTACTGCGTTAGGCTAGACTTGTCAATTGCACTTATATATTGTTGCTCTTGTTAGTTTTGACTGCTTTTATTGTCCTCATTTGTAAGTCGCTTTGGTTAAAAGCATCTGCTAAATGACTAAATATAAATATTTTTAAATTGCTAAAATGTTCAAAAAAGCATCTATTATATAATATCCATTTCTGATGTCGCCAAATAATTAAGAGATGCACCGAAATTTCGGCTGCCGAAAATGAGTTCACCGCTCAGGTTTCACTTTCACGTGGTGTGACGCTCTACGTATTATCCCGCTCTATGTGTGTGGGCTCCGCTCAGTCGCTCCACTCGTATACCATTCATGCTCATCGGAACAGCAAAGTCCGCTCAAAAATCTATCTGACAGGAAACATCGATGTAGTACAGTATTGTTTCTGTCTGTTTTGTAGGGTGCCACAAGTTTGTTAAAATTTCCAAAGGGTGCCGCGACTAAAAAAAGGTTGGGAAACACTGCTATATAGCACAATTTTTTTAAAGAAATTTAACAATAGTAAACTTTGAGTAAGGAAACTAGTTTCTAACTTTTTCTTTATTGCAACTATTGCAAGTGAAATTATAGGTATACTGTTTACTAGTTATTATACTTCTAACTCATTTATTTAGTTAATGGAAGTACATTTTGAATAATACTTTCTGGAAACTACCAGTTTAACAGACCATATAAATTTTAAACTAGTAGTTTACTGAGACTACTTTCATGAACTAAAAATTCAGATAAAAAAATATATATAATAAACTAACAGTATACCAAAAGTTCACTTATTGTATAGTTGCTATACTAAAGAAAACACTTAGATGTAAACTAGCTGTGTACCTAAATGTTGCACTTAATTTATACTTTAATAAACTAAAAGTGATGACAATTTAGTCCCAAGAAGTATTGGAAGAGTACACATAAAAATATACTGCTATACATTGAGGAGTGGCTTCGTAAGAAGCATTTTAAGGTCCTGGAGTGGCCTAGCCAGTCTCCAGATCTCAACCCCATAGAAAATCTTTGGAGGGAGTTGAAAATCCGTGTTGCCCAGTGACAGCCCCAAAACATTACTGCTCTTGAGGAATGGGCCAAAATACCAGCAACTGTGTGTGAAAACCTTGTGAAGACTTACAGAAAATGTTTGACCTCTGTCATTGCCAACAAAGTGTATATAACAAAGTATTGAGATGAAATTTTGTTATTGACCAAATACTTATTTTCCACCATAATTTGCAAATAAATTCTTTAAAAATCCTACAATGTGATTTTCTGGATTTTTTTTTCTCATTTTGTCTCTCATAGTTGAGGTATACCTATGATGAAAATTACAGGCCTCTCTCATCTTTTTAAGTGGGAGAACTTGCACAATTGGTGGCTGACTAAATACTTTTTTCCCCCACTGTATTTACTACATAAAGTATACTTGACAAATATACTTGAACTGAGCTCTTTTAGTTTACTAAAATAAAATGATGTATACATTTTTGTATGGGCTTTTATACAACGAATACTGCTAGCAATAGTGACTGTGTCAGAACAGTCAACAGCCTGACAGAAAAAAACACAACGCTTCAAATCAGGAAAAAAGCCTTCAAGGCAAGCTTCGTTTTGGGTTAGCATGCCTGAGTCAATTTTTAATTTTTACAGTGCTCTCTCCCACCTTCAATACCATGACTGAGGTGCCCTTGAGCAAGGCACCGAACCCCCAGGCGCCACAGCATGCTGCTCCCCAGGCGCCACAGCATGAATTGCTGCCCACTGCTGCAGACTAATGTCACATCACGTCACGCAGGCCACATGTCACGTCATGTAAACATGCTAATCTCCAATTTAAAGACAGAAGAAAATAAAAACACCAAGATTTGAGAACAGTTACAATGGCTGAGCTGTTTTCTTGACAATTGCTGTGCTTCACAGCATCTCTTGTAATGTGGTGCTCACATGTTGAAAGGCTCACTCACAAATATACACTAGCCTCTTTGTTTTGTTATGACCTTTTCCTTCTTTGCAGTCTCGTGTTCTAATGATACAACATTAAAAATTACCAAAAAAAAAGGTCAGAAAACACCATAACACTTAATACATAATCCTTAAAATCCAACACTCATGTTTGCATACATTCAAATAATGGAGAATCAACATGCCTCGTACATTCACTGAATATTGATATGAATTTGTTCCCTGACACAAGCTATTGTACAACTTCAGAAGACTATGAGGAATATAATGCAAAAGTATATATAATATGTATTTATATTTACGTTTATTCGTTTTGCAGATTTTTTATTCAAAGCAACTTGTAAATGAGGAATACGGCAAGCGATTCATCATAGTCAGGCAGTAAACAAGAGAAGTGCTAGTGATACAAAGTTTCAGACATCGTTTAGAATTAAAGTATAGTGAAAGCATAGAGGAAGATTTTTTTTTTTCTAACAGAATAGATGTTTATTTAATATTGTCAGGGATTTTCTGTCCCAGATTGGGTTGGGTAGATAATTCCACCAACAAGAAACAGCGAACAAAAATGTTCTGGTTGATTGATTTTGTGCCTGTCTAATGGTACCATGAGGCATCACTCATTTACTGGTGTAAGCCTTCTGAAGGGGAAGTACTCATAAGGCTGAGTGGTACGTAGATGGGTGCGGAGACTGCAGCTGTTCTATATACAAACATCAGTATCTTAACCTTGTGCAATTCAAACCTGCATGATCGTGGTGTCCTTGCAGTGTGGTCTTTGAGGGTCATCTTATTGTCAAAGATTGCCCCAAAATCTCTGACCAAACTTGATGAGATTATTGTAGATATATATCTTTAGAATGTTTAAGCTGTATAAAATGAATCCACAAACACATCCCACATCCTCATATTTCTATTTCATATATATACATACATATGCAGATATACATTCATATAATTACTCTTTTTGGTTGCCCTCATCCTCACTGTATGGGGAAAAACAGCATAAACATTCCAAAGTTTAATATTGGGTTGACTAAATGACAGAAATTAAATTTTGGAGTGAACTTTTCCTTTAAATGGAAGATAAACATTTTTATCAATTATTACAAAATCCATATAGAACAGAATCTAACAGACTGACTAAACAGACTAAATAATATGTGTAGTCTTAATCTAGTTAAAACTGTGTTCAGTTCTCTGACCATGCACCCCTCCCTCTCACAACATGAGGAAACGAACCAGGCAAAGGTGCAGAAAAAGTAAACAAGCCTGTGTTGAGGTTTCTGAAGCTTTGAAGTGGAGCTTACGGTGGCGTGCTGGGTTTCGGATGTTGTATTTGTGCAGGGCTGAGCAGTGGTGGGGAAAAAATTGGTGTGTAACGCTTGTTTGAAGTTAGGAGATCTAATCCGGTATTTATCAAAAGCACACCAACTCCATCCTCAGTGCCAGAATGACAAGCTGCTGAGAAGAAAACGCATGAAAAGTGTGAAGTGACAAGAAGCGAGTGAAACTAATACATATCAATGCAAATATACATATGGGTGGGTCTCAGAACAGCTGTCAGGAACATATTTTAAAATTAAGCTTGTTTTGCAAACATATTATATTTAAGTAAACTTTATTTTATTACCAAAAAAATTTTAAAAATTGGATGGATTAAAGTGTGATTTTTCACATCATGGTAATTAAACCTTGGAGATGAAATTTGAATAATTTGCATGAAAACAATGTTACAATGCAAAAGTAAAATCTTACTTAAAATCTGCCTTACAAAAATTGTCTTATGCCGAACATTTTTTATTTATTTTTATTTTTTATTGATTGATTTGGTAAAAAAAAAAAAGTAATCTGAAAAATATTTTTATGAAATTCACCTACATGCGTGCCTAAACAAGAGGAGCTTAAGGAAGTGAAAATAAAAGAGATTTCAGTTTGATACTTGGGAACTAACTAACTAACTAACTCAATGAGGATGTTTTCCATATTTAGCTCTTTGCTTTAGCTAATCACCTAAAGATTTATTTAAAATGCATTCAAACAGTGTTAGCATGGGCAATTTTCTAGCCAAAATGTTTAATTGTCTAATACAATCTTAAATACAAAATGTAATCTTAATTAGTAATTGGTGGACCAACTAGGTTCAGGGACTCTAGACTATATGTAACTTTTTGACCTTTTTGGAAATTGTGCCAATAATATGTTGGTATGTTGGTAAGTCAAGGATGTAACAAAGTATAAAAATATCAGTGTAACCATATATAATATTAAGAGAATCTATAATTGAAAAACCCAAAGTAATTCACCACTGTTCTGAATTTTGTGGAGCAAACATGCATAGTAAGTGACATAGAATGTGATCATGTTCAATGCTGTTGAAGCCAAAACACTAAGACTAATGTGCTTTGCATGACTAAGTGCGAGCAGTTGTATTTGAAGTGGGTAAGAGTGAAGTCGGTACTTCTCATTAGACCTTTTTTCCCTTGATGGTCTTTTTCATTTCCTCCTTTCTTTGTTTTTCACGTGCTAAAATAGATTAACTGAGGATGGCATGGCAACACAATGGGTGTGGGTGATCTGATGTATCAGTTGTGCCAATAGCTTAAGAGCTCTGGATCTCCCTTTACAGATATAGCAACACCTTTATGCAGACTTTTACAGGCATGTTTAGAATCGAGAATTTTGGTCAGGATTGTGTGTGTTAACGGTTCCTGCCAAATCTAGTGCCGTGCTGTCATGTCACAAATTATGTGGTTACAAAGATATTTCTCAACCTCATTTACCCCAAACCTCACTTTAGTTTGGCCTGCAGCAAATTACATATTTATAACAACGCAGAAAAAACAAATTTTGAAAAAGCACAGTTGGTTCTAGAATGCGGCTTGAATCAAAGTGAATAAAGTACATCTGAGTCACTATTCCGTTAATGACACTTTGTTTGAATGGTTAAAACAATCTTCTTACAATGCATTTAGTCAAGGGACTGTTCTTTGTCAATATTAGACAAATAAAATAGCTAACAACACAGAGAGAACTTCATCTTTTATATCAATGTGGCAGTACATTTAAGGGGGCATATAGATAGTATCAGTTTAAACAGTACCTGCTGAATATTTAAATATGACATTTAAACTTTGCAACTGCAATATTGTTGCAATATTGTACTATATTGTACTTTTTTAACGCACATTACACAGGGAGAAGAACTGATAATAATCTATTGTAAATAAACACCTCTACCTACAACTGTAAAACTTCATTATCAAATGAAGTTTGTAACAGAAAAAAACTGTGCATTATTACAGTGTCAATGTCAGTGCAAAGATAATATACAGTATTATATAAGTGCCAACAAAAGTTTTCAGCTTGTTAATAGTATGGCACTTCAGGCAGTCAATGTGTTTACATGTGGCATTGCATAAAATGGTATCATTCTATTTTGTGTGTGGGTTTCATTAAATAGTGGTTATGTATGTTATTTTCACATTCACTTACCATTCTGGAAATGTAAGTACATTCACATATAGTTAGAGGTTCTGGTCTAGTTTAATCAAGTTCCAGTTGATTTACAGTATATTTGTATTATTCTTACTGCACAGTTAAGTATTCCAAATGTAATTCCATTGAGAACAAGTGTGCCCCCAGTACAGGGCTGAAGGATGACTTTAAGAGGGAGGTAAATCCCTCTAAAAGGACGTAGTTTACTTACTGCCCTGAGAGATATTAACAAACCAAATTAGGGCATATTTGCATGTTTATGCCACATTTCATTCACTGCAGAGTGCTTTTTGTGCATTCAGTTTCTTTACATCCATTTGTCCAATACTTGTCCTTATACATTAGACTCATTGTGGAACATCTTGTTCTTTATGGACCTCAGGCTGAACTGAAGAGAAGAGCTCGTTTCTGACTGCAAAGCCTCAGAGAACTTGACATCAAAGGAATGGTTCATCTGAGATTTCCTCTTAATGGAGTTTTGTATTGTCTCTGAGGTGAAATAGTAGACGATGGGGTCAAAACAGCAGTTGGACACAGCAATACACAAAGCGATCGGATAGATTGTCCGAACCACTGATTCTACTGCGCAGCCCTCCAAGATTTTTGTCCGCACCAGTGAGTAGAAGACCAGGTTGACGTTGTAGGGGATGAAACAAAAGCAGAAGATGGAGAGGTGGACGATAATCATCCTCAAGATCTTTTTTTTGTTCAGCTTCCCTCCCCGACTAACAGTCTGTGGCCTCCTCAAAGTTTGAAGCACCATAGCGGAGCAAACCACGTTCAGTATCAAAGGGATAAGGAACCCCACTGTTTCTATGAAGATCACCACCTTTGAGAGATGACTCTTCCACTGATTTGAGGAGAAGTTCTCAAAGCAGGCTATCGTGTTGTTATTTTGCTTGTTAGTACTGTTCAGCATGAATCCTGTCGGAAGACTTCCAGAAAGCACCAGAACCCAAACAGCAGCACATACAATTTTGGCATTGCGTTTGGTCCGGAGACCCCTTGAACGGAAGGGGTGTACGATGGCGAGGAAGCGGTCCACGCTGATGCATGTTAGAAACAGGATGCTCCCATACATGTTGGTGTAAAAGAGTGAGACAGAGAGCTGGCAGAGCAGGCTGCCGAATGGCCAGTTCTGCTGGATGAAGTAAAACACCCTCAAAGGGAGTGTGAGCACAAATAATAAGTCAGAAACCACAAGATTCATCATATATGTGGTGGTCTCATTCCGCAGTTTTAGTGAACATGTAAAAATGTACATGGCTGCAACATTGGTGATGAGTCCCACCATGAAGACAATGCTAAACACTATGCTGTAGAGTGGATATTTGAAGTTGTCATTCTTTGGGCAGTGGGTGTTGTTGTGTAGCTGCAGAGAGGAATTTTTGTTGCTGGCACTGCCAGCCCATATCTGGGTCAAAGCCTCCATCTGAACAGTGGTGTTGTACATCTCAATAAGAAACAAAAGAGCACTATGGGGTGGTAGTTTGGCAAGACTACACAATAAAATGATTTTCCTCAATTCACAATTCAACAGGGCAAAACAAAGCATGTGAAGCAGACAGATTGCTTCCAACCACAAGATGGACTTTCCTTCAAGGGCACGTAGATCTCTTTAATGTTTTTTTTTTTCTGTTGGCAGTTTAAAACTGAAGCGATCAAACACTCCTTTGTGGCATTCTTCAACAAAGCCTCATGTTGAAGGCATTTCACCCCAGAGACTGGAGCCAAACCCCGACTACCTCTTCCCCTCCCCCTTCCTCCTGTCCTTTACCTAGCCACTCCACAAGATTGTTGCCCCAAGCTTAGAAGCTACTCACTCCAAAGTTTCAATTCACACAGTCCTTTCCTCTGGTTCGACTTCAGAAATAACATCCAAAAGCAGTCAAAAGGAGTAGTTCTGTTAGAATCCACTCCTAGTATATCCCATTGAGGAAAAACAAATGTCTTTGTCCAAAATACTCATTAAAGCAATCCCAAATTCTTCCCCTTGAAGTATTCTTTAAATTAGCCTTCTTTGTTCTCAGTCCCACAGATTGTCCAGTGATCGTAGAGCACCTGTAGACAGCATGCAGCTCTCTCTGAGTGTGACAGTGCAAAAGCAAGTCAGACTTGCTTCATCCAACGGTCTGTTTCCTGGCCCACCCTCTTCCTTGCTGCTCTGTCTTGTTGTCTCTGTCAGCAGTAGCCTCAGGGGCATTCTGTGCTGTGAGCATTGAAGAGGCGAGAGAGGCAGCTGTGCTGTGGAGGACTTTACAAGCCAGTGTTATCAGCATATTTGACTAACCATGGCTCCTCCTACCTCCTGGATAGATCCCTCCCCCTCTGACAGAGAAGCCAGACAGCAAGAAATTATTATACAGTGTACAAGGCGCAAAATGTTCTTTTAACAATTTAACATGTCAGTCTCTTTCAACAGCTTTGAATTTGTTATTGTATTATTTAATATAAAACCTTAACCAAAAGAAAATGATATCAGGAGGCTTTAAAAGTACAAGAGGCTTACTGGAGTTCTTAATTGTGTTTCTTGTAAGTATCAACTGTTTTGTTGAAATTAAGATACAGTAGTTTAGATAGTTCAGTTAGAGGAGCTTTGGGAGAATTTTGGTTAAAATGTTTTAGTTAAAATTGAAATCTCAGTTTTGTACAGACATTGGCATCTTGGTAAAGAGTTATTAGTTCTTCTTAGAAGATACTGTACATTTGAGATTACTAGAGAGTTTTTCCATGTCACAGTTTGCCTTTAGAATGGTCCAGTTAGCCCCTGATGGTAGATGTGGTAATTACACCATCTGAGTGCAAAGAGCATCGAGTCATTCAAATGATCTGACTATATGACTATATTTGTGTGATAATGTTTATAAAACATATATTTACATATTCAGTTTTACACCACCATATATATATATATTCCCCTAACAGCATGAAATGTACTTCTATTTTTCCGTCTGCTACTGACCTCACACTGAAGGGCTTGCCACTGTTTGCATTCTTGTGAAGCCGTTAGTTGTCAAAAGTTGTCATTATGTAATTTTCCTGCAGCTCTAGCATCATTACTCACATAACATTTACTGCTCATGTGCTTGGCTCAGAGAAAAAAATAGAAGCAGAACTGAGTGCACATGAGCCATGCTGAGCACTGAGTACTAAAGTTGGAAGATTTCAAATTCTGAGAGGCACCAGCCAAGCAAGTGCCACTGAGATTAACTGAAAGGCTAAATAACAGAAAGCTGTTCATTAGCATTCCCATTCATCTCAGTAACACTTGGTGGCTCTTTTTTCCCTTCAGGAAAAACATCTGAGATACAAGAGACTTTTTGCAAAAGTTGTATGGGAGAAGCAATTTAAATATTAAAGAGCTGTCAACTGTGATTTTATTATATTAATAGTTAACAACATAGAAACTGCAAGTCTGTTCCTTTTCCAAACTATATGAAAGAAAGAGGAAGTGCAACCAGCTTCCTCTGCAAAAGCTTCCGTTTAGAGACATTCTGTCAGGGTTAGGCAATGGATTTTGTTTTATATGCCACACCCTATGATACACTGCACTTTACATGCAACAACAATAACAAAGGAACCGGTCTTTGATTAAATAATGGAGCACAACAAGGACAGTTTCTAGAATTATTTTCCCCATTCATTTTCTCTATAGGGATTTTAAACAAAATACCTCAATATAGAATGTTAAGGCTAACAAAACAAAATCAACAAAAAAAGTTTGTTCTGAAGGAGAAAAAAAATGTCATATAAAAATTACAAGACTGTGTGCACTTAATGTAAACTTCACCATGAAACACTGCAAATGGTATAATAATAATAATAATAAAGTCAGATGTCAGAAAGAGCTTTATTACCAAGCATTTTAGACACACAAGGAATTTGATTTGGCGACAGGTGCTGGAAAGGAAAGGAAAGCCACAATATATATATATATATATATATACAGTGGGGCAAAAAAGTATTTAGTCAGCCACCAATTGTGCAAGTTCTCCCACTTAAAAAGATGAGAGAGGCCTGTAATTTTCATCATAGGTATACCTCAACTAAGAGAGACAAAATGAGAAAAAAAAATCCAGAAAATCACATTGTAGGATTTTTAAAGAATTAATTGGTAAAGTCCTCGGTAAAATAAGTATTTGGTCACTCCTCTTTTCAGATGAAAGTAAATTTTGCATTTCATTTGGAAATCAAGGTCCCAGAGTCTGGAGGAAGAGTGGAGAGTGGAGAGGCACAGAAACCATGTTGCTTGAAGTCGGGGGGGGGGGGGGCTTAAAGTGCACACTCTGAGCTTTAATTTGAGGCTATTCTCATCAAAACTGGAGGAAAGGTTAAGGAATTACAGCTCTTTAATATGTACCGCCCCCTTTTTCAAGGAACCATAAATAATTGGACAATTGACTCAAAAGCTGTTTCATGGAGATGTGTGGGCTATTTTTGTTATTTATACACCAGTTAAGCAGGTAAAAGGTCTGGAGTTGATTTTAAGCATGCCATTTGCATTTGGAAGCTATTGCTGAGAACCCATATCATGCGGTCAAAGGATCTCTCCATGCAGGTGAAACAGACAATTGTTAGGCTGCAAAAACAAAACAAATCCATTAGAGAGATAGCAGGAATATTAGGAATGGCCAAATCAACAGTTTTTTTACATTCTGAGAAAAAAAGAACGCACTGGTGAGCTCAGCAACATAAAAAGGCTTGGATGTCCACGGACGACAACACTGGTGGATGATCAGAGTATCCTCTCCATGGTAAAGAAAAACCATAATGTTATTCCATAACATTTAGTTTTTATATACCACTGTTCAGAACTGTGCTATAGCTAACCATGTGCTGATTAGCATCTTTGAGCTTAGTTCAGATTTATCTAAAATTGTCACTACCGAAACATTTGGTGGAGTTTCTGTAGTGACATCTTTGTTTTTATCCCATAGAATTGTGACTAACAAAACAGTCACTACCAAAACGTGTCATCATTGTTTCAGTCGTGACAAAAGATAACACATAATCCTCATATTTTGGGGAAATAAACCATTTTAGTACAGTTATGCAATTTTTTTGTATTTTAGTATGTGAGTTAAAATTCTGTAATGTGATGTGGTTGCTACCGAAGCATTACTGTCACTACCGAAAATGTGCTGTCACTACTGAAACATGGGATGTTTTGTCAAAAATAAAGTATACTGAATTATCAACTAAGATGTTTTGATAGTTTTTGGTTCAATGTATATTCAAACTAATGAATCCTTAACTTTGAAATCAGTATGATCACGGCCTTTTACAAAGAAAAATTGGATTCAAAATACAACAAATCTCATTAATTACATTTGAAATATTGTTAAAAATGTAATTGTTATGGATTTACCTCTCAAAATATTTTTGTAAAATAGCAAAAAATATATATTTACAATCTAGATGTAAAAATATCTTAATAGGTCAATATAACCCTTCTAATTAAATTATTATTACTGTGTTTCGGTAGTGACAAATTTGGGGATAGGACAAATATTCCAAAACTTTCTTAAAATACAATGAGAATTAACAGCACATTTACTAGAAATGTGTAACTTGGATATTTGCATATATAAAACAAATCTTTGGAGACCTAATAGTGGGCGCTGCCACCTCTGGGAGTTCTGTGGTGGTGTATGCAGCCCAAACACAACACAAAGCGATCCCCATCAGGGGAAACACTTCAGACAGGGGAATTAGTTCAGGAACAGAAGGGTTAAAGTGAGTGGGTTTGGGGATACCAGTGGTGTGTCCATCACACTAGATACCAGACTGGGATACCGAAAAGACTGACCTTGACGATCTGGGTGCAACAGACAGGACATGACAAGACTCCGGACGATCAGCAGTGTCCTGACGAGACTCAGGATGATCAGCTGTGACGTGACGTGACTCAGGATGATCAGCTGTGACGTGACGTGACTCAGGATGAGCAGCTGTGACTTGACTGGACTTATGAATAACAACTGTGACTTGACTTGGTTCATGAAGATCAGCTGTGACCTGACTTGGTTCATGAAGATCAGCTGTGACTTGACTTGACTTGACTTATGACAATAAAATGTGACTTGACTTGGTTCATGAAGATAAGCTGTGACTTGACTTGCCTCATGACGATCAACTGTGACTTGACTGGACTCAGGAAGATCAGCTGTGACGACTTGACTCACGACGATCAACTGTGACCTGGCTTGACTCATGAACAACAACTGTGACTTGACTTGCCTCATGACGATCAACTGTGACTTGACTGGACTCAGGATGATCATCTGTGACTTGACTTGGTTCATGAAGATAAGCTGTGACCTGACTTGCCTCATGATGATCAACTTTGACTTGACTTGCCTCATGAAGATCTGCTGTAAGTTGACTTGACTAAGGGTAATCAACTGTGACTTGACTTGAGTCGTGACGATCAACTATGACTTGACTCAGGAAGATCAGCTGTGACCTGACTTGACTCACGATGATCAACTGTGATTTGACTTGGTTCATGAAGATCAACTTTCACATAACGGGGCGCTGTTGTGTCCGCCATTTTGTGAGCGTAATCTAGTGCGGGGGCCATTACACGAGTGAGTGTGGGGTTGCGTTCCTCCAAGATACCCACAGTGAATAGAGAGTCAACAGTCAACAAAGCAAAGTCCAAAAAACAACTCGTGGACCCTCGCGTCTAAGCTCAGATCGTAGAGGTTGATTAAGGCCATCACAAAAAAACTCTATCAAAAGACAGTCTGGTAGATCAGAATAGTGTGCTATGGCTAAAAATTCGCAAACATAGTTCTCTAGTGATCACGGACCCTGTCTAAGGGCTAACAAAATCCTTGCCGAGTCCATACCTGGCCAATGTTCCTCTGAAAAGCTGCTGGATCCTTGTGAGGCCGAGTATTCTGTAACGGAGGGAACACAGGAAGCGTGCGGATCCATCTGCAAGGCTTTATTTGCAAGAGACGTGGTCAAAAACAGGCATTGGTCAGACAATGGCAAACAGGTATATTGATGGCAAGGCAAGAGGGATAATCCAGGTACAAGGCAAAGGTCCAGGTAGGGGCGAACAGTATCCAATTGGGCGAGACTCGAGGGATAATCCACGTACACAGGCAGTGATCAGAACACGGGGAAACAGACAAGGCAAGATGATGAAAACAAGGAAAAACAAGACACTAGGCTCGGTAAGGCAGCTAACACTAGGGGAGTGGAAAATGCAGAACAATAAACGAGACTAAAACAGAAAACACGGAATGGCTCGGTAAGGCAGCTAACACTAGAGAAGTGAAAAACGCTAGACAATACTCGGCAGAGAATGGTTGACAGAGTGAGTGTTATATAGTGAATGTGTGATTGATGACAGCTGTGTGCAATCAGTGCTGTGTGCAATCAGTGCAATGGCTGATGGGATATGTAGTCCGGGATGACATGCAACAGTTTGTGTTGTGCGAGAGTCAATGTAATGAAAGGGTGACCTCTGGTGGTGATTGGACGGAAGTCCATGGACAGGATTCGTGACAGTAATGTTTTTGGATAATTAATTGTGCATTAATTGCAATTAAATTAAAGTGTATCATAATTTACATTTATTTTAAATACAACTGCTGAATTATTATTTAACACATTTAACCAAATTTAGTAAAGATTTGCTTTACAATTATACAAATTTACAAGTGCACATTCAATACAATCAAGCACACTTTTTTTTCTTTCTTTTTTTTTGGTGTACCACCTAATGTAGAACCTCATTTAGAAACATTGGCTATTGACTACACTGTCTGAATAAAAAGATCAGATTTTAAAGACAGTGCGGACAGACAGTCCAGATTTTTTTTTTTTAAAACAAAGATTTTGTGCCATGTCAAAAGCCTTTTAGATCCTCAATGAAAGCTGCATTAAAATTTGACATTTTGCAAATTCTGTACATGCTGCACTTATTTGTTAATTAGGGAAAAGTGTCTTGTGGGAAAATAAAGTATGTTTGCTCTTTCCACTTCCCTTTTGTCATAATATTTTATAAGTTGAAAGCACTATGCTAAGGTTAGTATAATAGCTGCCTTGGTTGAAGAGCATTAAATATTTAGACAGTTTTTCTGCATATAATGGACAAAGAAATCAATATCATGGCTCTTTCATTGTTGACTGATATTGAGTGGTTACATTTGTATAGTATATGTGGGCATATTACTGATGGCTGCTTGCCATTATGTGGTACAATCTGTGTACAATCTATAGCTAATAGTTTGCTTTTGGCAAAAAAAAAAAAACTTTAATGTGTACCAGTTACCAGTGGTTTCATACTGATACTGAACTTAAGTATAATTTGTATAATTACATAATTGCTAAGCACTAACAGTTTTTCCAGGAATGCATCCTAACTATTAAGATAATTTACTGGTTTTATAAAGTATCATGCACTATTCCAAATCTTTCCCTGTGCATTTTCCTTTACATGTATATGAAGGCTGCTATTTTTCATCCTATTTTTATCTCCTTTTGTGTTTCACTTAAGAAAGAAAGTCAAGTCTGAAAGTCTGCCCTCAAATGTACCATGAAAGCAATTGTATTTGCTGGTGCTTATGGCAAATGCCCTCAATTGTCATACATCTCTGGATAGGTGTTTATGTGATGTTGCGATTCACTTTTTTGTAGGAGTGGTTGGTTGTTGTCATATTGAGAGTATGTGTGGCAACATGTTTGTACAAGCTGAAAAGACACTTGTGTCAGCAAGAGTCAGTATTGCACCATTGGCCATACTTGCATAATTTTGGGCATTGGCAGGATAGAAAAGTGAATGTTAAGTTTATAAGTGGTGATGCAAAGTACACAAACAAGTAACCAAGGCCAATTCATTGAGATTCATTTTTCAAATGAATCCTTATAGAGGAAGAGATGTGATGTTGAAAAAGTCTGTCACCTCTTGTGAAAGTGCAATAAATTTATAATCTAATTTTTTTAATATATAAAATATATTTGTTTTACATTTTTCAGAATTTAATTCAACTAAAATAGCCTGTTAGATCAAAACAAAATAGTTCCTTTTTGTTGTGTAGTCTGCTATGTACTTTGCCGTGTACCACGAATTTCACAATGAAGCGAAATGACACTGATATTTCCTGTTAGAGAAGAAAATGATGACCATGTCAATGTAGACAAATTTGGCTTGTGTATGTGTTTTTTTATTCACAAACCATTACTTTGCTCCACTGATGGTAATAAATATGTCGTATAAAGACAAGTGACTGAAATAGATGACATTAATGTGTAAATATGCAAACCTTTGGGGGAAAAAAATACTGACTGAAAATACAAAGCCGAATATCATACCACAGCCATCTTACGCACAACTTAAGTTGTAACACACATGGTTTAAACATTCCCACACATGCTAGCATGTTGAAATATTATATTGTATTTATTAGTTGTCATATCAACACGTCACTGTAAAAAATTATTCACTATATTTGTTTCAAAATATTACAAGCAATATTATTAATTCAACACATTAGAATTAAATAGAATTAATCAAATGAAATGCAAACAATTAACCATACAAAATTTGTAAAATAGCATGAAAAAAATAAGTAAAATTCAATCAAAAATATTGGTTTCATTGGACAAAAAAAACAAAAAAAACACTATGCTAATGAATACTATGTTATGCATGCCAGGCCAGTAGTTGGCCTGGCATGCATAGTGGCCTGGCAAACGTTATACGCATGCACATGATGTCAACTTTTTCACAAATTCCCGTTTTTGTTGATTACATGGAGATGACACAGGTATCGTGTTCAAAAGCTTGTGTTTTCAAGCCCCCAAAACAGAGATATTGAAGACACCTGATGTCAACAAACAGAATCACAGAAGGAAAAAAAGCTAATTTTTTTGGTAAGTTAGGTGTATCTCATCAATAACAATATAATAACCCCTACAAATACAACTCATTATATACACTATAAACACTTTAAAGGAGACAGACATGTAGATGTTTGTGAAAGATGTTTTCTCTGTTTTGGAGGGATGACTATTTTAAAATCTATTTATTGCATCAAAATGTGTTAATACTTTACTATATTTAAGGGTGGATAATTTTATCAGTTTATTGCAACAATACATAACTACAATAACTGTGTCTAGTGCTCTTATGAAAGTTTATAGCATGATTTGTGAAAATTTCTCTATACACATATAGATTAATTATATGCTCATAAATGCTCCGAGCAGTGTTAATTTAACACTCGGGATTTTACTGTGTAGTATTCTTTAGCATAGTGTTTTTTTTGTCCAATGAAACCAATATTTTTGTTTAAATTTTACTTTTCATGCTATTTTACTCATTTTGAATGGTTGATTGCAAGGATCTCATTTGATTAATTCTAATTAATTCTAATGTGTTAAATTTTATTAATAATATTGCTTGTAATATTTTGAAACAATTTTATTGAGTAAATATAGTGAATAATTTTTTACAGTGCAATATAGAGTAACAATTGCACCAAAATTTAAAAAATAATACAAAAAAAAAAAATATATATATATATATATATATATATAACTGAACAATAGCAAAAATAGATTTCTTACTGAAGATAATTTTTTATCTCAGTTTCTCAGTGTTTAAAATGAGAAAAGAATGCTGTTGTTTTAATCACTAATCTGTTATTTAATGCTCCAATGTTTTTTTTTTTTTTAATTCTTATCTAACTAGCAGAAGACACTAACCAGGCAAAAATCTCATTTGGGCAAGTGGGGCACATTGCAACATTGTGTTACAACATAACCTATTACCAAAACTATCCTATTCCATTAAGTTAGTGGTCTAAATCCAATTTTTTATTCCCCAGAGAAACAGATGACCTATTACCAAAACTATGCTATTCCATTAAGTTAGTGGTGTAAATCCAATTTTTTATTCCCCAGAGAAACAGATGAAGACAGACTAAGAGGAAGAACCTCAGTGTTCAGAAATTATTATTTAAAGAATTTTGAAACATTCCAACTGGCTTGTCTCCTTGTGTTACAATCACCTGCTGTGTTGCCAGATTGGGCGTTCCCACCAATTGGGCAGTTTTGAATTTGATAGTGCGGGTAAAAATTGGCTTGGGCGAGTGGACAAAATTTGGGCTGGTTTGGGGTCAGTTTGGTGGTTTTCAAACATCTAAATTGTATAGGCTAATAGGTTAACAAAGAAACCCAAGTGATTTCAGTGAAATCAGTTGGTTGAGTTCATGGGTGAAATAAACATATGGCAGGACTTTTACTTTCTGACCCCTGGACTTTCCACCTCTGCTCAAAAGGAGGAAACACATCAAACTAACAAAACACTTTAAAGACCGACTCCCGGATCACCGTTTAAACAGAATCCAAAAAAAAACAAACATTAAAGTTAGGTTTACGGTCAGAAATGTACAAGAAGCTAATTAATGTTGAAAGGAGCTAGTGAAGTATGCACGTGTTTGCATGTTATATACTGCCATCTAGTGGTGAAATAGGTATAACTTAAAATAATAGTACATGGATAATCATGTACTAATACCAAAATTAAATACTTTAATATGAGCTAATGATGAGTTAAGGCATGTGCTAATCCAGAACAAATCATAACTAAGACATGAGTAATATTAATTAACATGTGAATATTGACCACCTTCATCTTCACATTCTGTCACAACTTTTGTGTTAAATTTCTAAATATATAGGCAATATTTCAACATTATAAAAGACATTAAAATCAGTATTTGTCGTTGTTTGAGGTGTTTTGAGGTTTTCAGGATTTTGCAATAATGCCACACATTTGTAAAAATACCACATAAATTGACACTAAAACAAACCTTGGAGTCAGATTGTAGTCACATTTATTTCAATAAATCAAACGGGGAAAAAAAATATTAACTTTATAATAAGAAATTAATTTTAAAAACTCCAGACCCACGATGGAAGATTGATGGATGCCTATGATCAGATTTATAAAATCATATCTTGTTTTTCATTTATTGTTTAATTAATAAATAATCAATATTCCAAACACATCATATGGAAGATAAAATAAGATTAAATGTGATGATTAATAGGCTATGTAAGATTTACAAGATTTTACATTTCTATTCAGCCAGGCATGTCAAATCTTTCTGAAATCATATTCTATAATAATTATAGCTAAGTAATTATTTGGTAAAGAAATTAATAAATTAATTTTAGTCAGTCAGCCTGTTTTTTGGGGGGGGGGGTTTCACAGGAGTGCGTGGTTTTCTGTGGAAGACGGGAGAAAGCGCATGCTGGTAGCTACTGCACTTAATAGCAGTTTGAATAGAATAGGGAGATAATCAGGAGAAAAATGTAGAACGTGTAATGATTATAATGAAATGTCCAAGATACAGCGAGGAAAGAAATATATGATCGATGACCTTAAGGAAAATAAAGAGGAATTTGATTTGATAAACATTTTGTTTATCAAGGGGGGAATCAAGGTTAAAAACTTTAAATTTTTAATGCGGTATTTAAAGGTCACTGGATTATATAATAGAATATAGTGAATTAAAATGTTGATTATGATCCTGACCCACACTCCTAATCAGTAGGTGGCAGTAATGCACCTAAAAGTTGTATGCCATCACCCATTAAAACCCGAAGATGAAGAAGAAGCGCATGTTGGAGAAGCACGTGCAGTTCAGAGGCACCCTGAAAAGGATGTTTTTTATTTTTTATGAGAAAAGGATGTTTGTTTGTTTTTTTTAATGAGTATATTGTTGACTTCAAAATTTGGTATATTGTGAATTTACTCATATATAGAACATTATTTATTTACAAATGTAAATGGGAAGTGAAAAAAAAACAATTTGATTCATTTTAAAATAGAAATAGGCCTAGGTCAGTGGTGGACGAAGTACACAAATCAAGTACTTGAGTAAAAGTACAGATACATATAATAAAATATTACTCCAGTAAAAGTACAAGTACACCTTTTTCAATTTTACTCATGTGAAAGTACAAAAGTACTCAGATTTTTTAATGTACTTAAGTAAAATAGTACTGATAGATAGATTTATTTTGCAATTTTATATAGGCTACTTAGTATAATTTAAATAAAATTTAATTTTATATTTGCACATACATTTTTAAATCCTACTGCTCAAAATACCTGGGATTTTCCCAAAATAACCACTTTATGGAGTCAAGATATATTTTTGTTGTTGATATGGACTACTTTGATGAGAGGGATGTAGTAATGTTCACTGTGAAGCTTACACTGCGATGTACCTGAGAGAAAACAGATTTGACCATCTGATTTTCACCAGTAAGAAAAAAGTGTTTTAAAGCTTGTTGTTTTGCAGAACATCAGAGTTATATATGACATGAGAATAAGGCCTGAAGTTAGGACAGAACATTTTAAGGAAAATATAATTATATTTTCATGATATTTTTCTTCTCAAACCTTGTCTGTGGTGTAAAAACACCCCTGGCCAAATGCCCCCAGAGGGCATTACTTCCCACTTTGATCATTACTGTAGTTACCATGTTCTGAACATCACATCATTTCTTTTTCCCTCAGATGTAATCTATCTAGGTGGTTGAATAAAATATTTCGGCTTTATATCTAAAAATTACCTCAACTTAGCACCAGCAAGCTTGTTAGCTAGACAGTTAGCATCAGCTAACAATAGTTACTTATTTTCAATATGGTTATGAATAAACATTCATATCTGTCTACTCGGCTAGTTAATCCAAACAATATAAAATGTATACTGTTGATAAACAATATAAAAACAGACGTCAGATAGGGCTAAATGCATAGCATTTTAATAAAACTTAACCTTACAGCAGCGGGGAATATGAACGTGCATGAGTTATTTTATTTAGTCTGTGTTATTTTAATGTTTTGGGGGGGTTTTTTACCTAAAACATAGCGACACTGATGTTAATGTGTCTGGGTCATTCTACAGAAACGTCCACTTTTGGTATGGCGAGATGTCTTAAAATGTATTTCTTTTTTTAACATTTAAACTTAGACCACATTATTATATTATCTTTTGACTTCATGAATACACATAAATGACAGCTTAATGATTTTTTATTTTTTTTGTGCATTTATTTAAAAACCACATGTACCATTTTTTTGTCACTGGTGTTACCTTACTTCTCTGGCAATTTTAAAGGTTTTTATGAAATATTATTTCTCAATTTTTTTAGTACATGTAGTTAGAGTTACAGAAGAATGATGATAATGCAACAAATAAGGAGATTATGTTTTATTTATTTTAATCAGGTTTGTTAAAAGTGTGATTGAGTTGATTTACGCAACCATGTATTTGCTATAACAATGAAAATATTTGTAAAAACAGTTATAAACAAGTAATGATGCAATCCTTTAAATCTTAACTCTTGAGTGAAGCAGAATTCAATGGATGTAAAATTATTATCATGTCACATGTGACGCATTTTATTTAATGTGACAGAATAAAAGTAACACCAGTGACATAAGACCAAAGATCCTTATTCTTTAACTACAATTAAGTAGATAAGACTAAATTGTTACATTTGGCATACATTTGGCAATCAGTGAAAGCAGTTAGTAAAAGAGCATCAACGTAAACTGATCTTTACTGGTGTTACCCATTAGGAAGGTAACACCACTGACAGTAAACACCAGTGACAATTTTCATGAAAAATGCATTTTACAAAATGTCTGCTGCAAGGTATCAAACCACATATTGTCAATCATGGTATACTCACTAAATTGAGTAGTTTAATTTATTTGTATTCTAGTTTTTTACAATTCCCTAACAATAAAGTAGGTCATACCAGTGACTTCCACTAAAAGCTTCATATGAAATCATGAGATAAATGAGAACATTTCTGATAACTGAGACAGTGGACTTCACATGGGCCTGCCTTCATAGATCTTCAGGAAAGGGGAGGAAGGAAGTCAAGTGATGTCATCAGTGTGATTTTTATTTTAAAATAAATGATTTTTGATAAACTGTAACACCAGTGACACAACTCCAGGGGACCACTACTTTCATTATATATTTTATCATATTTATTTGGCATTTAGTTTTTTTATGTCATTTACATCATATATTTGATAGTTATGAATACATCATTGTATTTTAAATGGTAGAAAAAAACTGTTTTTGACCTCAAAATAAAGCACTTTTCCTCTGTACATGTGCTGTGGGGACGAGCAGGTTTGTGGTGCTTGGAATTTTTTATAATTAATTAAAAATAAATATTGCCACATTGATGGCTCAAGAAGGTGTGATTGTTCAAATAACTTATTGTTTTATTTTAAAATATTAAAAAATTGTAACGCTAAAGTGTTTTTCAAGTGTAATATTTCTGTAAAGGCTAGGGACAGAAAAGTGGACGTTTCCATAGAAAGAATGACCCGTCTGCATTCAAGCATTTCAGTGGGTTTAAATAGATCACCCTTTACAGCAGTTTTTGTTCACAGATAACTGACAGTTTTGACCTAAATATGATTTTCAGTTACAATAATTAATCCTAAAATTCTACATTAGTAACTTACTTTTAGCAGCATCAGTCGACCTCACAAGACCTCCCGGTTCTTACTTGTGAATTCAGCTCACTGGAGACTCGCACTAAACGGTTCATTTGAATCAGTGAGTTGCCGACTCGAGAACAGCTGCAATCGGTTCATTCTAATTCGTAAATTAATCGTTTGGTGCGATTTGCGAACCGATTTAACGGGTTCATTGAAAATAATCAGTTTGTTAATGAATCAGACACCGCTTCTGCGTGTCAGAGCACGTGATATATTATAAGGAGCAACGATATGTTTTATGAAATGTAGTGAAGTAAAAAGTACGATCTTATGCTTTGGAATGTAGTGAAGTAAAAGTAAAAGTTACTCAAAATAAAACTACTCCAGTAAAGTACAGATACTTGAAAAATGCACTTAAGTACAGTAACGAAATAAAACTACTCTGTTACTGTCCACCACTGGCCTAGGTAACCTGTATACATTAAAAGAAACAAAAAATAACAAAGTGAAAAAAAAGTAAATTATTTTAAAGCCTTAAATCTACTCTTTGAATAATTTGTTATTATTTGTACTTCTTTACCCAGCAGGGACATGTGATTTTCTTATTGCTTTCCCAATTTTTTTATTTATTGTTTTCGTTTATTATTTTATTTGTTTTGATGTAATTTATATGTTATTGCCCGTGTATGTTCTTTGTTCTAAAAACTGCAATAAAAAAGTAGTTTGGATCAATTTGTGAAAAGAAAAACATTTATTTTGTGATAGATTATTACTTTTTCTTAAGGTAATAGTGTGACAATTCATAATTTGCTAAACAATTCCTCTATACAAAGCGTTCTTTTTTTAGTTGTTGTTTGCCATTACGTCATTGCTTCACACCCAGTAGTGGCGGAAATGCACCTCCTGCTGGTTTGCCATAAAACAAAAAAAAGAGGCAGAAGAAGGCTGGGTAAGAATAAGGTAAGCATACTAACCAGTTCAGAAGCTTTAATTTTGTTGGCCGATCATTCAGAATAATAAAAAGATTGAACCGATCCATCAGCCCATCGTTTAAACAGTTGTTGACGAACTTGGACGTAGTTTACTTACATAATTTAGTTTGTCAAGTTATGTAGTTCAACAGTACGTAGCGCTTTACCAACCGTTTAGTTAAGTAACCTAACCTAGCCTACATCTTATTGAGCAAGATAGTTTAGTATATTCTACTATGTAAACGCCTGTGAAGATCTGCTCACCAAATGTTCGGACTTTGCTCCTCGAGGAAAGCAGGATGAACCACTTTTACAGCACTTTGAGTTGATTGCCTTTTATATGCATTTTTACCTTTATAAATCAATTTTTATTTCTAAAAGTGTGCATCATCTTTTGAGTCAAATTCTTACATTTAATCAGGCAATTATAACAATATTACATTTAGGCTGTTACTAAACAAATGAAATCAGTATCAATAAAATTAATCTTTGCAGAAGTTGTATATGAAGTGGTATTTAGATGTATGGGAGAGCGGGACACAAAGTAACACTTTTTGACTTTCTCAAATTGTGTAAATCCACAGAGTATAATTTTTTTTATCCACAGTAATTTCACACTTGTCTAGTACAAATATGTCGCTTTGTTTCATAATTACAGTGTGTACATTTTTCGTTATTTACCCTCAAAAATTGGAAGTGAAATGTGACAACATGCCCCGTAGGTGGGGTACATTGTAACATCTGAGGGGCACGTTGTAACATGACCATATGACAGCCTAAAATATTATCTGATCGAATGAAAAAAATATACAAGACAAACTAAAATATTTTGTCAATAAAATAAAATATTTATTTCAAATAAAATAATGGCGTTTTTTAAGAATGAAAAATAATCTGATTTTGGAGTTTGACAATGAACGCATTGCAACCATGCTTCGGTCGGCCCACATAAACGAGCCAAAATGCTTTACATGTCTTGAAATAATAATTTCTTAACATTAAACATTGACTGTCCGTCTTTATTCACCTGCTTCTCGTCGTTTATCATTCAAATGTATTAAAGTAAATAGTGTGAATTACATCGCTAATGTCATAGAATAGCACATTGTAACGCAGTGTTACAACATACCCCATCTGCGCAACTGGAATTTAAAACGGGTTACTGTCTTCTGATAGTTAGCCAAGCATTAATTAAATAATTTAAACTGATAAATAACAGATTGGAGATTAAAATAATAGCAGATTTGTCTCATTTTAAATGAGCAATAAAAACTGAGATGAAAAATTGACCTAAACCAGAAATATAATTTTACTGTGGTAAAATAAATGTTCAGTGATATCTTCAAAAGACTTTTGAATTTTGGCGCACTTTTTTTCTCTATATAATGTTGATATAGTAACTAGTAAATGCTGTAAATTTGGTTATGCTAGCATGTGTGGAAATATTTAAACCACGTGTGTTACAACTTACCCCGCGTTACTTTGTGCCCCGCGCTCCCCTATCTCCACATGTTAATGCAGCTTAGAGGGACATGGAATGCTTTAACCTGCAGTTACAAATGCATAAATAATGTTTTGATATTTTAAACATGAAATGTTGAATAGTGATATTTGAAATTATTTAAAAAATGAAAAGATACTTTAAATGTGAAATTAAAACAATGGCAGCAAGTCACTGTTAAATGAGTCATTGCGATTGAACCAAATCCTTTAAACGGTTGATTCATTCAGGAACTAAATGCCGTCATGTTTCTCAGAGACGCAAAACAGAGCTGTGTTTGGAATGTTTTCTGTTGGCGAAATAGCGCAAAAACAGCCAGTATGGTGTCTAAAACGTAAGTCTCTTAATATTAACTTATTGTTTATTGAACTGTTGTATAAAATCAATATCACATTTGTAATCAAGCTGAATTTTAAAGAAAAAAACGGCACTCTTCGTGTGATATTAACTATATGAATTGATATAAATATATACATTTTCTAATCCCCTTATCTTGAATTATGTGATCATTCTTAATGCATATTAATAGACTAAATCATGCAGTGAATGAAGGCACTCTAAATGCACACGTGCACTATGATAGTCTAACCAGACTTCATCACGTCGAGTATGCATGCATGTAGGTGTGTTTTATTTGGTTTTTGCAATATACTCGATAATGTCATGATGTCTCACGAGTTCAGTATTTGCGCTAAACCTGCGCAGATTTGGCTTGCATGAACTTCCCCAAGAAATTAATGAGTGAACATAACTTACGAAAAGTAACCCGCCAAAGTGGCTAGTGATTTTTTACCCACATTTGGTAAGTGAAATGTGACAACATGCCCCGTAGGTGGGTGTTAAGTACTAAGTTAGGTAGAGAGGTTTACAAAAAGGGGTTTGAGTTACTAATAACAAACATTTAACATGGTAAAAAATATTTATTTATTGTTATCCGTGTTATATTTAATCTGCAACAGCAATGTGAACTTTTATAAACATCCATTTGGTCGTTACCTTTTAAATGCATCATTATGCAGAAAATATGAGCAGAGTTCTCTGCATGACTGGCAGATCAACGAGCTACTTCTTTTCTCTCCAGTACGGTAGGAAGTTAAATTAAATTAAATGTGGAGGATGTTAACTGTGACAAGATGTTTGATAGGCCAGTTTACAGTGACAGGGTACCTGTAACAGGTGCGACAGAGCGGTCCTAAAGACGCAATTGTGTAACGTGATAGTATGTCCCAAAGCTTGCCTACTCTTCTACTACACACTCAAAAGTGTGTACTTTTTCTTCACCAAAAGAGTAAATACTTTAAGGACATAGTATAAGTAGGCACATTGAGACGCAACATCGAACTTTACTTAAGTATACTTCATAAAATAAACTTGAAGTATACTACTTCAAGTTTATAAGGTATAAGGGTAGATAGCCAGAGTCTCTTTAGCCCCGGACATCGTCATGTACCCGTGCTCACTCAATCCCTGTACATTTGAATAATTAAAAGCATCAGGCGTAACAATGCGAAACGACACCTCCGTGTGGAGATCGGGCAGAAATGGAAACCTCCTGCGAGTTGGTTGCAGTCAACCTGGCAGAAGGCTCTCATCCAGTACGTTGCAAGCCATTTCCTAATTTGCCAACAGCCAATCCAGGATGTGCTTGGCCATGGCTCAGGCGAGCACCTCCACCAGCTACTTGCATGCGCCCTCTTAATTTCTCAATGCCCTCTTTTTTCTGTTTTTTCAATGGAGACCACTTTTTTATCCAGTTCATTTCCAATTATGGGTCAAATAGAGTCCCATTCTACATATTTTCTCAATTAAATATGCCATTTCACTTGTGAATATTACATTACAGAATATGCAAACACTGATTTATTTTGACTTCAAAGGGTCATGAAACCCCCCGTTTCAGCACTGGTTAGTTTTCACCACAGTTTTAAAGGGGTCATATGATGCGATTTAAATTTTTCCTTTCTCTTTGGAGTGTTACAAGCTCTTGGTGCATAAAGAAGATCTGTAAAGTTGCAAAGTCTAAAGTCTCAAATCCAAAGAGATATTCTTTATAAAAGTTAAGAGTCAGCCACACCTACCTAAAACGGCTCGTTCTAACACGCCCCCACATATCTACATCACTATGTGGGAAGATTTGCATAATGCCACCCAAATGTTCACGCAAAGAAAGAAGGCGTAACTTTTATTCTCGCTGCAGTATTGTTGTTGCCGCCGCCATGTCGTGAAGACGCTGTGTTTCGTTGTGAGAGCGAAACTACTTTGTTTGGTCTTCCAAAAGAGGACGATATCTGCTTTGTCACACCTGGAGCTGATCCATGCTGGTTGCTGAGGAAATACTACAACTTTGCGCTGTGGATCGCCGGATCGGCTTTCACCGTGGACGAAGCGGAGTCCAGCCCGGGGTCGTCACATGTGATTGACGCTGTGTTTCGTCGTGAAAGCGAAACTACTTTGTTTGGCCTTCCAAAAATGGACACGACTAGAAATCAGTGGTTAAGTTGTAT
Organism: Sinocyclocheilus grahami; assembly: GCF_001515645.1. Lineage (NCBI taxonomy): Eukaryota > Metazoa > Chordata > Actinopteri > Cypriniformes > Cyprinidae > Sinocyclocheilus > Sinocyclocheilus grahami. The sequence goes on along the minus strand of NW_015505350.1, from coordinate 507,347 downwards.
TTACAACACTGTTCCATAACATTTCCGTTATATGCTTGAGGTATTCGGCCAATCACAACGCACTGGATAGCTGGCCAATCACAGCCTACCTCGCTTTTTCAGACCGATGAGCTTTGTAAAAATCGATGCATTTCAGAAAGGCATTAAGGAGAAACAATAATGTACAGTATGTGGAAAATAATGTGTTTTTTTAACCTTAAACACATTTCATTACACCAAATACACAAAATAATGTTCTTTTTAAGCAGCATCATGAGACCCCTTTAAAAAATGCTAAAAAAGTGGGCGTGGTGCGCAGCAGAGCGGAGGAGGTGGAAGAGGGGAAACAGACAACACACACACAGCTTAGCATTCTGACAGTTTAATTTTGCTCCCATCGAGTTAAAAACACAAATAAATGCACAGCCATTTGCACTCTGCATCGAAAACATATATATGAACGCGCTGTTGCACCTCAGAATTTTTATGGCTTATTCTGTGGCGTTTATATAAGCCTTTTGACGGGTTGTGTCACAGAGCTGTAAAAACGGTTATGCTCACCAAGTGAATGAATCGCGTTTGTGCCAAACTCTTATTACAAAGCAAAAACAAACACTCTTCTTCGATCCATGGACGTTTCTCTCAGTTATTGTGCGCGATGTCATCTCACAGTCTGAAACGTCTGTCATAGCAAATCAACACATGCTGTTGTGAATAATTAAGCGAAGCGTCTTCTCATAGTATAAGAACACGCAGTCTTATTAATAATTTAATAGACACCGACGCGTCATCGATGTTCTATTAGTCCATTGCCACGTCACAAATTGTGACATCAACACAGATTGTAGATTTTAAACCCGGAAGATGAAAATAGCGAAAAAAGCTTCAAATTAACCAGTATTCTCCAACAGTTAAAATTATTGGATGCTAACATTGTCTTCTATGATGTGCAACACAAACACCTCTGCTAAAATCTCAGAAAAAGTAGTCTGGGGCTACTAGTAGTCTGTAAGTAGTCTGTAGACCCTTTAAGAACTACTTAACATTCTTGAAATTTTACAGTAGTTGGTTTTATATTGATTACAGGAATATTCAAATGTCAGCCAACCAGGAAGCACAATCAGATGAACTGCTGGCTCTAGCAAGCGTATATGATGAAGAGGAGTTTTGCAGGACAGAATCAAGGCAGAAGGGCAAGATCCATCTGTGTCTTGAGCTTCCTCCTAACTTCAGACTGCTAGTCAAGGGTGAGATTTTAAGCAGGATTTGGTCAAAAACGTACTGTGATTTTCATGTTATACTTTGTGAATTAGGAACTATGAATATTGTACTTTGAACTATGATAAATATATCAAGGCCAAACAAGGCAGAAAGTGAAATATATACTGTGATAATGAGTTCAAACAGATGCCATTAATACAGGTAACGAGTGGAGGACAGAGGAGGCTCTTAAAGAAGAAGTTACAGGTCTGTGAGGGCCAGAAATCTTGCTTGTTTGTAGGTGATCAAATACTTATTTTACCGAGGAATTTACCAATTAATTCTTTAAAAATCCTACAATGTGATTTTCTGGATTTTTTTTTCTCATTTTGTCTCTCATAGTTGAGGTATACCTATGATGAAAATTACAGGCCTCTCTCATCTTTTTAAGTGGGAGAAATTGCACAATTGGTGGCTGACTAAATACTTTTTTGCCCCACTGTATATATATTAGGGATCAGAGGTGGAAAGTCCAGGGGTCAGAAAGTAAAAGTCCTGCCATATGTTCATTCCCATGAACTCAGCCAATTGATTTCACTGAAAGTGAAGTCAGTTGGCTGAGTTCATGGGTGGAATAAACATATGGCAGGACTTTACTTTCTGACCCCTGGACTTTCCACCTCTGTTAGGGATGCACCGATACCACTTTTTCCAGTACTCGCCCGATACCAATACTTTTATTTTTGGTACTTGCCGATACCGAGTACTGATATCAATATTTTTATTGCGTTTGTACATTTTAAAAAATATTGGGTACAGAAACATACTCGGTTACTAATGTAACCTCGGTTCCCTGAAATACGGAAACGAGTACTGCGTCACTAGACGCTACGGGAAACTCCTTTTCTCCGATTTACTGAAGACTTTTTTTCAATGCATCTGCACTGCCATTGTTTCAGAAATGAACCAATGACGAAGTAACGCGCCCGAGCCTGCCAAAATAGGCGTGGCATCTGGCTAAATAAGCAGGTGCTCGGCATAGGATCACTGATTCATATCAACTAAAGCGACGACAGAGTCATGCAGCATCATAGCACCCGGATTCTTTTCGGGGTCAAGAGGAGGCAAAGAAATGGGCTAACTCATAGAGGTCGAGCCCGGCTTTACATAATTGTTCTTAGAGCTTTGCACAGCCTCGGAACTAGATAGGGCCGAGAGCGTGCCGGAAGCTAAGCCCAGACATGCAACTTCAGCGGTTTCGAAACATAGTCAAACCCAGCAAGGATTAAATCAAGCCTTAGGGCGGGGATATGGTTCCTGGAGCATTTTGAGCTCAGAGTGACAGTTAAGCAGAAAGGACCTGAGCCTGCAAAGCAGGGACGTCCAGGTTGTAGAACTTGACAAAGGTGGACGGTGAGGACCGCCGCACAAATTTCTGCAATGTACACACCACTGGACCATGCCCAGGATGAGGCCATGCCTCTCGTGGAATGTTCTCTGACCCCGATGGGGCATTGAAGGCCTAAGGAGGAGTATGCAAGAGCTATTGCGTCAACTATCCAACGGGATAGTCTTTGCTTTGTGACCGGAAGCCCCTTTGTGCGGCCACCAAAGCATACAAAGAGCTGCTCCGACTGCCTAAAGGAGGCGGAGCGGTCAATGTAGATTTTTAACGCCCTGACAGGACAGAGCAGATTTAGCTCCTGGTCCTCCTGCAAGGGGGGAGCGCAGAGAGTGTGATTACCTGTGCTCTGAATGGAGTAGAGAGCACCTTAGGTACGTAGCCATGCCTAGGCTTCAGGACGACCTTGGAGTCGTTATGCCCGAATTCAAGGCAGGAGGGGCTCACAGAGAGCACCTGTAAATCTCCAACTCGCTTAACCGATGCCAAAGCCAATAGTAGAGCGGTCTTTAGTGATGGGTCGAATATCAGCGGATTGCAGCGGTTCAAAGAGGGGGCCTTTGAGCGCCCTCAGAACCGTAGACAGATCCCACGTAGGGACCGTAGAAGGGCGAGGGGGGGTTCAACCTCCTAGACCCTTTCAAAAATCGAACAACGAGGTTGTTCCTGCCGACCGATATCCCGACTATAGGAGCATGAAAAGCTGCTATAGCCGCCACATAGATCTTAAGAGTGGAGGGGTGCAACCCTTATCCAACAGCTCTTGAAGGAAGGACAATATCGAAGATATGTCACATGTGGATGGATCTTCGCCACAGTTTGTACACCAAGCGGTGAAGACCGACCATTTGAGGGCATAGAGGCGCCTTGTGGAAGGGGCTCTAGCCTGAGAAATGGTATTTAAGACAACCTCTGGGAGGTTCATAGGTTCCCATCGAGAGGCCATAAGTGTAGGGCCCACAACTTGGGTTGGGGGTGCCATATCGTCATGTTCGCCTGAGAGAGGAGGTCCCGTCTCAGGGGAATGGGCCATGGAGCTGCCGTGAGCAGCTGAGACATCTCTGAGAACCATAGTTGGTTTCTCCAGAGCGGGGCCACTAGAAAAACCTTGTGCCTTTGTTCCCTGATTCGCCTGATAACCTGAGGGATCAGGGCGATCGGGGGAAAAGCGTAAAGGAGAAGGCTGGGCTAATCGTGGGCCAGCGCATCCCTTTCCTTCGAAAAATAGATTGGGCAGTGAGAGTTGTCTTCTGAGGCGAAGAAGTCGACCTCTGCCTTCCCGAAGATCTCCCATATTCTCCGAACCGTCTGGGGGTGAAGCATCCACTCGCCAGAGGGGACGTTGCTCCGAGACAGCATGTCTGCTCCCTGGTTCAGTTTGCCCAGTATGTGCACACCAGTAGGCTCTTTTCCATCCTGAAGAGGTGTGGGGAGGAAAGACCGCCCTGGCGATTTATGTAGGATAATACCGTCATGTTGTCGGTACATGCAGTACTGGCGATGCAGAAGCCATAAGGCCCAGCATCCTCTGAAACACTCTGAGAGGAAGGGACGCGCCAATCGTGAAGGCGGTCGTCAGCCGCTGTATAGCCAGGACACATTCCGGCGAGGCTACAGCTATCATTTGTGTTGAGTCGAAGACAGCCCCCAGAAATGAGATTCGTTGGCTGGGAATCATTGAGCTTTTGGCGTAATTGACCCTGAGCCCCAAGCACTCTAAGTGTGGAGGATCTGTGGGCTATCAGCTCGGCCTCTGACTGGGCTAAGACAAGTCAGTCGTCGAGGTAATTCAGAATGTGGATTCCCATCTATCTCAGAGGGGAGAGAGCCGCATCTATGCACTTCGTAAAAGTGCATGGGACCAGAGACAGCCCGAACGGCAGGACCATATATTGATATGCCACTCCCTCGAAGGCGAATCTCAAGAAGCGCCTGTGACGGGTGGCTATCTGAATGTGAAAGTAAGCGTCTTTCAGATCCAGAGAGAAGAACCAGTCCCCTGGGTGAATTAGCGAGAGGATCTGTTTCAAAGTGGTCATTCTGAATGCGCACTTTACTAGGGCGCGGTTCAAGATCCTGAGATCGAGGATGGGCCTGAGGCTGCCATCCTTTATGGGGACGAGGAAGTAGCAGCTGTAAAAGCCTGACTCGCTCTGAGTTGGTGGGACAATTTCTATGGCCCGTTTCGCCAGCAGCACAGCCACCTCGGAACAAAGAATGCGAGCGTTCGTGTTCCCTACTAAGGTGGGGATCACACTGCAGAAACGCGGAAGTTCTTGAGCGAATTGGAGTAGATAACCTAGTTTTATAATCCCAATAACCCCCTTTGACACGCCGGGGATGGCCTGCCAGGCCTCGGCCCTTGTGGCAAGGGGTTGAATTGGTTCGGGCGGCGGGTCGCTGTGAAGGGACCCGGGGCTTGCCGTGTTTGGAAGAGGAAATTTGCTCTCTTTTAAGTATGTTTGTGTTTTATTTTGTCCGCTATCACAGCGGTTGTAAACTTGGGCACTTGAACGGGCCCTCTGCATGCAATAAACACATTTTTCCCAGCACCCGGAACTGGACGGGGCAACTGGGAACACATACGAAGCAGTTTGGGGGGTGGTCCGGCCACAGCGAGACTTTGCCCCCTCCTCTTCCTTCCTGAGGGATCAGGATGGCTTCTGAGGCGCAGGGTCCAGCACAATCTTGGGCCAGGGTCCCTGGCGCTTCGGGAAAGGGTGGTGCTTTGCAGAACGCGAGCGCTGCCTGGCCTCAGGCTGTGCAGAGGGCTAAGTCACAGGAGGCGTAATTTTAACTGGCTGTTGAGTCGGTGCCGGCTTGGGGCGACTGGCAGCAGCTGCAGAACTGGAACGCTTCGTCAGGAAGTGTCGCATGGCTTGGGACGACTTCTGTGCAGTTGTGAAATGCTCTGCGAACCCTTCCACAGCAGGTCCAAAAAGGCTAGTGGGGGTTCGGCAGGGCTTCGAGGGATGAGCGGCCTTTGCCTTCCATCCGATGGCTGTGGGGGGGCGGAGGTGTGCAGCCACCGCTTCGTCCAGAGGAGGCAGCTTATCATAGCCCTTCTGTGCAGCGCCGTCGACCGTAGTGAGGGCGGGAGAGACAGAGGAGTGTAAACGAGCTGAGTAGAGGGCGTGCCACGAGTTTGTTAGCTCGTCGTGAACCTCTGGGAAGAAGGGCGCAGCTCGCTGATGAGGGGTCTGGTGGTGTCCCGGCAGAAACCACTCATCTAGGCAGCTGCGAGTGGGCTCTTCAGGCGAAGACCACTTCAATCCGAGCTCCTCGACGGCTTTTGATAGGACACGGATGAGCTCGGTGTCCGTACCATCCCTGGCGTCGATCGGCTCCTCAAACGGCAAGGGGGCCGGGTCAGCAATGAAGCCCGACCAATTCTCAGCATCCAAGGCTGCAAGGGACATACTGTCATCAAGCAGCTCGTCATCCGATCCCCCAAATGAGACCAGGTCACTCACGATAACAGAGGGGCGTTGGTTTGGATGGGAGGAGACAGGGGAAACCTCTCTTTGTGGAGAGAGTGAGCCGACGTAAGCTCACTCATATCCGACATTATGATCCTCTACCCCGCTGTTTTTTCCTCACAGGTTCCTGGGAGGAAGGAAATGGGGGGTGAGGGGCGGAGTCGCTTTCTGAAAAGAAAGATATCCGCGAGCTCAAAGAGGCAAGACTCATGCTCTCGCAGTGGGAGCATGATGTCTCTGTGAGCGCGGCTTCTGCGTGGGATTTCCCCAGACATCGCACGTATTCACTGTGTCTGTCATCAGCGTGCAGTGGTGTCCAAATTTGGTGCATCAAATTTGCAGTGCAAGTTTGCTCAGAAATTTGCTCTTTTTTGTTACCACAAGCAGGAAAGCGTCAACACAGGTGCTCTGCAGACGGCTTGTGAGCGAAGCGCTGACCGGGGCTGCCTTGAGAGCGATGCTAGAACCGAGCTGCTTGAAGCGACGATCTGATCCGGTGCTGCAAAGGGGTGTGCTGATCAGTGCTGCTTGAGAGCGGCGAGCTGCAAGCGGTGAGCAGAGAGCGGAGGCGGCGAGCTTGAACACTTGTGAGTAATGGAAGAGGAAGTTTGCTCTCTTTTTGAAAATGTTTGTGCATGCTTGGGGCGCATGGACGGATCCGTTGTTTGCACAAAACACAATTCCCTCTGCACCCGGAGTTGAACGGGGTGTCAAGTGGTCTAAGAGAGGCTGCTTGAGGGGCAGTCTGGCCGTAGCGAGATCTGGCCCCATCCTCTTTCGCAGATCAGGATGATGCCTGAGGCGCCGGGTCCAACGCAATCTTGGGTTGGGGTCCCTGGCGCTTAGGAAGAGGGTAGCGTTTGGCCGAGAGAGAGCGTCCCCGCGTCTGCTGCGCCTTAGCGGGCTGAACGGCGGGGGCGGCAGGGGCTGGCTTCACGGGCTGCTGAGTCGGCGCAGACTTAGGGCGAGCAGAGGCAGCAGTGGAGCTGGAGCGCTTAGGCAGGAAATGTCGCATAGCCTGGAATGATTTCTGTGCCTCTGTGAAGCGCTCGGTGAATCCTTCGACCGCCGGTCCGAAGAGACCCTTGGGAGAGACTGGAGCATCGAGGAAGGGGACTTTATCCGCATCCTTGATCTCTGTTAACGTCAGCCACAAATGGCGCTCGAGCACCACAAGGCTGGCCATCGATCTCCCGATCGCCTGAGCGGTGGTCTTGGTGGCGTGCAGAGCCAGGTCGGTTGCGCTCCTCAGCTCCCTTAGGGTCGCGGGGTCCAGGCCAGATTCGTCAGAGGAAGCGAGGATCTTGGCTTGGAAGACCTGGAGGACCACCATTGAATGAAGCACCGAAGCCGCCTGTCCAGCTGAAGTGTAGGCGCGTCCAGGGAGAGCTGAAGTGGTCCTACACGGCTTGGATGGGTGAGCGGCCTTTGCTCTCCAACCGATAGCCATGGGCGGGCAGAGGTGCGTGGCCACCGACTCCTCCACGGGAGGCAGCTTATCATACCCCTTCTCTTCAGCACCATCGATGGAAGTGAGGGCAGTTGAAGTAGAAGCACGAAGGCGGGTGAAGTAGGGAGCACGGTCTGGTGAGCTCGTCATGGACCCCCGGGAAGAACGGAGAGGATCGCTGACGAGGGGCTTGGCGGCACCCCGGCAGGAACCACTCATCCAGACGGCTCTTCTCCTCTGGCGGAGACCACTCTAAACCCATCTTCGACTGCTTTCGAGAGGATCCGGAGAAGCTTGGCATCCATCCCGTCTTTGACTTCCCCCAAATGAAATCAGGCCGCTCGCGCCAGCAGATGGACGCTGATCAGACTGGGAGAAAAAGACGAGAGAACACTCTCTCTGGGGCGAGGCATGCGGGATCTGGGCCGACGTGAACTCGCTCGCAGCCCATCGCTCGAGTCCTTTGCCCCTCTGTTTTTTCCTCACAGGTCCCTGGGAGGAAGAAAACGGGAGGGCGCGAGGGGTGGAGCCGCTCTCTGAAAAGAAAGCAATCCGCGAGCGTAGAGAGGCGAGACTGAAGTTCTCGCAGTGAGAACAATCAGTTCCCGTGAGCGCAGCTTCCGCATGGGATTTCCCCAAGCAGGAAACGCACTCCTTGTGGCTGTCATCGGCGTGCAGGGGAGACCCGCACGAACCGCAGTAACGGCGTGGCATTTGCAACAACGCCAAGCTCTTTTAGTAAGCTCTTTTCATATCGCCTGATGGCAGCAGGGGAAAAAGGACCGGAACTGCTGCGTTGCTGAAGCGGTTGAGAAGCAGGTCAGCCATGCTGAGAGATCCCGATTCCAGCTGCGAAGACGGCGAGCGGCTTCGTAGATCAGCATAGAGACGTAGAGTCGTCGCTGAAGGAGAAGAAATCTGAGAATCCTGTGGTGAGCGCCCGTTTATATAGCCAGATGCCCCGCCCATTCTGGTGGGCTTTGGCGGGCTTCGTTGCCGAGCCATTGGTTCGTTTTTAATACACTGCACGAACCAATGGCCGTGCAGTTTCACTGCGTGATTGACGTCAAGGCTTCAGTTCAGGAGAAAAAAGGCTTTTTCCCATAGCGTCTTAAGACAAGACGCAGTATGAGTGTAGTATCGAAAGGGAACTTGTTTTGTTTGGTAAATCTGACTGTTATGTTTTACAGTATATTGCAGTTTTTTCCTTGAATTAACGGTAATCTACTGGCAGCTCTGGTTGCCAGCATGTTACTGTTTTTCTACAGTGTGTTGCTGTAAATTAATTACAGTTTATTACTGTTAAATTGCGTTTCATGCTGGGTTTTTTCCATCTTACATCTTTAACCCTTTAAACCCCACAACAAAATCCTCAGTTTTAAGTGAACACTTATAATGTGTCCACACTACAGAGTGAAGCAGTGCTGAAGTTAATGAGATATTTCTGTGATTAATTATGTGATGATTGTGCATTAGTGATGAACAGCTGCTGTTAACAAGCAGAATCACTGAATGACAGAGAAACACAAGAACTAATTCTGACTTCAGCCACAGCCTTAGATGAAATCAACTGAAATAAAAAAACATTAAATCTCTCAAGATCTGATTAAACAACCCCTAAAACAGCATCACCAGCTTCAGTTATTACCAGACTGACTTTATTTCTGTCAGACGTCTTCAGAAGTGCTTATTGAGAGTTGCAGAGGTTTAGATGTTTTTTGTTTTTTTGGACATTACCATGATGGAGATCAGTGTTTACTTTAGTTGAGCTCTTGAACCCTTACTTTTTTTAATGGAAAACAGTATGTTACTGTCAAAATTTGACCACATGTCAACTAGGAAAAATATATATTTTTACAAGCGAGACATTAAAAAAGAATAAAATAAAATATAGTTAAAATTACAATGGAAAAACCTGGAAGGTTGTATCAAATATCTTTTTTTTTTTTTGTGACATTAATGACAGTAACAGGATAGTCACAGGACTAACCAGAGTAACAGGGATGACAGGACACAGATTCTTCAGCACACTACACGTATTTGTTTACATAATACTGTACAGTTTTACAATTCTAAATGGCATTATATTGTTTTGCACTTACTAGACTTGCTTAGTTGTATGACAAAAGTAAACAGTCAATTTTTCAGTTTAAGTCAGTTCGTTGTTAATTTAGCACATTACATTTCTAAGAGATCTGATGTTTTAAGGGTTTATTGTAATTAGAAAATGCGCCCATCTGTTTATCTGTGTCCCCTCACAGAACTTCAAATATTCTGATCTGGTTCAATTATTAGGCAAGGAAGATGATCAGATCTTGGTCTGCTTTCAGATGATCACAGAAAGACCAAGATCTGATCATTGTTTGCTGCTCTTGTTTGTAATTGAATTTACATAGATGCATTATTGACAATGAGTTAAAAAAATAGTTTTATTGAGACTGATCATCCTATCCTGGTCATTAGCAACAAGAGTAATAGTAACAATCTCATTAAAACTAACTGAAATGTAACGCATGGTCATATGCCACTAAATGATATAGGCATTAGCTTAAAATTACACTCAGGGTGACCTTTAAAAATGTTTGCATTTTACACAGACAATCTTTAAAAACAGGGTGATGCCTAATCTATGTCATCCCTGTTACTCAAATGTCAAAACCTGTTGCCCTAAAAAGTAACAGGGATGACAGCAACAGGTTTGACCATTTCAAACTAATTTGCTAATTTCTAGCTAATAGTGAAGTACATACTTGTGTTTTAAGTGTGAGTATTCTGGTTGAGATATGATGTAACCTCCTAGAAGTGATGTCACTTGAAAGTACATTATTTTACAAGGGTTTTTGATGAGGGTAACAGTGCTGACATGAAATCAGGGGACACCAATAAAAATATAATGCATTAGAAAAAATGCACTTGTGCCAAAAACATTGCTTAACAATGAGACTATATTTAAAACATGCTAATGTGATTTGTATATAATTTTGCCTTCATTTTGCAAATGAAAAGTGCTGAAAAAGAAAAATCATAGTGAGGGACAGGCCAAAAACCTTAATCAGCATAAATGCTATTTAAATTATTTAAAATAAAATTTAATTGACTTTTATGTAATATTGATGAATACATAGTATTGTAATATTTTTAAATTGCACATTTATTTGTTGTTATTTTAAATCTATGTTTAATTATTTCTTAGGGATGCAAAAGGCACAGATATTGATATATACAGTATCGTAAGGTACTGTATATATATACATATATATACAGTACCTTACGAAAGTATTCAAACCCCTTCATTTTTTTCACGGTTTGTTATATTGCAGCCTTATGTTAAACTGCTTTCAATATTTTTTTTTCAACATCAATCTACACTCCATACACCATAATGGCAAAGCAAAAACAGAACTGTCTCAACTTTGTAAATTTTTTTTTTTTTTTTAAACCTTAAATAAATACATTGCATAAGTCAAGTCACCTTTATTTATATAGCGCTTTTAACAATACAGATTGTGTCAAAGCAACTGTACAGCATTAAATACGAAAATAGGGTGTCAATAATGCAAAAGTAAGTATTCATAAGTATTCAAACCCTTAACTCAGTACTTAGCTGAAGCACCTTTACAGCCTCAAGTATTTTGGGGTATGATACGACAAGCTTTGCACATCAGCATTTGGCAATTATCTGCCATTCTTCACCTCACCTGTTCACCTCTCAAGCTCTATCAGGTTGGATGCACATTTTCAGGTTTCTCCAGAAATATTTGATTTGGTTCAATCCCAGACTGTGCCTGGGCCACTCAAGGACATTCACAGAGTTGTCTATAAGCCACTCTTGCTGTGTGCTTAGGGTCATTGTCCTGTTGGAAGGTGAGCCTTCTGCCCAGTCTGAGGTTCTGAATGATCTGGACTGGGTTTTCATTAAAGCTATCTCAATATTTTGGTGCATTGAGATTCTCTTCTACTCTGATGTGTCCCTCAGTCCCTCCCACTGAAAAACAGCCCCACAGCATGAGCCTGCTACCAGAGCATTTGGCAATTATCTGCCATTCTTCACCTCACCTGTTCACCTCTCAAGCTCTATCAGGTTGGATGCACATTTTCAGGTTTCTCCAGAAATATTTGATTTGGTTCAATCCCAGACTGTGCCTGGGCCACTCAAGGACATTCACAGAGTTGTCTATAAGCCACTCTTGCTGTGTGCTTAGGGTCATTGTCCTGTTGGAAGGTGAGCCTTCTGCCCAGTCTGAGGTTCTGAATGATCTGGACTGGGTTTTCATTAAAGCTATCTCAATATTTTGGTGCATTGAGATTCTCTTCTACTCTGATGTGTCCCTCAGTCCCTCCCACTGAAAAACAGCCCCACAGCATGAGCCTGCTACCAGCTTACTTTACTTTTGGGATGGTACTCTGCAGGTGATGAGCAGAGCTGGTTTCCTTCAAACATGATGCTTGGAATTTAGGTTCATCAGACCAGAGAATCTTGTTTCTCACAGTCTGAGGGTCCTTTAGGTGCTTTTTTTTGCAAATTCCAAATGTGTTTTCATGTGTCTTCACTGAGGAGAGGATTGAGTTTGGCCACACCAGCATAAAGCACAAATTGGTGGAGTGTTGCAGCGATGTTTGTCCTTCTGTAGGTTTCTCCTATCTCCACATATGATCATGGAGCTCAACTAGAGTGACCATCAGGTTCTTGGTCTCCACTCTAACCAAAGCCCTTCTCCATCAATTGTTCAGTTTGGCCAGAAGATCATCTCTAGGAAGAGTCCAGGTTGTTCCAAATGTCTTCCATAATGGATAATGGAGGCTACATGCTTCTGTGAACCTTCAATGCAGCAGAATTTTTCCTGAACTCTTCCCCAGATGTGTGGTTTGATTCAATCCGGTCTCTGAGCTCTACAGGCAGTTTTTTTTTTTTTACCTCAGGGCTTGGTCTTTGCTCTAATATGCATTTTCAGCTGTTAGACCTTTTAAGACGTGTGCCTTTCCAAATCATACCTATTCAATTGAATTTGCCACAGGTTAACTTCACTCAAAGTGTGGTAACATTTACAAGCAAAATTAATGCTCCTAAGCTCAATTTCAACTGTCCCAGATAAGGGTATGAATACTTTTCAGTTCAAGTTTATTTGTATAGCGCTTTTCACGATACAAATCATTGCAAAGCAGCTTTACAAAAAAAAAAAATAATAGTTTCTACAATATATTTAGTAGTAGCTTATCAGTGGTGACTATGTCAGTAAATGTGCATATGGCAGAAATGTACGGAAAAATCAATTAAAGATGTAATCAAACAGACGATGAACACTATTAACAGCAATTATTATATGTTGCAATCAAAATTTGGTAGTTCTGTATGTTGTTTCAGGGTTGACATCATCTGAGGTCCTCTGAGGGGTTGGCATCCTCTCTTCTCAGGTGTTCTCGATCCAGACTGAAGCTTGTGTAAATCCTAGTTACATCCCGTGGCAGAAACAGCGAAACAAAATACTTATGCAATGGAATCATTTAAGTTTTTAACTTTAATAAATTTGCAAAGATGTTAAAAACCTGTTATTTGCATTGTCATTATGGTGTATGGAGTGTAAATTGATGTGGAAAAAAAGACATTTAAAGCAGTTTAAGGCAGCAACATAATGTGAATAAAATGAAGCACTGTATATACATATATACCCTGCAAACAAGCCAGCGCAACACCCCTGAAAAATTGAAAACTGAAAATGAAAAATTTCAAAACAAATTAAAAAGTCAAGGGTCAGGAACCCAACTAAAGCAAGCACTTACCTCCATAACGGTGACTTCAAACTTTATTATTTTAAGGGTTTAAGGCTTCCTGGAGGCTAAGTGAGGGCTGCCAGTGCTAAGGGGCCAACGTTTTGGCAATGAGCAAATTCTCAGGGGCCCTGCGCTGGCAGCTCTAAGTGGGCCCGTAAAGGGCCAGTGCAGGCTTGTTTGCAGGGTACACACATACATACATATATAAACAGCAGCTCTCATACTCCTTTTTTGTTATCTCCAAGTCTCTTTGAGGAAGTTCAGTCTTACTTTTAAAACCTCTTTTTTTTTGCATTCATACTGCACTTGAACTTAAAAGTGGACAATTCTCTCAGCCCAGGAATGTATTTTCCATGAGTGTATTTGCAGAATGTGTATATTGTGAACAATACAGCTATTAAATCATGCCAAGAGCCTTTTGCAATTGAGGTATGCATAGCAGAATATTATGATAGCTTGATTACACCACATAATTAAGAACAAAAAATTTTTTTAGAATTACAATTTTAAGAAAATACAAAAAAAATAAGTATTACAAATTTTAAAAAGCCAGAATTTTACCATTTTAAATAACAGAATTGTGAGAACATTTTGTATTCTTTTATTCCGTAACAGAAAGCCTCCATATAATTCAGACAGAACTAAGTGTGGTGCCCCTACACTTTAAATGACATATTCAGTTTATTTATTTAATACAATCACATACTTCTGTGGATTAATAATTGCTAATGAAAGGTCAATTAACAAAGTCTTCATAAGCTTATGTTTTGTGCATATTTTACATAGGGCAGGCATGTGTAGAGTGTGGTATATCCTTTTTACCACCCTTGGTTCTGAGTTTTGAACTACCTACAGACTACCCTTCAACATCGCCTCCAGTTTTTACTCTAAGCTCCAAATGGCTTTCAAGAATCCAGGTTTGTCTTTTTCTAGCATTGATCTGAGCTCTTTTAATTAAATAAAAACAAATAATTTAGTATTTTTGTTTTATAGAATTATTTTGTCTTTTATCTTTTAACATGCTATTGGCATAATGAAGTTTCAATACTGCTCAATTAATAAGTTATTTAATGTCTTAAAAGATCACTACTCTTTGCAAGAGACTGGATGAACTTTGGGAAAAGAACAGGGGCAATGTGGTTCTTTTTACCTGGATCCAGTTCCTTAAGGAAGAAACTCTGGAATTTCTGAACATCCAGTCTCTCCTAGAGATCCAAACCATTGATGGCCAGCCTCAATGTGAATCTGGTCAGAACCAAGCGGTAGACACTGCTATAGAAAAGAGTAAAGTGCAAGCGTTCGACCAACGAGCAGTTCAAGAAGTTTACCATCACACAGATATACTAACCCAGCTGCTGGATTTTAATGAAGCTCAAAAGCAGAAGAATTTTGATGGCAAGATTTTTTGCTGTGGAATCTGCTTCTCTGAGAATCTGGGTTCCAATTTTTTGTCCTTCAAAGAGTGTCAGCATTTCTACTGCAAGGCCTGCATGAAGGAATACTTCCAGATCCAAATTAGAGATGGTAAAGTCCAGTGCCTTACCTGCCCTGAGCCAGAGTGTATGTCCATGGCCACTCCTGCACAGGTATTTTTATCTTGTGTGTTTGTGCCGTAGTATGAGCCAGACGTAGGACTTTCAAGTCACAAGCAAGTCTTCAAGTCATATCCCAAGTCCTCAAAGAGTTAAAGTTAATGAGATAATTAAGTGACTAATTAAATTATGATTGTGCATTTGTGATGAACACCTGCTGTTATTAAGAATTACAGAGGATCAGATGTTGATGTTTTATTGGTTAAAATGATGCCACCATTATGGAGATCAGTGTTTGCTTTAGTTAGGCTCTTGGTCCTTGACTCTCTCTTTATAGCAATGCATGTGGTGTTATACAATTAGGACAAGAAAATTAGTTGATTTTCTATGATGAAAGCAAAAATCGTCATGAGCTGGCCTGATTACATTCAATTTAGCTTTTTTCAGTTGTATGTTTAGGTTTTGCATAATTAATTCTGTGATAATACAACGTACCAACAAAGGGCTGCTCTAATAGTTACAGTGAATGATTTTTCAGCCTATGTAATGCATCTAAAAATTTGATGTTCAGTACTAATTTGACACACACAGACATGAATTTCTTCAAGGTTTGATTCAGCAATGCACAAACATTGGTGCATGGGTCAAGAGACTACCTAAAGCAAACTTTGACCACAATTATGGTTGTGTGTTTTTTTTCCCCCAGTTGATTTCATTCAAAGCATACAGCACAATAGCTGCTTGAACACTGTTTAAGAACTAACACCACTATACTGCTATAATAGGTCAAACTTCTTGTGGACCATGATGAATTTGCTCGCTATGACCGCCTCCTTCTGCAGTGGAGTCTGAACCTAATGGCAGATGTTGTTTATTGTCCACGCATGAGCTGCTGCATGGCTGTGATGATCGAGCCGGACACCACCATGGGCATCTGCCCCTCATGCCAATTCGTGTTCTGCACTCTTTGCAAGAGAACATACCATGGCCTCTCTCTCTGCAAATAATGTAAGATCACAGTAGAGTGTGCTTTAATACAGATAAGTATGTCCGTGTACGTTTTGATAGTTTGCTTTAATCTGAAATGAAATAAGCAGAAACGAGAAAACGGTCGTGTTTTCGTTTTTTTAATTTGTTAAAAAAAAAAGAAAAAACAAGATTTGGGCTCGATTTTCGTTTTTTTTGGTTCACGGGTAGAAAACGGATAAACAACTTCAAAATTTGTTTTCCCCTTGTGGGCGGTCCTAACACGCCCCTTTCTGCCGATTGGTCAACGAAATCTGAGCCCGTGACGTCATCCTTAGTTCGTTTAGCAAAATAATAGTACGGGGCAGGTTCTAGATCAGGTGCAACCTAACGCGTTTCACAGAAATATTTATTTCAGAAATTTTTATCAGCACCCAGCCTGTTTTATTTAGCTGTGCACATAGTTAAATCTGTATGGTGAAGCTGCACTACCCATAGACAGCGCAGAACGGATGAGAAGCACAGATTAAAAAAAAATAATAATAAAATAGACGTAGAATGGTCCCCCAGATATTTTTTTAGTAAAAAAATAATGACAAATCTGTTTAAGCTCACACCGTTAGAATATGGTACATTTCGTTAATTCATTATTTACAGTCATACATGTGATTGAAGTCTGTTTTTAGGCTGTCAAAATGTAAATGCCTCTACTACAACATCTATAGACTGCTAAGCGCATATGGCATCGTTTAGGCTGCTTGTTTTGTGCTGCTCAGGTGAAGCTAAGCGGGGAAAAAATGAGTCGGAAAAAGAAAGCTACTTATGCTTTTGACTTGACTTGTTTGATGTGTAATTTTCTCTTTTTCTATCTTTCTACTATATTTATCCACTCCATGTCGGAGCTTTTGTATTTTACTTACATACATTGGAAACGTGCACTCATTTTTCATTATTAACAATAGCAAAGTCGGAATTGACCCTTTTTTTTTTTTTAGAAATAGCCTTTGTGCACAGCCAGCCTTGTACTCTTCTAGGTTCAAAAAACTGTCGTCCATAAAATGCGTTGCACAAATTCGAACATCTGGGTTGTGCTGTTCTGTTGTAAATAAACATTAACCAATGATTCCTAATTGCATCTACTTCCGGAAAGGCCAAATAAAGTGCTTTTGCTTTCGCACTGAAGCACAGCATCTCCCTGACATGGCTGCATCAACACAACTGCTGTTCCTGAAACCACGCCTTCTTTCTTTGCGTGCACATTTGGGCAGCATTATGCTAATATTTCCACATAGTGACGTAGATATGTGGGGGCATGTTAGAGCGAGCCGGCTTAGGTAGGCGTGGCTGACTCTTAACTTTTATAAAGATTATCTCTTTGGATTTGAGACTTTAGTCTTTGCAACTTTACAAATCATCTTTATGCACCAAGAGCTTGTAAGAAAGAGAAAGAAAAACTTCAAATCGCATCATATGACCCCTTTAACATTTTATACATTTACATTTAATCAAACGCTATTATCCAAAGTGGTTTACAAATGAGTGCTGGGACAAGTCTGTAATTATAACTGATCATTAATTAATTATTAGTCTATATTTATGATTATTGCAAAGTCATCCAAACTGGCTCATGGCATCAAAACTACCCAAAATGTCGAAAATAAAACAAAATGATCGTGCATGACATTCTTTGAAGTATACAGTATGCATGCAGTCACACAAACTCATTAGTGAAATCTCCACCTGGTGGAGCAAAAGGACAGCTGGCACCATTACTCAGACTGGAATTTTCACTAGTAAATGAAGATTAAATAATCAAATAAATTGCTACTGAATTTGACCAGTAATAGCCTCCAGTGAGTTTATTTTCTACTTTTTTTTTTGTTGATATTTTAATGTATTTGGAAGTCACATCAAATATTAATTAGGGTAAGCAATTAAAAAGACAAACAATAGTTTATCTCTCTTTGTTATATAACCTAACATTGCATTGACTGAATATGTATATATATTGTTGATGAACTCAAAAGCCTGTTCTTAAATGATATATAATCATGAATACCATAATAAAATAAATAGTCATTTAAATATATTTCAATATAGCTGTAGCGAATCAGCTCAAAGGGGGAATATGAATAATTAATCATAACTAGTTATAATTAATTATAAATAGTAAGATCCGCTGTAAGCATTCATTTGACCTCTCAGTGTCAACTGTCTGTTAATTCTAAGAACGTTAATTTCCTATTTAAGGAAAATAACTTTCTTACTGTACAATGCAACTCAGAGCATGTAGCAAAAATCTGCATGATTAGGGACTCCAGTTATGAGCAAACAATGAACAACGTCAAGTGTGATACAAGTAAGACTTTATTAACTACATAAACACTTAAACTAGTCTAACATACACACACACACACGCATACAGTTGGTATAGGAAAAGGGTTAAAGCTTAGGTAGTAAAGAGAAGAGAAATAAAAACATGAAGCTATGGTACCATTTGATATTCAGCAGATCTACAGCCTGAAGGAAACATCAGTTTCTTAGTTCAAACACACCTTTGTAAAAGGTGCAAATGATGCTTAATGTATCAATTAATAAGACTAAGTTTTATACTTGCACGTCTCGCCTGGTTGAAAGAGAGTCCTGATGCTCTTTGGGGCTCCAGTAGGTTAGCTGAAGTTAGGTGATGAGGAAGAACCATTTTGAGTCAGAGGATCTTGGTGAATGGAAAGTCAAGGCCGAAGGCTGGCGCGAACTTAGGGTGTCCTTAGGAGCGTTCTAGCTCACATCCTCATCTTCTCAGAATCTAACAGAACCGCAGACTGAATTGGCTATGTGTTGGAGCCCACCGGGCATGCCCGCACCGGCTCAGGCTCCAACACGCTTCTTAACAGAAGAAGAACATCAAGTACCTGGGCGGAACTGTGCGTGAGCCTTTTAAAGTCTGAGAAGATTCACGCCTCTCAGGATGGGCTTGTCCAATGAGAAAGGCTGAAATTCCAAGCGGGAGGTTGGAAACACTGGGGAGTTTTATGACTCTTTGTCTCCAAGCATGGTATTTCGCATATGTAATTCGACTGGGTGTTGATGCACAAACTAGTAAAGATTCTTAGAACATTAATGTGTTGCATAGATATCAGCATGTAATATGCACTTTCAATTAGATCATCCGAGTGGTGGCTCTCTGGCTGTTGTTGCCTCCAGGAGTGGTTGTGGTGCCATGGTGGATGCTGTCAGGTGGTGTGCTGTGGTGATGTAGGCTGTAGCAAGGTGAGGGTCCTCGAGCTTGTGCAGCAGGTGTCGAGGCTGTGTCAGCTGTCATCCTGAAGTGAGTTGGTCTGGGTAAGATGGTTGTTTGTCGATGTTGTTAGCCAGTAGGCTATCCGTGGTACCCACGATGTGGAACAGCCGGGTTAGACTCTCACTGGTGAGAGTGCAGGTGGTTCCAGGGATTGCAGGGAATTGTTATGGAGATTTTGTAGTGTGCAGAGAGTTTCAGACTGACCTAGTGATGATGGCAGGAGAGCAGCAGGTGGTTGTTAGCCCTCTGTTTTGCTCGAACGTCACTAGAAATCTGATGTTTGTGGTGTCTCTTTGCTCTTGTGGCGGCACCAACTGAGCTTGCCTGAGTTGTGTTGGTAGAGGTTTCGCTTTTGGGCATGTGGGCCCGTTGCTCCATCCAACGTTGTCTGGCTGATTCTGGGGTGTCGACCGGTTTTAAGGGCTGCTCCTCCCTTGGAGGGGTCTGATGCGGTGTTGCATCAGGCAAGGAGTCAGAAGTTTGTCCTTCTCAGTACTCCTCAGTTGAGTTTTGTTCAATGAGCTCTTTTGCTAGTGTCAGCAGCTTCTGTAACTCAGAAGTAGGTGTGTCCAGCTGTCCGTGTGCAGCATCTGTTTGGCACCTGTGTGAAGGGTGTGGAGGAGGATGTTGTGGTGGACTGCTGTTGGACATATCGTAGTGTTCGCAGGATGAGGATGGCCTTTTCCATGGCTTCTCCCTGTGATTGGTCTGGAACCTGGGTCTGTTGCCATGGTGACGGCTCTGTCCTCCATTGGCTAGTGGCTTTCTGTAGAAGGGCCTTGCATTGTGGCAATGCTGGGATGCCTTTTGCTTTGGATTCTGGGATGTGCAGTTCAGAATCAGTGGGGTCTTACGAACACCTTTGGTGGAGGCCTTGTGCTTGTTGTAGTTTTTGTAATCCGCTTTGACAGTTTCAGACTGCTGGTACAGGATGTTGTGTGCCTCAAGGCCGGAGGTGATCCTGAGCAGATAGTCTGTCTTGTGTGGTCACATCGGGCAGAGTTCCAGCATAAAAGTCCATGTTTTGCAGATGGGCAAGTGTTGTGGCCCTCTGCAGTATTTAGGTTGCCAGTTGTATTGTCTCTGGCCAGCTTGTTGGGGTCTGTGGGGTCACACGGTGTGTGTTTCTCCAGTGGTCCTCTGGAAGGGTCCCTGCCCCATCTCCCTGTGGTTGCTGGCCGGTGAAGTGTGAACAGTGGGCTCTCGCCCCCCCCTCGCAGGTTCGGACTCTTGGCTGAGGGGACCTGGGCCTGCTTGTCAGGGGAAATTCTGTGTCGTGTTTTCCCTGTCTGTTCACCTTGTAGTCTGCCAGCATATTTCAGTTCATTTGTGATATTGAATTCACCTTGGCTTCGTTTTACTTTACCCGATTGGTGTTTGGAATTGTCTCGTTGCTGAGCAAGGACTTGGATTTCAGCTCGGGCTGCTTGCAGGGGGCATTCACAGGCGTTGTTTCGGTTCGCCTGAATTAAACTTTTTCCTTCTGCAGCTGCAGAGGTTTTCAGGAAGCTGACTTGTGAAGTGTCAAGCAAAAGGCTTTGGCTCCCCCCTTCGTAGCTGTGTACAGGGGTGAGGGGGCTTGCACTGCTGGCGGTGTGACGTTCAGCAGGCTGTCTTTTATGTAAGTCCATGCGCAGTCGGCAGGACTGTTTCAGTTCTCTCTGAACCATGTCAAGCTCCTCTTTAATGTTGCAGAATTGTTGAGTCAGGCTTTGAACTTCAGCTCTGGCTGCATGCATATGGCCTTCTAAGGCCTTAGCT
This sequence comes from Sinocyclocheilus grahami, assembly GCF_001515645.1. Classification (NCBI taxonomy): domain Eukaryota; kingdom Metazoa; phylum Chordata; class Actinopteri; order Cypriniformes; family Cyprinidae; genus Sinocyclocheilus; species Sinocyclocheilus grahami. The sequence goes on along the minus strand of NW_015505350.1, from coordinate 486,508 downwards.
CTGGTGTCTCTCTCATTAAGTTCCACA
>NW_015505350.1:485074-486462 GCF_001515645.1 Sinocyclocheilus grahami | reverse complement strand
CTTTTTCCAGCTGCGCTTGGTGTCTAGCAGCTGTTAGAGCCTCCTTAAGACTGGTGATTTCCTTCTGTTGCGCCATTCTGTAAGGTTCTTTGCATCCTTTCTGTGCCTTCTCTTGCTGAGCAGGTGTCAGTTCCCTGTAGAACTCTTGTGACTTGCAGGTTCAGTTCATTTATCTCCCGTCTGAGGCCCTTGAGGGTGTGGGCCAAGGAGGGAATGATGCTGGACATATCCTGGTGGTTCAGGCTGGGTGTCAGGTGTCAACTTGTGTCGCAGTCTCGCTGTTCCTTTCTCTGCCGTTGCAGGTCGTTGGCTGCTTTAGGCTGAAGGATGTCTATAACAATTGCCTGCTGGGTTTCCAGGTGGTCCTGGTGAGCTGGCAGGTCTGGATGTCTGTGGAATGTCTGCGACATACTGGCACACTTGTGGGAACACCAGAGAGAGAGAGGCACAAGGCAAATGCAAGTACGTACAAAGGTGTTAAGCTATCTGTATGGGGAACGGCTGTTTAGGTAAGGTATGAATAGCTGGTGATGGGCAGCTAGTGAGATAGGGTGCTATGTTTTTGTGTTCGTGAACACAAAGAGAGAGTTTGAGTAACTTTGTTGAGGGGGCTGTAAGCAGGGGTCAGCTGATGACCGGGCTATACGTGTGGTCAAACTATTACTCAAAGCACTGATGGTTCACAGGTTTGGTCACTATGACAAAACTGAAATAAAATAATAAGATGAAATCAAAAAGGAAAAGGAAGAAGGAAGATTTGACCTATTTAGTTTTTTGCTAGGAGATATGGCTAAGCAGGTGTCACTTGTGGGTGATGCTGCAGTAGACTCATAACCCTAGGTTTAGACTGTTAGCTAAGCTAGCAGGGACACACCAAATACCTCGAGGTCAAAAAGAAAAAGAAAAGGAAACAATGGGAAGTGTTCCTAGTTCTATCTGGGCCTACATTGTGTTGAACAGTAACTGCACTTCAGTGTGCTAGGCCTGGCACTGAGGAGTGAGGAGAAGTAGAGAGGAAACAGGGAGTAGGCTACTAATAACCTGTATAACTCATTAAGGAAACAACAGTTGCTAGAACTACTGTAATCCTGGACAAAGAGGGAAGAGGATATGGTCAGATAAACTAAAATAAGTTAAAGTAAAACGAAAAGGTCCTAATAGCTGTAGTTAACTAAAAGGAAAAATAGATAAATTGATTCAATTAAGTCTCAGATTTAATTAAAATCAACTTAGCTGAATTGGTACATTCAAGCTAAACAAAGGTAAATTAATTAAAATAAAATCAAAGAGAGGTAGAATAAAGTAAAAATAAAAATAACACAAGTAAAACCAAAGTATGTGGGGAGGGACCGACCTAACTGAATCCAAAGAGAAGGTGATAGCATAAA
>NW_015505350.1:481893-484936 GCF_001515645.1 Sinocyclocheilus grahami | reverse complement strand
AACAGGAAGTGAAACCAGGAGTGACGGGGATAGAGAGAGAGAGAGAGAGAGGAGTGGTTTGAAAGTTACACTTTCCACACCTATCTAAGTGTTAGTCGGATGCTAACAGCTAGCAGTTGAGGTAAAGGGCTTAGCTTAAATGCCTGTGCGGCTGCTAAAGAGTTAGCGTTGGCTACACGCAGTTCTTTGTTTACACAAAGGTCTGTGAAGTGGATGCTGTTATCAGATTAACCCGGAGGAGTCTGCTCACACCTCCGGGGTCACGTGTTGCTAGGAGACCAATGCAAGCTCACATCACAGCCCAAACGGAGCAGCGATTGATCTGTGGTGTGAGCATGCATAGGAAACTCACATGTGGTCAGATGAGGTGTGCTCAGTGATGACGTCACATGCAACTCATTCACAAATCAAAACAGCATGTTCACTTCACAGGCAATGGTGAATTTATAGTTAGCTATGCTAGAATAACACAATAACAATGTTTCACATGAGCGGGTCAATATGAATACAATGATACATAACACATAATAAGGCCTTAAATCTGTGAAATGAGGAGCATCGCTCAGATCACCTACAACAGTGCTGAAAGTGGGGATTTCTTCGCCCAAGATCAGACTTATTTATTCTGGTACCATTTATATGGGTTGCTAATCTGAGATTTCTTCGTCAAAAAAGGCATACCCTCTACTAACAACAGAAATTAGGATTTCTTCACTAAAATCAGGTTAGTTTCTTATTGTACAATTTAAACACATTATAGCACTGAAAACTTTCTACTGCTTGTAGGAAGGCACATTCAAGCTATAGTTTTATCTGATTTTGATCAGAAACTGGTATGCGCATGTATAAGAAGTTACTAAAACTTATGAAACAGACACATAAGATTGATTACTGGGTCTGCTTGCAAGCAATGTTTAAAACGTTCCGTTCTTCACCATAATATGTGAATGGATTTAAAATTAGCTGACTGCTATTATTAAAACAGGGTAATCAATCTGGTATTAGGAACAATCAGTAGCACTAGTAATTAACTGTAAGCTTGGTGTTGGGCAACACACCATGGTTGGTCACAGCTTCTGCGTGTTCAGCTCCCATGCCTAGACCATACCATACGCCCTCCGTAGCGTGTTATTCACTGTGCTATTAAAAACACCCAATAACTTAATAATTCTTCTCTAGATAAACAGTTAAAATTTAATTAAATTTAGATTTAATTAACTAGTAACTGAGCAATAGCATTCAGGAAGGATACATCTAAGATTGTTACATTAGACGAGAAGAATTGAAGATGGGGAAACAGAGAATAGAGAAAGTGATAAATCAGAAACCAGGGACCATTAGGTTAAATTAAAATTACTTCACACTGCATAAACACATGCTGTATTTAAAAGCTTCAAGTAAAGGGTGCTAACCCCTAATTGTTAAAGCTATTTGGTAGCTTAGTTTAAGATTAAACTATGCTAAGTCGTGTTAGCTTAAGGGGGTTTGTTTACAACATGGCATCACCAGGTGACGCGTGTGCTATGGGGAGTTAGCACTTCCTGTGACAAGTCATTGTCATGGTAACCAATGCATGCAAGTGCAATTCAAGCAGTTTAGTGTCTGCCTATTTCAAAGAAGTTGCCGACAGTTTTAAAACGTGGTGCTTTCAGTCCTTCAAGACTTGTTGCATTAAATAAGCACTTCTGTGAGTGCTTCTCTAATTTAACAATAAACTTCTTGCACTTGTTTAAAGAATAACAAAACAGGTTTACTGTAAGTTAAAACTGGTTTAAACATATACAGTATGTAGTTATGTGTGCCTCACACATGAATACTGAAGTACAGTATTACACTTTTAGTTTCACTCAGCAAGTGAAACACAGTAATGACCACCAGGTTGCTAGGCTTGTATACATACAGTCAAAGCGTAGATTAATTGCATCAATCTAATTATAATCTATAAGGCCTTTATGCTGTAGAAAGAGGAGCATCACTCAAATCTACCTTTATATAACACTGAGATTTCTTTGTCAGAAACAGTTTAAACAATACTGCAATTTTGTGATTTCTTCACTAAAGCAGATTAATGCATTATGGTACAGTTTGGACATGCTGCTGAGCTGAGTTTCTTCGTCAGAACAGACTTACGCTTTAATACTGAAATTAGGGTTTCTTCGCTAAAATCAGATTAACCTTACACTGATACCATTAAGCATGAAATACATAAAGACTCTTTCAATCATAATAGTGGTACCAATGCAAGCCCCTACTTTATCTGCATTTAAACAAGCCAGCAAATAGGGACATAAATGCATATCTCAAGTCACACCCTATTCTAACCTGGACTATCAAGCGCACACTTTTAGGTTGACAGTGTTTTAAGCTCATAACCTAACTACATAAACACTTAAACTAGTCTAACATACACACGCATACAGTTGGTATAGGAAAAGAGTTAAGGCTTAGGCAGTATAGAGAAGATAAATAAAAACATGAAGCTATGGTACCATTTGATATTCAGCAGATCTACAGCCTGAAGGAAACATCAGTTTCTTAGTTCAAACACACCTTTGTAAAAGGTGCAAATGATGCTTAATGTATCAATTAATAAGACTAAGTTTGATACTTGCACGTCTCGCCTGGTTGAAAGAGAGTCCTGATGCTCTTTGGGGCTCCAGTAGGTTAGCTGAAGTTAGGTGATGAGGAAGAACCATTTTGAGTCAGAGGATCTTGGTGAATGGAAAGTCAAGGCCGAAGGCTGGCGCGAACTTAGGGTGTCCTTAGGAGCGTTCTAGCTCACATCCTCATCTTCTCAGAATCTAACAGAACCGCAGACTGAATTGGCTATGTGTTGGAGCCCACCGGGCATGCCCGCACCGGCTCAGGCTCCAAACACGCTTCTTAGCAGAAGAAGAACATCAAGTACCTAGACGGAACTGTGCGTGAGCCTTTTAAGGTCTGAGAAGATTCACGCCTCTCAGGATGGGCTTGTCCAATGAGAAAGGCTGAAATTCCAAGCGGGAGGTTGGAAATACTGGGGAGTTTTATGACTCTTTGTCTA
>NW_015505350.1:467325-480719 GCF_001515645.1 Sinocyclocheilus grahami | reverse complement strand
AATCGACAAACCCTAAAACAACACAAACACCCCCCCCGCCCTTAAAAAAAAGGGGGGGGGGGGCTATAGGATTTACCTTAATTCGAGCACTGTTTTAGACAATACTTTCAGTTTTGGACATGGGATGGTCATTTTAAATAGCCTACTGTAAATGCAAATCGGCTGAGGGTGGATTTAATTTTTACTGTACTAATCATACTTTACGTGGCATTTAGCCAGGATTTATGTTATGAGTGTGTCCAGTGTTTTTTAGTCCCGCTCCTGCAAGGTTCTATTCCGCACCCACCCGCTCCCGCTATACTCTTTGTTCACCCGCTGTCCGCTTAGAATAATTTTCTTCCCCACCCCGACCGTTCCCGTTAAATTTAGATCTCGTTTCCAGAATCTCACATTTAAATTTCCGCTACTGAAAGAGAGATAGGCTGACAAATAAAAGTGTAGTCTGCACAAAATTGTATGTTATTTTATTCGTCTTGTCAAGAGTCTTGAATTTATTGACTTTGACTTGAGTTTATATGAATTATCTTAAGACTCAAAATTCGTTAAATATTTTATGCAACACAGTAGGAAAAAAGTGTCAAAGAAAATAAAAATGTTGTACAAAAATTTTATTTCTTATTTTTATTCGTCTTGTCAGGATACAATTTGTTTAACATTGACAACATAATAGGGAAAAAGTGTCGCAGAGAGGAAAAAAATGTACACTGTAAAAAAAAATCAGTTAAATTTACGGTAAAATACTGGCAAATATGGTTGCCAGAACTTTACCGTGGAAAATACAGTAGCAACATATTAGGTTTTACAGAACTGTTTAAATTTACAGTGAAAAACTGTATTTCATTAACTGATACAATGTTACTATGCAAACCTCATTTTATTTGCAGAAACCGACTGCACTTAATTTGGCCAATTGGCATTTGTTTATAAACTAATATTTATAATGTTCAAGTAACGCAAGCATATTGGTCTTAAGAACTATTTTGCCATGAAGAGAAACCTACTGATTTATGCAAAGTCCTTAAAAGCATCAATTCAATGAGAGCCGCGAGAATGCAGACCTCTACCTCGAGGCTTAACATGTTGATAAATAACTAAATTACTGTTATTTAACCGCACCATTTTTTTTTATAGTGATAAGCTTTACTTAAGTAAAATTTTCTTGGAATTCCCAACTTAAAATGTTCAATTTAAAGCTACTAATAATTATGTTTAGGCTTTTACTTGGGAATTTTTTGTAAATTAACTACCCTTTTCTGAGTGAAAATTGTTTCCAAGCTTTTTTCAAGTAAATCCTAATCCAAAATTGTTTTCATTGTAATTCTTAAGGCTTGTGCTTTGTTAAGGATGTTCATCCATCCACCGATTTTTTTATAATAGGCCTAACATAAATAATTTAGCTTATAGTTGAGTTGGACAGCGGTCATAGTATAGTCAGTCAGACAAGCATCTGCTTCATACAGCACGAGCCGCAGCGCAAGATTGACCGGACCAGCTCTGGCAAACGTGCAGAACTTTTACTTTTTACTAAAGTAATAATGGACCACAAACTGAGCGTTCATTTTAATGGGAGAAAAGTTTGTTTTAATGTGGATATAATGCGGTCACTGTGCCCCCTCACCTCTGGTGACATCTCCAGAGTGGGCACTCTGATTTTAGTCTGAGAGGCAGGCTACTGCCCTGGGAAGATCTCCCCGGCTGTTAAAAACACGGATTAAAAGCAAAATGTTTTCATTTCAGTTTGTTCTTGGCAAAAAAAAATGTTTTCGTGGTTCCAGAGCGAAATAAGAATGGCAGAGCATTTAGAAAGAATTCAGACTCTGTTGTTATCTACTAACGTAAATTTGTTCACCCACAGTAACAATTTTTAACAGATTAATTGACTATTTTAGTTTTCTCCATGTTTAAAAAAACACGCAAAAAATAAATTTTACGGTTTTGAGCGGAAAATAAAAGATTAATCACGTATAAGTGGATAAATATTTATGTAAACATTTATATAATATTTTTACTACGATGTACGATGCATTCTGCCAGTTAAAATAAAAATCAGACTTGTGTATTTATGACATCAATTACTACATTATTTTTTCAGAAATTGAAGTAACTTTAAATGTTATTGTGTGTTTCTACTTTTCATAGCCTATTTTTAGCTTTATAGAGAGCTTCCAGTAGGTTTTTCACGGAGCTGTCAACACTGAGCCGACCGCCTGCAATCAGTTGACGAACATCCTATTCATATATAATACTAGGCTAGGCTATATGTTATTAAATTGTAGGCTGTATCAAATTATTTTATTTACAATTTTCGTGTTTGTGTTTTTCCCGTTTTATTCGTTGCATCTGAAAATGACTTCTGCACTATAGTCTACATAATTTTAATTTTAATCAATTAATATTCAGAAACAGGTTTTTTTCTTTTCAAAGAAAAAAGTGTATGCCCCCTGACTTTCTGCGCCAACCCTGATAGAGGCATTTACATTTTGACAGCCTAAAAACAGACTTCAGTCACATGAATGACTATTAACTAACAAAATGTACCGTATCAACCGTGTGAGCTTAATCAGATTTGTCATCATTATTTTTCGTAAAATAATATCTGGGGGACCCCCCACATCTATTTTATTTTATTTTTTTTATCTGTGCTTCTCATCCATACAGATTTAACTACGCACACAGCTAAAAAAAACAGTCTGGGTGCTGATAAAAATTTCTAAAATAAATATTTCTATGAAACGCGTTAGGTTGCCCCCGATCTAGGACCTGCAGCAATAGTCTTCTACAGCAGCAGAAGACTATTATTTTGCTAAACAAATTAAGGATGACTTAATGTGTGAAATATTATGCAGTGGAATTCTAGGGCTACTGTAAAGTGAAATTATTAAATCTAAATGTTCTCACAGATCAGCCTCTGGATGAGATCAGTGAATCAGAATTGAATCATCAATAATTAACCATCACAACTTTTACTATAACAAATGTGCTTCAGAAACACACAATAATAACAGCCAGAGCAACATTAAAGTTAAGAAGTCAAGGGGGCAACTAAAGCAAGCGCTTACCTCCATAATGGTGACTTCAAACTTTATTATTTTCAATAATACAGCGCTAAAGCTTCCTGGAGGCTAAATGAGGGCTGCCCATGCAGGGCCAGTGCTAAGGGGCCAACGTTTTGCCAATGAGCAAATTCTCAGGGGCCCTGCGCTGGCAGCCCGTAAATCTATAGAGGCTCAGGCTGGCTTGAATGCCAGCCAGTAAAGCGCTACATTAGTAAGTCTTGAAGTAAGAGCTTTGACGAGAATCTGTGCCACATATTCTGGAAGGAAGACTCTGATTTACCTGATGTATAGCGTGAAACTTCTTTGTTGAAATGTGGATGGGATCACTTACTGTCCAAGTTCTATAGATCCCATTTAATCAATGATTTTGTAGTTTTGTGGTTTGCAAGAGATGACTTGCTATACTGTATATATGAATTATGTTACATACAGTTTTGTTAATGTTCTTTTGCAGCATGTTTTTTTTTTTTTTTTATAACATCTTATTTTCCTCTACACAGTACAACAGGAAAAGGAATTACTTGAAAAGCAGCTAATTCAAAGGGAAACTGATGAAGATTTAAGCAAAGACTGGCTGAAGGAAAATTCTAAACCGTGCCCTTCCTGTGGTGCCAACATACAGGTCAGCATCAACGAGCTCAGGACTGCAATGAGTTCTCACTTTTGTTGTTTAAAAGTGCAATCTTTGTTAGATTCTTAGAAAAAGCTTTTAAAATAATGGGTTATATTTTCTATTTTTGTTGAATAAAATGAAAAATAGACCCAGAAGCAGCGTTATTGGGGCCTCATTATAAGATGCATATATATTTAGATTTGATCCTAAATTCCACAGACTTGTTAGTCATTAAAGATGACCAACAAATGTGGATAAAGGTACACAGAAAATGTTCTTATATGTAAATGCAAAGCATGTTAAAATTGTTTTCATACATCAGCACAGTAATGTTTACTAAATTATATTTATAAATCTTACATTCTCATCTGAAGTGCCACCCACCATCATAAAGTTAAAAGGCATCTATAGTTTCTTTTAGAAAGACCAAATTTTTACTGTGAAAAATTATATTATAAATGTCTAAAATATTATTTCGAAAATAAGTTATTTCTTTGTTACATTATTGCATATTTTCTGATTATAGTTTCTTACTCATAATTTGTTCCTTTTTTTTTATTAGAAAGAACTGGGCTGCAACAAGATGACCTGCTCTTCCTGCCAGCAGTATTTCTGCTGGATCTGCCTTGCAGTTCTCAAAAGAAATGATACCTACAGCCACTTCAGGGACTCTAACTGTCCTTGTTATGACCAGTGAGGCAGATGGATAGTGGTTTTGCTGATACAATAACTAAAGAGGGTGCTGTTTTACTGTAGAACCAAATAAATGAATGAATGAATGATGCATTTATATAGTGCTTTATTGTGTATTTTTTGTACACCCAAAGCGCTTTAAAATCATGGGGGGGGGGGGGGGGGCCTCTCCTCAACCACCACCAGTGTGCAGCATCCACTTGGATGATGCGACGGCAGCCACAGGACAATGGCACCAGTGCGTTCACCACACACCAGCTACAGCTGGAGAGGAGAGAGAGTCATAGATCCAATCAAGTGGTTGGGGATTATTAGGGGGCCATGCTTGACAAAGTCCAGGGGTTACACCCCTATTCTTTACGAGAAGTGCTATGGGATTTTTAATGACCACAGAGAGTTAGGACCTTGGTTTAACGTCTCATCCGAAAGACGGTGCTTTTTGACAGTATAGTGTCCCCGTCACTATACTGTAAAAATGCAACTGTAGGCAGATTAAACCCTCCAGTGCTGATGTATGCAGAAATTAAAAACTATTGCAAATTATCACAGTTGATTTTTACATAAATCACAGTAGATTTTTATTTATTTATGCTACACTGTAAAAAATGTACTGTAAATTTACAGTAACTCACTGGCAATTTTAAAGACTGTAAATTTACAAAAGTACTGTAAATCAATAATTACAATAATAACAATAAATACAGCAAGCTGTAAAATTACAATAGAAACGTTTCTAAATGAGTGAAATTACAAGAGCAACTGTGAACATTTTACAGTAAATTAGAACTTTTACAGTAAATTAGAACATTTGTTGTGAAATTCAATTCACTAAATTAACTACAATTGAAATGTTTCACTGCTGTGATAATGTGTAAACATTTGGTTAACTTATTTAAAGGTGTCATATGATGCTGCTAAAAAGAACATTATTTTGTGTATTTGGTGTAATGAAATGTGTTTATGTGGTTTAAGGTTCAAAAAACATTATTTTCCACATACTGTACATTATTGTTTCTCCTCTATGCCCCGCTTTTCTGAAACGTATCGATTTTTACAAAGCTCATCGGTCTGAAAAAGCGAGGTGTGCTCTGATTGGCCAGCTATCCAGTGAGTTGTGATTGGCCGAATTCCTCAAGCGTGTGACAGAAATGTTACGTCCCTTACCATATTGTGATGCCTGCGGCAACCAGATTTGACGCTGGACTCCGCTTTGTCCACGGTGAAAGCCGATCCGGCGATCGACAGCGCGAAGTTGAAGCATTTTCTCAGCGACCAGCACAGATCAGCTCTACACATGACGAAGCGATATCGTCCTCTTTTGGAAGGCCAAACAAAGTAGTTTCGCTTTCACAACAAAGCACACAGCGCCTTCACGACATGGCGGCGGGAACAATACTTCAGCGAGGATAAAAGGTACACCTTTCTTTGCATGAACATTTGGGCGGCGTTATGCAAATCTTCCCAGATAGTGACGTAGGTATGTGGGGGCGTGTTAGAACGAGCCGTTTTAGGTAGGTGTGGCTGACTCAACTTTTATAAAGAATATCTCTTTGGATTTGAGACTTTAGTCTTTGCAACTTTACAGATCTTCTTTATGCACCAAGAGCTTATAACACTCCAAAGAGAAAGGAAAAATTTAAGTCACATCATATGACCCCTTTAACTTATTATTGAGTCCGCTGAGAAGAAATATTTCTATAAAACTGCAAACACTTAATGCGTAATAGTAAATTAACTAAAAACATGACTAACTCAAACCACTGCAGTTCATTATTAGCTATTACACACATGTATGTGCTGAAGTATTTAACAAAGCGATCATCACCACAGTTACTGTTTTTAAATAAAGCAACAGAACATCAGTGTTTGATGCTCATCATTGACTGAAGCACAGGCTCTACTTTCTAGCACAATGGTGACCCACAAAACTACATTAAACAGATCTCTCTTGTGCAAAAACCAGAGGTGGAAAGTCCAGGGGTCATAAAGTAATGAACCCATGAACCCCCATGAAGGTGGGACCAAATCATTCCTTTCAAGTCTCAAGCAAGTCTCAAGTCAAATCCCAAGTCCTCAAAGAGTTAAAGTTAATGAGATAATTAAGTGACTAATTAAATGATTGTGCATTAGTGATGAACACCTACTGTTAACAAGCAGCATCATTAAGCCTCAGCCTTGAATGAAACCAACAGTACTGCGCTCTTGAGCCTTTTAGTAATTCAATGTAATTTGCTTCTAAGCAATTGCAGTATTGTTTCACAGTAAGCATTTGTGCATTGCTGAATCAAGCCTTGAAGTAGCAGATGTCTTTATGCTTATATAACACTTTTGAATGAGCATCATGCAATGGCTTTTCTCTTTGTTTTTTCAATTTTAAATGAGCCCAGGTGAGCTCATGATGACTATCTCATCACATCACAACAGCTGGTCACTGTACAGCACCAACTTCACTGCTTTACAACACCACAGACACTGCTACTGAAAAAAATCTAACATAAGAGTTAAGAGTCAAGAGCACAACTAAATCAAACACTGATCCCCATGATGGTGACTTCACTTTAACCAATAAAACATCAACAGCTGGTCCTCTGTAATTCTCAATAACAGCAGGTGTTCATCACTGATGCACAATCATCATTTAATTAGTCACTTAATTATCTCATTAACTTTAACTCTGAGGACTTGTAATTTGACTTGAGACTTGCTTGTGACTTGAAAGCAATGACTTGGTCCCATTTCTGGTGAAATCAGCTAACTGAGTTCATGGGTGGAATAAACATGGCAGGACTTTTACTTTCTGACCCCTGGACTTTACACCTCTGGTTACATATTTACTCTCCTTATAGATAATTATGTGAATTATTAAGTGATGATTGTTCTTTAGAGATGAACAGCTGCTGTTAACAAGCAGAATCACTGAATGAAAGATAAACAAGAACTACAACTGACTTCAGCCACAGCCTTAGATGAAATCAACTGCAATACAAGACATCATTAAATCTCTAAAGATCTGGTTAAACAAATCCACAAACAGAATTACCAACTTCACACATTACAATTTGACTTTATTTCTGTCATATATCTACAAAAATTCTGAGAATTAACAGAGGTTTAGATGTTTTACTGAAAACATTATGTTTGACCTCACCATTATGGCGATGAGGGTTTGCATTAATTGCAATAGCGTGGTGTTTAGTTAGTATTTATAATGTCATTATCATTATCTGATGGCCTGGTTCTCTGGATATCTTTTTCAGTGGATAATCTATGACTTGGTGTGTTTTTTTTTTGTTAGTTTCATTTTGTTTATGACAGCTATTTGACACTGCATGACATGACAAACTACTACAAAATAATTTAATGCACAAAGCCTTTTAATGCTACAGAATCATTGACACACAGATATCAATAATCAGCACATGAATCTCAACAATGATGACAATCAAAAGCTTCATGCTGCAATGCATGCTGGGTACCAGCACAACGCAAAACTCACCCATGACTCCCAGCATGCATTGCGGCATGAATAAATTATGCAGCTGAATTGTCCACTTCTTTAATTCTTACTATGTGCTTTTGTTTTTGCTATTGTTTTCGTGTTGAGTTTTAGTAGCTTGTTTTGTGATGTTCAGAGTTGATTGGTTTACTTATTTTGTTGTTTGTCACCGTCCTTGAGATTCATACGCTGATTCTTGATGTGTGTGTTTCATAACACAGCCTTCTTTTTTTAAACAATCTTTTGTAACAACCTTCTTCTTATGTATTGTCTGAAATATTGTCTTGGAAAGATAAGAAACACCAGATAAAATCAGTGAGCCTGATGTTTCAGGATGATTATGTTACCAGCAGAACAGAATCAACATTTTTAAACATATTCTTTACGACAACACAGGATTACTGCAGTCTATAAAAGATTAATACAAAAGAGTCAGGGTTCAAGAGCACAACTAAAGCAAACACTGATCTCCATCATGGTAGTTTAAAAAAAAAATCTAAAGTTCTGTAGAGGTCTTACAGAAATAGCATCAGTGTGGTTAGTAATGTGTGAAGCTGGTAATGCTGTTTGTGGAGTTGTTTAATCAGACCTTGAGAGATTTAATGGAAGTCTTGCATTTCAGTTGATTTCATCTAAGGCTGTGGCTGAAGTCAGTTGTAGTTCTTGTTTCTCTTTCATTCAGTGATTCTGCTTGTTAACAGCAGCTGTTCATCGCTAAAGCGCTAATCACTTAATAATTCACATAATTATCTATAAGGAGAGTAAATATGTAACTGAACTGTATTAATGTGTTTTTGCTCACGAGAGATCTGTTAATGTAGTTTTGTGGGTCACCATTGTGCTGGAGAGTAGAGCCTGTGCTTCAGTCAATGATTAACCTGGGTCACTAATGGTCTGCTGCATTGTTTAAAGACAATAATTGTGGAGTTGATGGTGTGATGAGCTCTGTTAGTATTTCAGCACATACATGTGTGCTATAGCTAATGATGAACTGCAGTGATTTGAGTTAAAGTCATATCTTTAGTTACTTTACTGTTCCACATTAAGTGTTTGCAGTTTTATACCAAGAAATATTCATTCTCAGCAGACTCAAATGAAATAAGATAACCAAGTATTTACACACTATCACAACAGTGACAAATCTCAATTGTAGTTAATTTTGTGAGTTGAATTTCACAGCAAATGTTCTAATTTACTGTAAAATGTATGTATAGCATTACAAGTTCACAGTTGCTCTTGTAATTTCACTCATATTTATAAAAGTTTCTACTGTAATTTTGCAGTGATAGCTGTGAAAAAGCAGTTTGCTGTATTTTTACAGTACAATTGTAATTATTGATTTACAGTACTTTTGTAAATGTACAGTCTTATTGGCAACCAAAATTGCCAGTAAGTTACTGTAAATTTACAGTAATTATTTTACAGTGTACTTAAAAATTTTGCCTACCATACTACAGAAAAAGTAGCACCACAGCCATGGGTCTTCCATGCAGAGAACTTTGCTCATATTTTTGCATACTGATGCATTTAATAGTTATTCGCAAAACATACCTGTAACAGAAATTGAAAAAAAAACTTTTGATCAGGTTAGATATTGTCAGCTCAAACCCCTTTCTGTTCATGTTCACTCTTAATGAGCTCATTAGTGTCATTAGTAGTTTTAGATTTAGTATATGGCCCGCAGTGTCTTTTAGTACGGCCCGCAGTGTCTTTTAGTACGGCCCGCTGGATCATATTAGACTCGGATGATCAATTTTAAAACATTTGAAAAGCAAGTCACGTAAAGATTGCTTTCAGTTTTTGATGTTAATACTATCTCCAACCAGGAGAGGTCGCTATTTCCAGCCGCTCCCCTATTAATTTCAGCGTAGTAGGACGTGCACTCAAATGTAAACATTCATTAACATTAGCAAATAATAAATCAAAAACTGGCCATGAAAACAGTATTTTCAAGTCAAGATGGTAAACAGATTATCTTTTTACCAAGGGGATACCCATATGTTTGGATTGTTTGGAAATCTGTATTTTATTTAAATCGCCATCACACCACTGCTCACAAACAACAGAGTTGCACCTGCCTCAAATTTCAAAAGTAAAATTCATAGTCAACAAAAGCTTTCGGCCAAATGCATGACAGAAATGTTTGTACTGGACTATGTTCTTATTAGCGTTTCCGAGGGTCCTTAAAATGTCTTCAGTTAAATTGTTTACATTTAAGGCCACGAAAACTCTTAAATGGTACAAAAAGTCTAAATTATAAGAGGTCTTCAGGGACGGAAAGACAAGAATTGTTATATGGATTATTAATATGACGATTAAACTTCAAAAGGCTACGATTTCATTGAATAAACTTGAGCGCTGCACGTCAGCTTTGTGTACTGCGGTTACTGGGGAAACCACTATATGCACAGTTTCGAAAGGGAAACCTGCTGCAGAGAACGAATTTGCTTTTTCAAAAAGCTCATCTGCTATTTTTGCTACATATTTTGGTATGAAAATATCACAAATATTTTATTTGTTTTTATGAAATATTTCACAGAGTCACAAATAATATGTTGTATGTCTTAGATATACAGTGGGTACGGAAAGTATTCAGACCCCCTTAAATTCACTCTTTGTTATATTGCAGCCATTTGCTAAAATCATTTGTACATTTTTTTCCTCATTAATGTACACACAGCACCCCATATTGACAGAAAAACACAGAAGTGCTCACGCGCTTACCATCAAAAGTGACCAGCCATCCAAACTCAACACTTCAGTGATACTTCGTTGAAATCTTCAAAGAACTTAAAGTCGTGCAAACTAAGACTGTCAGCAGAACTGCTCAAGCCCTGCTTCATCACAGACCAACGAGGTGTTTCCCAAAGGACGTCATTCCGACGTCACCGACCAATCAGTAACGGGGTTCCCTCAAAGACATCCAGGAAGCCCGCGTCAGCGAAGGAATCACCTCAGCTTTCCAGCTGTCAACCAGCAAAACGCAAGTACAAACAAGATCGTCGATCTGCTGAACTGGTGAATTTAGATCACTCGTGAAAACGAGGTAGAACTATGAAACTCAGAACTCCGTTAACAGAATTTCCTTCCTCTGAAACTGTATGTATGTACAAAAATTACATATTCAATTGGTAATATACACTGACATCAACTTCTCGCTGGCCGAGTAGCCAGTAGTAAACTATCAAATTTAGAATCAATTCGAATCAGGTTGAATTAGGCTCTTCAAATCCGAGTCCTATCAAAACCTGAATCAATAATAATAATTAATTCCCTTACAACTGAGTTAAAACTCCTTACATATGGTGGAGAATAAATAAGCTGGCAAGATTTGACTGAAAAATTAATGATACCAAGATAATATTATGAATTTTGTCTATTTTTATCCGGAAAAATAGATAAAAGACAAAAGAAACTGAATTTGTTGTGTTATTTGGTTATGTTATTTTAGCACGGAAGAGCGGGTTGTTTGAATATGAAACTCGAGTTGTTCTTTAAAGAATTGAACTGCAGAAAAACTTTTTAATTTGTCCGAGACAAAATAAGTCGCGTCAGAGCACACAAGAAAGAAACGGTCGTTTTTCCCCGTTTACTTTCTGTAAAAGGCCTTCAGAGTGTGATTTGTATAAGTGCGTGTTCCACTTCCAAATGCAGCTCTGCATTGTCTCCCCGGTCTGAGGAAATCAGAGTAGCTAGCTGACAATCCTCTGGCCATTTAATTCACTAGAAACTAGTAGACTTGAAACGCGGTGCTCAGAGAGAGTGTCCGAACGATTTACTTTGGGAGAATTATGAAAACTTGCTCAAGTGAAAGGTGGTTAAATCCACGTGTGTTTTGTCTGTAATAAGACGTGCTGATATCCGCCGAAGATATCGTTGACAATTATTGTATTAATTGCAATAAATCTGTACATTAATTCACCTCACTCTGACGAGTTGAGTGTTACACGGCGCTGTAAGATAAGAATATAAATAGTTTTTTTTTGGTGGTGTAAAGTGCTAGACGCGCCGACGTCTCACTGACAACCACAGCTAGGAAGCTCATGCTGTAGACGTTGCCATAGTAACAAGTCGTAACACGGAAGTCGAAGGAAACCGTTTCCGGAGGGAACTTCCAGCGCCATATTGAGCTGTTTGTAAACAGATAGCCAAGCCAAGCTAGTAGCATTGAAGGCTAGTGGTTAGCATGTAGCATTTGTGTGGTCTCACATGCAGAAAATGTATCACAGTGTTTGAAGGGACTCGATCAGTTACGCCTGATTTCTTTCGCTATTTCACACTGATGTCATCCTACCTCTCTCATCTCTCTCTCTCCTCTTCTCCTCCCATTGAAAAGAACAGACAGATGCAAACTTTATAAACCTTATTGCACTGTACATACTGTAGATGTAATAACAAACATCATAAAATGTTTAATCCTTAACCATCAATAAGGCAATCAAATTTTTATTTCAGGGCTATCATTAGGGTTTGAGTCATCCTGCTTCAAGATATAAATTGATTAATAGTAATTTTAATTACTCTCATCAATTTTAATGATAACATCTTTAAATTTTAACCAGGAAATACCATTGCTAACCCTAAATTCTAATTTAATTAGCAAATGGGCCTTCTTTCCCTCTCCCTTTCAGTTAATTCATTTAATACATTGGGAGAGCGAAACTTTTTTCTCTCTTCTGCTTCTCTCTCTCAGCCGTTTCCTTTTGAGTTGATGACTGATTGCTTTGCTGGGAGGTTGCCTATGGAAATCACAGAGCAGAGAATTTTGAGAAATTGAACAGGTATTTTGTGAGACTTGAGAACGCCATTTCAAAATTGTCTTCCATTTACCTTTCACTTGCTTAAGAAAGCCTACCTAGCTAAGAAGACTGACAGGCACCCGCCAAAATTTGAACAAGCATCCAGGAACGAAAAATTGGTGAATGGTGTCAATCGTAACAGCTAAAAACCCAATACTGTCATTTTTATTGTTTTCCCTCACAAGGAGGAATTTTCAATAACAAATCACAGTCCTGTGGTTTGTGGTAGTAAGAAATGCTCCATTTGTTTGCTCTTTTTCTTTCATCCCTCCGTTCTCTAGCTGTGCTACCTGTGTGCTTACTAATTTTCCCCACAGAGACTACAAATTAGGAGCACGCCCACCAGAGAATCACAGTAACCGAGAACTACACTCACCTGTCCCTTACACACTCACTGTCAAACAACAAGTGACATTGCACACTTACACCTCTGTCTTGCCTTGTTTGTTTTGTTTTGTTTGTTTCAAAACATGGTCACTGGGAAGACCTCGAAACCTGGCTAAGTGTTGCAACAGACAGCCTCCTACCTAAGGCTGCTGAAACACTGAGACAGCAGACACAAGACCAGCTGGATGACAACATAGCAAACCTCATGAAACAAGACCCAAGTCAGAGCTACAGTCACAAAGAATTAGCAAAGATCACCGGCTCCTTAAGCCACACACTCATCGCCACCCTCAAGCTGAGCGACAGGCACGCCGCCCATCTCCAGCAGGAGCTAACACGCGCACAACGAC
>NW_015505350.1:465253-467037 GCF_001515645.1 Sinocyclocheilus grahami | reverse complement strand
TTTGTGTTGTCGTAAATTGTTGAAACCGATGGCTAGTCAACACCCCAGAGCGTACGGCTACCTTCACCTACGATCAACACGACACCGCCACTCTCATTATCCTGCCCAATCAAACTTTATGGATCAATGACCCTAAGGGCTCGATCCTCCATATTGACGATTTAGCATTGTATCACCTTACCGACGACGAGTATAAGGCCGAACTCGAAATCTCGCCCTTCTTTAAACAGCATTCCTTCATCCTCGATCTAGAACTGGAAGAAAGGATCAAGGAGGAAGGAACGCAACTTATTGATTTGACTCCTGTTGATACAGCTTTAGAAGCTATTGCTCGCCTTCCGCCCGCTGGCACGTCAATCATTCGGTCTTGGTCTGCCGCTGACACAGCGCTTTGAGTTTCTACTATCGTAGGATATGTTGTGACTCTGACACTTGCCTTCCTCCTCCACAAGCGAGTGAACGCCGTTCAAGAGTCTTTCAACAAATGCACGTCCGGCGTCCCACGCATGTTCCGACGTGATAAAACGGACCAAGAACCTAAACCTGAACCTGGGAACTCAACAAACCTGATTGAGATTACGCCTTTACCGCCTCGTCAAACCTCTAACAATTAGAGCAATCTAAAATGACACAATAATGATACAAGTAATCCTAAATAATGCACCCCTATGTCTTCTCAAGTTTCGAACCTGATCATTCCCAAATTACCCAAGTCCTGCACCAGGATTCAGTCAGTGATGGAGATGTTGTTTGTGTCTTGTGTGTGTCTGTTCTCTCTCTCTGCCTCTTGTTCCAGTGCCCGCCGATGTTCGCACCAGGAACATCACCGAGCAAAAGGGGGATGTGTAGGATCCTGGCCTTCAAGATATTGAAACCCTTGAATACACGAACATTGAATCTCTACATTCCACCGGGAAAACTAAAGGTTCTTCTCCCCAGCCATCTGCCGTCATAAAACTACTTACAGGGTCAGCTCAGGGTCTCAGCATTTCCTGTCTCTCTCTGCTTATCTTTACAAAGAAAACACGGAGCTAATGATGTGCCAGGCCACCTCCATGTCGACACAATACTAAGACAACAAGAACTGACCCCTCCCATCTGGACCCGTTTAAGCTACAGAAGGTCAGTAGGTTTCGTGACTGGTTTCAGCATCAATAAAACATCTAATGGACCAAAGAACAAAGAACCTGGTACCTAAACAGAGCCTCGCACAGAATCGCACGCACCTCATGACCATTGGACGCATAAATTGCTAAAATCCGATCAACAAAAGAGACAATTTTATAGCTCCCTGTCCAGCCAGAGATTCTCCAGCAGACTCTCAGATCTGACCTGAGAATGACCGCAGGACCCTTCCCTTTTGCCCCTGCATTCCAAAGGAAAGAGACAAGATTTCTTTGACAATCGTTACTAATCGTTGAAAGTATGAAAATATCGGAGCACAGAGTCACAAATAATATGTTGTATGTCTTAGATATATATACTTGATGTGTTCATTTAATCGGTGCAACGTTAAGCAGTGTTTATTACCCCTTTTTAGGAAATAAGGATATTAAAATGTGTGTAATATGTGAAGTTTAATCTTGAACGAATGGAAACGACAAATGCAGAATGCTGAAATGACATAAACTTTAATAGTATGTACAATACTTGCTTTTAAGAGACTTTATAGGAGTATTAACACAACTTTTATAGATGGTGTCCTCATGTGATGAATTAAATCCTCTTGTTAATGTATGCACGCTCCGCCCCGCAAGAAGTCGGTTGGAAGATCGCATCGGGGA
>NW_015505350.1:462984-463508 GCF_001515645.1 Sinocyclocheilus grahami | reverse complement strand
CTCCGCCCCGCAAGAAGTCGATTGGAAGATCGCGTCGGGGGACCGGACTTATGCAGCGGAACAAAAACCCAATGCAGGACAGACTCCTTGCTTGCTTGCTGCTTCTCCTGCTCACGCCTGTCGCTGTGTTAGAGCACCCCACGTGTGCTCACGCGCTTACCATCAAAAGCGACCAACCATCCAAACTCAATAATTCAGTGATACTTCGTTGAAATCTTCAAAGAACTTAAAGTCGTGCAAACTAAGACTATCAGCAGAACTCAAGCTCTGCTTCATCACAGACCAACGAAGAGTTTCCCAAAGGACATCATTCTGACATCACCGACCAATCAGTAACGGGGTTCCCTCAAAGATATCCAGGAAGCCCGCGTCAGCGAAGGAATCACCTCCGCTTTCCAGCTGTCAACCAGCAAAACGCAAGTACAAACAAGATCTTCGATCTGCTGAACTGGTGAATTTAGATTCTCTGCTTTGGGAATTCTTAAGGTGAATTTACATCACTCGTGAAAACGAGGTAGAACTAT
>NW_015505350.1:453449-462791 GCF_001515645.1 Sinocyclocheilus grahami | reverse complement strand
ATCATAATTGTATTTCACCCGTGGCCAGGGAGAATACAAAAATTACATATTCAATTGGTAATATACACTGACATCAACTTCTCGCTGGCCGAGTAGCTGATAGAGTGTAAACTATCAAATTTAGAATCAATTCGAATCAGGTTGAATTAGGCTCTTCAAATCCGAGTCCTATCAAAACCTGAATCAATAATAATAATTAATTCCCTTACAACTGAGTTAAAATTCCTTACATGCATTATAAAAATCTAAACAATTAAGACACTAAGATATATTTATATGTTATTTAATATAATAATTAATTGATAATAATTGTTTAAATTAATATAATAATTGATACTTTTGAATCATCCCTTTTCTTAAAAATTGTTTAAAGGCTGAAATGTGAAGTGTCGATCTTAAAAAGGTCTTTAAAGGTCTTAAATTTGATTTTAAAAATCCTGCAGATTATTAAGGTTATTTTATGGTAACATTTGGAATAACTATATATTTTTTTTAATTAAGCCCTTTTTAACTGTCCTTTTAGGTTGTTTTGAGAATGTTCTGTATGCTACTAATAAAAAAAGGACCTCTGTATATTTATTTGCTGCAAACTTACAGACAATGCAATTGAAATGTTTACATTGGCTTGTCTGGGTAATATTTCTGTCCACTCACAACAAATTTTTCCTTCTGAATTAGCATAACTGCACAAGTTTTATACTTTAATAAAATCTTTAAAAACAAATTACATTAGTTATACTTTAATTTCCTTCAATAAAAAGGAAATTGAGTAAGACAGTGTAAAAGGTTTGTGGACGTGGATCAGTAATCTGGCCCCTTGGTATAAAGGAGAAAAAATGCTGGCCCTCGTCACTATCAAAGTTGCCCATCCCTGCTGTAGATGATCCAGTGTGTTTAGGATACTCATTTCAGCACACTATGATTTGAGACACTAATTTTAGTCTTGGATTCTATTTAGTATGTTTACTAGGGTGTAGGGGAGGACTTTATGATGTTTCAGTGTTAAACTAAGTGCGTTTACATGCAAATGTCAGTTTCAGTTGGTCTAAAGCAATAATTGTTCTCTTCAAAATGGCATGTAAATTCTGTAGTCCAACTAAAATCTAAAAATTACACAAGTCCTCTAAAGTGTACCTGTAAGGAAACATATAACTGACTGATATTATTTAAAATGCAGGCATTCTTTTCCTTTACATTTTTGCCAAAATGAATAGCTCAAATATTTATCTCACTTTATGTATTACACTTTGTCAATTCTTGTGCATAAATTATTTGAATATATTTTCCCTAATTTTAACTAATTGGTGGCAAATAATTGTTGCCTATTCACAAGATTTCTACATTGCATGTGCAAAATGTGGGCAAGACAGTAAACAATCAGTGATTATGGGCAATTTTTAAACACAGTAAAATCTCGAGTGTTAAATTAACCCTACTCGGAGCATATATGTTCCCACTTAAAGTAACACTGAAGCAGTCGTAGGCTGCGACGGCTGCGACGGCTGCGACACACGTTAGCGCAACGTCATCAGCATGCGCTAATGGTAAACAAATACCAGTACATCAAGATGGATCGCGCTTTGGCAGTTGTGCTTTTCATGTGCGCTGAAACAAAGAAGAGGGCAATATGGACCCGCTCATGGCTCGGCAAAGGAGGCAACTTGGGATGCCAGTTTTGCACAGGGATCTTGGCAGCTGCAGTCCCTCCGCGATCTCCTTCCATGCTATGTCCTTTTTGGTGCGGTCATGATAGCAGCTAGAGGACACATCGTACAAACATGCCCTCTGCTGCCACAACTCAACAAGAATTTGTTCTTTATGGGTATCCCACATACCAGTATACCTTCTAATTTTTTTGCCTCCATGGCATTGAAATTGTAGCGCCGCTGGTCGTGTGGATCAACACGTCATTTCATGTTGCAATTTCATTGGCTGCTGAGTAGACGCAGGTCGTTGCAGCAAACACACTGTGCATTGATCATGCTGAATTTCTGACACTGTCAGAAAACTGTCGTAGGCTATCTTTGGTCACAAGACCTGGAAAACGCCCGTATTTGAACCTCTCTCACTGTATGAAATAGGACCACCGATTAAGAGCCACGATCACGGAAATCGCCACGATTGCTTCACGATGGCAATCTTTCGTCTGGGACAGCCAAAAATCGTGCAGTATCGTGCAGTGTGCTTGAGATTAAATTAACTGAAATAAAAGACATTAAATCTCTCAAGATTTCAGCAGAAGATGATCAAACAACTCCACAAACATCACCAGCTGCATGCATTACTAACCAGTTAGGCTTTATTTCTGGAGGATCTAAAACAGAAGATCTTTATGGAGAATTAAGGTTTAGATGTTTTTTTGTTCTTTTCAACTTAACGTTTTGGTGAATAGTGTTTGCTTTAGTTGCCTCTTGACTCTTGACTTTTTAAATATAAGTTTCTCTTTGGCTGTTACAATAATGTTTATAAAGCACATATGTGATGACAAGGGGCTTATGATAAATTCAATTCATGTGCCTGAGTCTCTGACTGCATTTTATCTAAATCTGTAGTGCTCTTATGATTTCTATATTATTGCTGTTCTATGAAATGAGATGACAATGTGAGAACTTTATAAACCATTTTTAGAAATATGGTTCATAATGGCGCTCATAGACATGAAGAATCAACATGTTGAATATCAGCAATGGTGACAAAATAGCTGATAAAAAAAATAGCTGACAAAAAAGCAAATAGTAAGACGATACAGATGCATAATTTACTAATGATGCAATGCATGCTGGGAGCCATGGATGGGCTATGATTGGGGCACCGAGTATGCAATATGTATCGGTCTGATAATCATCACCATTGTTGAGATTTATATGCTGACTCTTGATGTCTGTGTGTCTAAACAATGCAGATGTTTTAAACTGGTGTGCAGAAAGTTGACAATTACATCATTACCAAAAATGGCAGTTTACAGCAACCACAGAAAACTGAAGGTTAAGATGTCAAAGGTCAAGAGTGCAACAAAAGCAAATGCTTATCTCCACAATGGTGACTTCAAATTTTATTATTTTCAATAAGCATTAATATCTAAACCTCTGTTAATTCTTAATAAGAAATTTTTAAACACATGACAAATAAAGTCTAACTGGTTAGCAATGCATGAAGCTGGTGATGCTGTTTGTGGAGATGATTAATCATCTTTTGCTGAGATCTTGAGAGATTTAATGTCTTCTTTTATTTCAGTTGATTTCATCTAATGCCGAGTTCACTGCACGATTTTAGCAAATCGGTGCTCATTCACGCGAGTGACAATCACGCAGTGTGAATTATCAAAGACGCAATCTGAGGGAATCGCCGACACGTCGCTGACGCCCGTGAAATATTTGGCATGCTAAATATCTGGAGCTGTCGGCGATTCACAATCACTCTGTGTGCAATGATTTCTGACTGAAAGCTACATTGGCGATGACCTACAGCCAATGAGAGATACAGGGCAGCAGGAAGTTCGGGGAGGAGTTATATGAACAGTAGTTTGCAGACCAGTGTTGCCAAATCCACGATTGCTGCCGGTTGTGTTATATGTCAGCAGGTTGAAGCGACCCCAATAATGTGATATTTAGGCCCTGGAATGTGAATTGTACCAGGAAAACCCCGCCAAATAAATGTGTATTATACCCCCGAACACGATTTTTACTGGGGAACCCCCCTCGAAAGCAATTAGGCTATTTTCAGGCTAGTTTTGAGTAGTAATTGGGAGAGTTTTTTAGCGCAAACCTGGCAACCCTGCACCATACAGCGCTGTTGGCGATTCTTCCTATTGTGAAGTCATGCAATGTGAAACCCCTGTCGCCGATCCATCATGCAATGTGAACACAGCAGCAACTGAATGCTACCCCAGATAGTCACGCAGTGTAAAAACAACGGCGATCCGACGAGTGATCCGAAAATCGTGCAGTGTGAACTCGGCATAAATCTGTGGCTGAAGTCAGTTGTAGTTCTTGTGTTTCTCTTTTCTTCAGTGATTCTGCTTGTTGACAGCAGCTGTTCATCACTAATGCTCAATCAGCACTTAATTAATCACATATTTATCTCATTAACTTTAACACTGCTCCAGTGTTACTTTAACACTCTTTTAGAGTGGGACCATATATGCTCCGAGCAGTTTTAATTTAACACTCAGGATTTTACGGTGTTGCTTGAATTTGTGGTGGTCAGACTGAGCATCAAGAGAGCCACAACTAAGATTATTCAATAAAGTATCTTCATTATTTCATTGTGTAATTATTGTGAACTTTTCACTGACAGCCTCATCACAGGATGTTGCTCTTGCAGCAGGATTATTGAAAGGCAACCAGACTTGACTTATTTTTAATGTTGTGTATTACCTAGCATATGTTGTATAATGTGAGCTAAATATATGTTAAATGTCTGAACTTTGCCCAGAGAAACCACATTTCCATCACTTTACAATAATCTCACAAGTTAGTCATCTAATAATCTCACAAGTTAGTCATCTAATTTTTTTAACTGGTCCTAACTTTAAAGGGGTCATATGATGCGATTTCAAGTTTTCCTTTCTCTTTGGAATGTTACAAGCTGATTGTGCATAGATAAGATCCCTAAAGTTGCAAACACTAAAGTCTCAAAACCAAAGAGATATTCTTTATCAAAGTTAAGACTCTGCCATGCCCCCCTAAAACGGCTCGCTCTAACACGCCCCCACAGATCTACCTCACTATGTGGAAATATTAGCAAAATGTTCACGCAAAGAAAGAAGGCGTAGTTTCAGTAACCGCAGTTAGTGTTGAAGCAGCCATGTCAGGGAGACGCTGTGTGTTTCTAGGCGAAAGCAAAAGCACTTTATTTGGCCTTCCGAAAATAGATGCTTTTAGAAATCTTTAAGATTACTTACAACAGAACAGCAATGCATTTTATGGACGACCGTTTCGTGAACCTAGGAGAGGAGGTAATTCTGACTTTGCTATGACAATCTGGTGCTTCTGAATAAGCTACTGTTTTGTTATTAGTTTAAGTATTTGCTATTGACTGTTGAAATGCGGAGTTTTGCGCATCGTGTGTGTGCGCAAACCAGAGAGAGCGAGAGAGAGATTTTGAGATTTTACAAATACTTTATTAAAACAGTATATAAAAATAAACAATCAAATAAAGTTACATTAAATCAGCATACTCTTGATAATTAAATTATTCTCTACAACAGAGCAGAGCACATATTTATAACACCATATATTGGAAAATTTTTCTAAATCATTCATCAAACTGTAATAGTTAAAATCTATTCTTAAACGAGATTTCAACATTTTGACAAATACAAACACAGCATTATCATCTGTGGATCCTTCCACCTTATTTCGTCTACTCATATACACAGCCATCTTTGCCCTTCCCAAAATGAAATTGAAAAGCTGACATTGCTCTCTCTTTCTCTGGGAATACCTATAGCCTAAAATAAACAACTGTTTGGAAAAAAACTACACAGTGGCAATAGACGACAGCAATCCACAAAACAGTGAAAAATTGTCTCACGAAAAGTACAAAAAGGGCAGTCATGATTAATATCAGAGTTTAACACAGAAATAAAAGCATTGACAGCTACAGCTGAATGTAACACCCTCCATTGCAGATCAGCAACTTTCTTCAACAATGGAGGTTTATACAGCGCTCTACATTCAGGTCCAACACCATCAATCAAACCTAAACGAGCTCTCTATGGAGTGTCAATTTTTCCATTTAATTTATCTTTGTTCAAAATTTTAACAATCAATCTGTATAACAATTTCTTATCAGCATCATGCACAAATGCATTAGAATGATCTGTTTTTAGAAAAAACCCTGTACAGTCCTTAAAATCTGGAACAACCTTCATCAAAGGAAAAATATTATCAACACTGGGTTGAACAGAATCATTACAATAAAAATGCAACAAAGTACGTTCAGAATCTGTTAAAGCTTCTTTCCACTTTTTGAGCAACAAAGCGATTATTCGAACAGAGTGCACCTTTAAACGAGAGGCAATTAAAGGAGCATTGTCCATGTTTGCACCTGCAAACTGAATTACATGTCCCAAAGTCACTACATTAGACATACAAAACTGTCTAAGTAAACTGGGACTTAATTGACAGGTTGCACTCAAACGGGTTCCATTCAAAACTGGTTCTTGAAGAAGCCAATACAGCAAACTGTGATGTTCTGTCCTCTCCTTTTTAAACAAGTTCCAAACTTTAAACAGTCCATGATAAAAACTCGGTAGTCCTGAAGGACAGCTACGGCTGAATGTAAAACCCTCCATTGCAGATCAGCAACTTTCTTCAACAATGGAGGTTTATACAGCGCTCTACATTCAGGTCCAACACCATCAATCAAACCTAAACGAGCTCTCTATGGAGTGTCAATTTTTCCATTTAATTTATCTTTGTTCAAAATTTTAACAATCAATCTGTATAACAATTTCTTATCAGCATCATGCACAAATGCATTAGAATGATCTGTTTTTAGAAAAAACCCTGTACAGTCCTTAAAATCTGGAACAACCTTCATCAAAGGAAAAATATTATCAACACTGGGTTGAACAGAACCATTACAATAAAAATGCAACAAAGTACGTTCAGAATCTGTTAAAGCTTCTTTCCACTTTTTGAGCAACAAAGCGATTATTCGAACAGAGTGCACCTTTAAACGAGAGGCAATTAAAGGAGCATTGTCCATGTTTGCACCTGCAAACTGAATTACATGTCCCAAAGTCACTACATTAGACATACAAAACTGTCTAAGTAAACTGGGACTTAAATGACAGGTTACACTCAAACGGGTTCCATTCAAAACTGGTTCTTGAAGAAGCCAATACAGCAAACTGTGATGTTCTGTCCTCTCCTTTTTAAACAAGTTCCAAACTTTAAACAGTCCATGATAAAAACTCGGTAGTCCTGAAGTGTTGAGTAGCATTGAATCCATCAGAAACAAAGTTCTGTCTAAGCCAAGTCCATCCAGCTTCTTCAAAATAGTACATGCCTGCCAGAACCAGATCTGTGGGACCACACAGAAACCTTTGCACAAACTGAAGACGGAAAGTTGCCCCTCTGCTACTCAGATGAATCAAACCTTGTCCTCTTTCATCTTTCGGCAAAAATAATACACTTTGAGGTGTCCAATGCAAAAACACACCTTGTAAAAACGATCTGAGTTTATGTAAAAAAAGGTTCAAAAGCCAGAGAATATAACATACCAGACAGGGGACAACCCTGTCTAATTCCTCGCTGGACCTGAAAAGGAGTGCTCAAAACACCATTGATCTTCAAAACACTCTGAACATTATAATACAAAGTCTTGATTTTATTAATAAAACCAGGAGTAAAAACCAAAAGCAATCAATGTTTCCCATAAATATTGGTGTTCAACCCGGACGAACGCTTTTTCTTGATCAATAGAAAAAATTCCCATTTTAAGATCAAAAAGTTTAGACATTTCTAGCAAGTCTCGAACAAGTACAATATTATCAAATATCAACCTGCCAGGGATACAATAGGTCTGATCAGGATAAACAGTTTGTTCCATCACTTTACTAAGTCTACTTGCCAACACTTTGGAAAGTAGCTTATAATCGGTACAAAGCAGGGACACAGGTCTCCAGTTTTTTATGAGCTGCAGGTCACCTTTTTTAGGCAGCAGTGTAAGAACTGCCCTTCTACAACTTAAAGGCAAACGTTCATTGGCTAGGCTATCATTCAACACTGCTAAAAGATCCTCTCCAATTACAGACCAAAAACATGTATAAAAATCCACAGGTAAACCATCTAAACCAGGAGTTTTTCCGCTCTGCATACTTTGCAAAGCTGCATAAAGTTCACCCGCGGAAATATCTGCTTCCAACACTACATTACTCTCTTTTTTGATCTGGGGAAGACCCGTATAAAAACTCTGAGCTATCACTTGCTCATCTTGGTGCTCACATTTATACAAATTATTGTAAAAGCTAACAGCGTGCTTATGAATGGCAGCATGATCAGACAACACATGTGCAGAGTCAGATTTTAAACTATGAATAAATCTTTTTTGACAATTTTTTCGCTCCAATCCAAATAAAAAGTGTGATGGAACATCCATTTCCATTACATTCTTAAAATGAGACCTAATCAAAGTCCCTTGTGCTGATACCCCTAACAGGTTAGTTAATACAGACTTCTTAACCTCAAGAGCTTCAAAAAAACATTGATCCCTTGTGGCCTCAGCTAAACGCTGGAGTTCTTCCACTTCAGATTCCAGAGCTTTCACTGACTTCAAGACTTTGGTAACATCACAACTATATTGCTGACACAACTGTTTTGTTTGGACTTTTCCAAAGTCCCACCACTGTTGTAAAGACATAAAATATTTTTTTGTATTTTGATGATTTTTCCAAAAGGATACAAAAATTTATTTAAAATGTTTATCCTCTAATAAAGCTGTATTAAAATGCCAATAGGCACTACTATGCTTTACACATTTTAGAAAAACACAAATTACAACAAGTGAGTGATCAGAAAACCCAACAGGGTTAATAAAGCTGTTTTTAACAACATTAAAATTATATTTAAAACAATAAAAACGATAAAGTCTGGCCATGGACAATAAGTTGTCTTTACAAAGTAGCGAATCAGCTCATGGGGAAATATGAATAACTAATCATAACTAGTTATAATTAATTATAAATATTTAGATCCGCTGTAGATATTTACTTGACCTCTCAGGGTCAACTGTCTGTCAATTCTAAGAACGTTAATTTCCTGGTTAAGGGAAATAACTTTCTTACTGTACAATTCTACACAGAGCTTGTAGCATAAATCTGCATGACTAAGTGACTCCAGTTATGAGCAAACAATGAACAACGTCAAGTGTGATACAAGTAAGACTTTATTAACTACATAAACACTTAAACTAGTTTAACATACTACATAAACACTTAAACTGATCTAACATACACATACACACACACACACACACACACGCATACAATTTGTATAGGAAAGTGTTAAAGCTTAACGCGGTAAAGAGAAGAGAAATAAGAATATGAAACTATGGTACCATTTGATATTTACAGCCTGAAGGAAACATCAGATTCTTAGTTCAAACACACCTTTGTAAAAAGGTGCAAATGATACCTAATGTATCAATTAATAAGACTAAATTTGAATACTTACACGTCTAATCTGTCTGAAAGAGAGGTTTGATGCAGTCTGAAGGTCCCAGTTGATCTTTGCTGAAGTTGGTTGATGAAAAAGAACCAGTTTGAGTCAGAGAATCTTGGTGAATGGAAAAGTCAAGGCCGAAGCCTGGCACGTACACTTAGGGTGTCCTGGA
>NW_015505350.1:436469-453073 GCF_001515645.1 Sinocyclocheilus grahami | reverse complement strand
CAGGTATACTGACTTTGATTACCATGTAACCCTCTCCATACATCACATAATTCATGGGTCTCTAACAATTGAATCAAACAAGTACGAGAGGCAGAATGAGGCTCCACATGATTTCTATCAAGTCTATTTTCTGTACAATTCCAATCCCCACCTATAATTAAAAAATAACATCACTTAAAGTATTAAAAAAAGTCAATCTCTCTATACCAACATTTGGAGCATATACAGTAATAAATACAAATTGTAAATTTTCATATATTGCTCTGATTTTTAACAATCGACCTTTAACAACCTCTAAACACTCAACAGACTGAGGACTGAAACTTTTGGAGAAAAGAATACCCACTCCACAACTATTACTCGTTTTGTGACTTAAAAAAAACCATCCCATTCTCTCTTCCAATCAACTTCGTTATCAGCAGTGCTATGAGTCTCTTGTACAAAGACAATATCTAATTTTTTAAGAGAGCACAGTCTGAAAAAATAAGCTCTTTTTTTCATCTCTAGCTCTATTTAAATTCAAACTACCTATTTTTAACTCACTGATAAAACAAAAGAAAAACAAAAAAACAACAGAAAAACAAATTAAAAATACTACACATATTCACCATCTTCAAGTTGTCTTTTGGCTTTCAAAACAAGTTTCTTTAAACGATAAGTCTCTTGATCAGTGAAAACTTTCTCTCTTGCACTTTCAGAACATTTTTGAAAATTCCTTACAGAATCAATGAAGAGTTGTAAATCAGGAAACACTTTCTCAATTTTCAGATTTCTAGCTCCTTTAGTATTCTTGAGAACATTTTTAATACTCAAAATTGAATAGCCACTTCTTAGGGAGGGCAAAGACTGTGATGAAGTCAAAGAATCTTCATCAGAGTCCACCTCAACATCACTGTCAACAGTCTGAGAACCCTCAGAAAGAGGAAACTTTTATTTTTTTGACAGAAAATTGACAACCATCTCTATTTTTTCTTTTCCTATCCTTATCTTTGACAGAGTTGTCATCTACAAGCATCTCACTTTCTTCATCCAAAGAACATCCTGCCTCATCCACTTCCTTCTGAGTGCTAGTACTGGCTTCCATTTCAATAGCAATATCACACTGAGGACTGTTCTCAACAGAAACTTCTCTAACAACTAATTCTAATTCATTCTGTTTTTGTCCCTGAAAAACATTTGACTCATTCCTTTTTTGTTCTTGAGAATCATTTAGTTCTTTCTGTTTTTGTCCCCGAGGACCACTTTTTTCATTCTGTTTTTGTCCTTGAGCTTTGTCTGATTCATCCCCTTTTTGTCCCTGAGTTTCATTTGTTTCACTTTGTTTTAGGCCCTGAGATTCATTTAGTTCAGTTTGTTTTTGCTCAAGAACCGTGTTTGTTTTATCCAATTTTTGGTCCTGAAATTCATTTGATTTTTTTTTCTTTTGTCTCTGAGATCTACCTGACTCACCCTGTTCTATGTTCTTTTGAATAGTCTCAGTAGTGACTTTTTCTGGGCAGGAACGTATGATGTGGCCCTCCATTCCACACCCGAAACATTTCATTTTTTCTGAGCTTACATAAGCGTTGTAGTCATAATCATCCACTCTGAACTTTAACACTAAGTTTAACTCTTCATTATTGTTCTTTAAAATCATAAAGACTTGCCTTCTAAAAGAAACAACATGTCTCAATAGCGGAGATTTACAGCCAAGAGAAATCAATCTAATGTCTCGCCAGTTCCCTCTCTAGCATTTCATTACTAATGAATGGAGGGACTTGCGACAAAACTATATTTTTTGCCAGATTGATGAGCAGCACCGCTTGAACAAAGATCTCTCTGATTATTACACCTTGTTCAACAATTGTTGCAACTTTATCAAAATTATCCACAAAAATCACAACTCCATTGTTCATTCTAGATGCGGATTTAATGCTATCGAAACCAACAATCTCCCCGACTACCAAAGCACATTCTTCCACAGAACAGTCTGTAGTCGGACAAAGTTTAAACGCATGTCGGCGTGTGACCATTTCCAGCCCCATGCCTCCGACTCCACGAACCGGCATGACTCCCGGTTACACCAGTTGTCGCCGCCACCAAAAAATAAATCAAAACCACACTCCCAATCTCGCATCCACTCACTCAACTTCCACTGAGAGAGAGAGAGAGAGAGAGAGAGAGAGAGAGAGAGAGAGAGAGAGAGAGAGAGAGTTTTTTTTTATTTTTTAAAATAAATTTTATAACAATAAAATTAAAACAAATTATATATATCAGTATAACACTACAGCTACTTGAGACCGGTGGCACAGGAATCCAACAGTAGGCTAATATAATGGTGCAATCAGAGCTTTCAAGGGATTTGAAAGGTAATTAAGATGACAGATTGAACAGTTTTCCTTTCAGCAGATAAATGCTGCTATCTTGTCAATACCTGCCTAGGCTGAGGACTGTCAGTGCCCGAGGAAGAGATACGACAACCAGTCCTACTGTTGATATATCTGGAGTTCTCTTTAGTAGATTTCTTAAATCAGAGCTGGAGTTAGGGTTAAAATAATATACTTAAGTGCATGTTAACTGCAATGAAATGAATATGTTATATTAAATGCAATTAATTGAACCGTAGAGTGCTTTATTTGACCCACTTAAGTAGGACCTAAGTACATCTACATTTCATAATTGTTCTTCTATTGTTTGTGAAATATGGTTAAAGCTACTGACAATTGTTGGTAACCCTCACAAAAATGAACCATGGTTTATTATTATAATAGTAAAAGTGTAGTAACCAGGTTTTTTTTTTTGCCTATTGTCTACCATTTGTATAACTACAGTTTTACTACAAATACCATGGTTAAACTAGGAAACCCATGGTTAATTTGTGGCTACCATGGTTTAACTGTAGTATTCATGTTTTTTTGGTTTTATTTGTAGTAAACTCCATGGTTAATTTTCGTAAGGGAAACTAAAATATATTAACTGTATTGAAACTAATATTTAATGTATTTAAATATATTTGTAATTCCACATTTGTAATGATGAAGCTGCAATTTAGTAAAACTACAGTATAATCAAGTAGGCTATTTTACATGTGTTTGACAGTGTCCTCACATTTACCGTTTCTGGACTGAAGTTCGTCCAGGGAAATCAATCATTCCAATAATAATCCGTTCGAAAGTTTCGCGTGAGGATGAATTGTTCTTCACGCAGATTTCGCTCATTTTAAAGTTTGTAACGTGAATTCGCCGCTCTGACCATTAACACTTGCTTTACTTGAAAGTCACTTCTGTGTGAGCTGTGCTTTATACTGTACACCGCTGCGCTACTGAAAAGACAACGGACCCTTTTTGCCGCGAAAATACCCTGGCATCACGCACACGTCAAAATAAAAGTTGTTATAGCCCCCCTATAACAACTTATTTTGACATTTTTACAAAGTGTACATAAGTAGGAAAAAGTGTGTTTTTAAATATATTCTTTTGACATCTGTGCACATTCGGTTCCTTTTCACAAGAGGTCAGTCAATTATTGTTCCATTTCATTTAAGAGTCTGCTTTAGAGGTAGGCTAAATACCCATAGGCTATTTTCTACTACAGAGGCAATGTTTCTGAGACACCACAAGTACGGGTCTTCCTTCTTTTTTTTAACAAAATGTAAATATTCTATAATGTCAATATTCTTTACGAATGTAAATATTCCTAATGAAGTATTTTTTAGCTTTCAGCCCAAATGTGCAGCAGGATTGAGAATAATAACTGGATGCATGTGGTCAATTACAAAAATAGACCACAAGATAGCGCCATTACATCTCAAATGAAAACAGGTTGCCTTTTGCAGCTGGAGTGATATATTGGTGAGTGTCTTTTAACTTTTTGGGTGGCAGAAGCATTTCAACTCAAACATTTCTGTCATGCAGCAAATGACAGTGGCAGGAACAAACTCACATCTGTCTATCCTCTCTAGACGTCGCTGTCTACTGAGGGATGCTCTCATGGGGGGTCTGTTCAGGAGCAGGTTTAATTAGAAGCGGCTGCAATATTAATGTTTCCCAGAAATACTTTACTATCTGATTTTGTCGTTGACAGGCTGGCGACATGGCCTAATTTGGCACTGGGTTAGTGAACATGTACAACATCAAACTGCTCGCTCACAGTTACAGCCTGAAACTCATCACTATAAAAAAGTTAAAAGGGACATGTATGATGTAACTTGAGTGTGTTATGTCTTCAGCTGCGCTCCTAAGGTACAATTAGAGGACGCTTACGAGGAGCGGAAATTTTACAGACATAGTGTCACTGTTTTGTTTTATCCTTTAATCATTATTATTGTTACAGGCTGCCAGCTAAACTCTTCAAATAGACTATAATCTAATATATACTCTAAATGCAAATGCATTAAAACTTAATAATATTAATACAGTTTTTGCCCGTTGCTTGAACACTATAGACACATGCTTAGACCAAAGTAACAAAACTTGAAGCTTTTGTTACTATACCTTAAACACAGTGTAACCATACCTTAAACAAAAGCGCTGCTTTGCACTTTAGTTGCAATTCTGTAACACACTTGCTCCTTTCTGCAACACACTTGCTCCTAGACACTACACACTATTTCATACATAAGACACTTAGTTCAAAAATGAAATCTCAGGGTACCATTGGGAAAACACATCTATTCAAAATACAACACACATTGGTTAATTGAAAAGACGTTGACACACACCTGAAAACACTTACTTACAAAACTGAACACCAATCAGCCAGCTACAAAAAGGTCTCAGTTAAGCAATTTTGAGAACTTTGCAAGCATGGAGGCAGGGAGAGCTAGAGGCAGAGGAAGACAGAGACAGACAGACAGACAGAGAGAGAGAGAGAGAGAGAGAGAGAGAGACTTTTGACTTTTGACTTTTTCAAATAACTTTTATTACAATAAAATTAACAACCATTAGCTATTTCTTCACAGTAAAATCCATTCTCAAATATTTACCAACTTAAAACAAAACACAACTCTCCATTCACAACTGAGCATTAGGCTTCTCTACAACACCATATAGATTCAAATGTCATTCAATTATTCATCATTTTATAAAATCGAAAATCAGCAACAATTCTGGATTTCACCATTACTTTAAACACCCTTAACACATCACTATCATTTCTCTGTTCTATATGATTTATCCTGCTAGTGTATATAGCCATTTTTGCTTTTCCAAGTACAAAATTTTACAACTGAATTCATCACGTCTCTTTCTCACATATTTAAAACCAAAAATTAAAGTCTGTACAGAAAACACTTCATTAATACAGTTGAAAAGTTCTTTAAACATTTCAAACAAAGGTTTCAGCCTAAAACAATATTTAAAACAATGAAACACAGTCTCTCTTTCAGAGCAAAAAGGGCAATCATGACTTGAATCAGGATTTAAAATAGAAACATTAACTGCGATTATTCAATGTAAAACCCTCCAATGAATGTCAGCTGTTTTTTTGGTTAATGGTGGCTTATATAACGCTCTCCACTCTGGTCTAACATTTTCATTCAATCCCAAAACATTCCGCCAAGGTGTATCAACTTTTTGATTTAAACCTTTTTTGTTAAAATTTTTTACACATGCCTTATACAATTGTTTTCCATTGACATCATTCAAATCCAAACATGTGTTCTGTAGTTCCAGAAAAATTCCAGAATACTCATTTAAATTGGGAGATAAAAACAATTTAGGAAAGATACAGGTCACCAACTTGTTATATTATCACCTTTTTTAGGCAAAAGAGTGAGAACTGCTCTTCGACAGCTTAAAGGTAGACTTCCTTGAATTATACTGTTATTTAGAACTTCCAATAAATCTTCTCCTATTATATTCCAATAAGACTTATAAAACTCAACCGGAATTCCATCAATTCCAGGAACCCTACCACTTTCTATGTTTTGAAGATTATTATACAGCTCTTCTAATATTATGGGCTTATTAAGGTCTTCGTTAGATTTTTCAGAAATCTGAGGTAAATCACTAAAAAAAACAGTTCAACAAATTCATCTTTTCTAGACTCATTTTTGTAAAATTTTTCATAAAAACTGACTGCTCTCTTACGTATTTGGATCTGAAAGTAAAACCCCACTTTCAGATTGTAAAACATTAATAAAACGTCGCTGCCCATTTTTCTTTTCTAACCCAAAGTCAAATTTGGATGGAGCGTCCATCTCACTAAAGTTTTGAAAGCGTGATCTTATTAATGCTCCTTGAGCTTTTAAACCCAGCAGATCAGATAAAGCGGATTTTTTTCTTTTTAAATTAACAATAAGGTCTTGATTTCCAGTTTGTGTTAACTGTTGAAGTTTCGTAATTTCATCTTCTAAAATCTGAACAGATCTAGCCAATTCTTTAGTGACATTCAGGGTGTATTGTTGACAGTTGTTTTATTTGAGTTTTTCCGAAATCCCACCAACTCTTTAAGGACTGAAAATTATTCTTTTCCTTTTTAAAATTAATCCAGAAACAATTCAAAATTTCAAAAAACAGAGTTGTGTTAAAATGCCAATAGGCACTATTGGGTTTAACAGAATTCATAGAAAATACATATCCTATTAAACTATGATCTGAAAAACCAACCGGCGAAATAAAACATCCTTTGAAAATACTAAGATGATGTTTAAAAACATAAAGCTTATCTAACCTTGCTAATGATAATGAATTATCATGCGCATGTACCCATGTATACTGTCTAGTATCCTTGTTAAAATTTCTCCACACATCACTCAAATCATGCGTTTCAATCATTTGAATAAGCCTTCTGCGTGATGGCATATGTGGCTTAATATGATTTCTGTCTAAACTGCTTACTGCACAATTAAAATCACCTCCCAAAAACAAGTATTCTTCACCTTTATACTCTTCTAGAGTTTTACAAAGAGTATCTAAAAAACATTGTGTGTTGGGGCATAGACACATATAAAGACAAATACATACTTTTCCAAATTTGCAATCACTTTTAAAATTCTTACTTTTATAATCTTTTCCATTTTAACTGAATTGAGAACAAAAATTTTATCAAACAAAATACAAACTCCTCCACTGAGAGAAGTATTATGGCTTAAAAAAGATAAACCATTCCATTCTTTTAACCATTCGACAGCATTCTTATCGTCACTATGGGTTTCTTGCAGAAATACAACATCCTTTTTTTTGTCTCACTAACTCATATATTTCCAATCTTTTCCTCACATCTCTAGCTCCATTCACGTTCAAAGAAGAAATGTGGCTTTCACCCTTAGTAAAGGATAAGATTAGCCATAGAAAACTGAATTAGAGACAGGCTCCCTTCATTGAATTAATCTTCATTGTTGCTATTATTCAGTTGATTTTGAACTTTGAACTAAGATTTGGATAATAATCAACAATTTGTACACCTCTTAGATTTTTTGTCACTTTCAGAAATGTCTTAATTTTTTCAGTGCTGCAGTTATGACATGGCCAATCAGCCTGAGAACAAGATAAAGCACTTGAATCAGAAGAATCACTCTCACTTTCAGCGCCTTGATCATTTTCACTGGCCTGTTCTCTTGTTTTACTTGCTTGTTTATTTGCAGTGCATTCCTTTTTCTTCTTCCTTTGCAGAGGAGTTTAAAAAAAACTTTGGTCTACTTCCATCAACAAACCACCATCCTCCATGTTTGTATTTTCTGAAGCAGAATCAACATCAAGAATCTGACTCACTGAGACTGATTCCAGCTTTTCACTATTTTCATTCACAGACTCATGTTTATCAGGTTCTACCTGCTTAAATCCATGTTCTTCAGAAACAGTTTTTTCTTTTCTTATTTCAACTGCAGACCCTTCATTTAAACTAACAACAATTGGATTTGATTCAACATCATCAGAATTACCAGTTTTACACTGCGCACCCGAAGAACCGGGTTTACTGACATTCGCACTATTGTCCGGACAAGCACGAATCTGATGACCTGTCTTTCCACATCCAAAACACCTCATAGTGTCAGTCGACACAAAGACTGTATAGTCGTTATCATCTATTCTGAATTTCAAATTCAGATCAAGTTCGTTCCCGTTATTTAAAACCATATATGTAAACCTCCTGAAAGAAACAACGTATTTCAATAACTCAGATTTACTACCGATTGCGATCTTTTTAACAGGTGAAACAAGTTTGCCAAAGCGTGAAAGCTCTCTTGCTAGCGCTTCATCTTTAATAAAAGGTGGAACATTTGACAATGTAACCTTTTTAGCTGGTGTAGAAAGGGGAAGTACAGGTACAAACGAACCCCGCAGTTCGATGCCTTTTTCCACTACCTCGTTCGCCTTCTCTACCGTACTCAAAAATAACACAATTGCACTGTTCATTTTCGATGCAGCCAGAACACATTTATGTCCAACCACACCACCAACAGCTAAGCTGCATTCCTCTATACTGCCTACCGCCGACACTATTTTAACTCCGTGCTGACACGTGAGGGAATCTAAATCACCACTTGTATGGGCCGCCATGGTGTTTGAAAAACACCGGCATATAACACCCTAAATTTTAACAAGCCTTGTATC
The DNA here is from genome assembly GCF_001515645.1 of Sinocyclocheilus grahami. Classification (NCBI taxonomy): domain Eukaryota; kingdom Metazoa; phylum Chordata; class Actinopteri; order Cypriniformes; family Cyprinidae; genus Sinocyclocheilus; species Sinocyclocheilus grahami. The sequence continues at coordinate 444,539 of NW_015505350.1, read as the reverse complement.
ACCCAGCCACAACACACAAAAGTACAGACAAAGATCAATAAACTCATATAACATAAAAAAAAGAAAGTTTGAAAAAGAAGCCTCAATGGCACAAAACGCTCACACTCACCACGCGCTCCACTCGCCCTCACCATTCGCACATGCACACAACGAGACAGAGAGAGAGAGAGTGTACAAAGTGTGTGTATAGAGAGCTCTACAGTAAGGTCAGACATGAGCTGAGCTCCTGAAAAACTAAGAAAAATTTAGATAATAATTTTAAAATATCTTCAAAAAAGTAGTAGATTCAACACAAAGAAACATCTAGACATCTCAAATCTTTTGTTGAATTTTACAGTTTTTTTTTTTTTTTTACCACACTTGAATCTGAGGGAAGTTCAAGAGAAGCAAATCACAGCTAATCACAGGATAACTGTCTTCAGAAGAAGATTTTCATGTTGGAAAAGATAACATCAAACAACAAAAACAACAACTAAGAGAAAAACCTTCCAGAAGAAGAAAGATAAAGACATTTCAAATAAGACTGCTATTTCATAGCTCTCTGTGAGCTTTTACTTAGAGGAACAACACAAAGAGACATTTGACATTTGGACACAACTGGACTATTTTTTTTTTTTTTTTTTTTTTGAATCAGTATAAGTTATTTTTTCCTACATTTTGACTTATTTTTCATTTTTAATAACTTTGTATCCTGACCAAGAGAAAATAAACAAAACACTGGCAGTTAATTCAGTTGATTGCTTACATTCTATAGTGTGGGCAGTAACCTAACAAAGCTTTTCTGCAATATAATAAACAGCCGCATAGTGACATTCAAAAGAAATTTTGAATTTTGACCCAACTGGACTATTTTTTTTTTTTTTTTTTTTTGAATCAGTATAAGTTATTTTTTCCTACATTTTGACTTATTTTTCATTTTTAATAACTTTGTATCCTGACCAAGAGAAAATAAACAAAACACTGGCAGTTAATTCAGTTGATTGTTTACATTCTATAGTGTGGGCAGTAACCTAACAAAGCTTTTCTGCAATATAATAAACAGCCGCATAGTGACATTCCTCACAAGACACAACATCCTAAAGAAATCACAAATTGACTTTTTACCAAAACAACGTACATCCGACCACATCTATTCTCTCCATACTCTAATCAACAAAAATCTAAAGGGCAAACAAAGAAAAATATTTACATGTTTTATTGATTTAAAAAAAGCTTTCGACTCTATTTGGCATGATGGTTTGTTATACAAATTATTACAAATTGGCATTGGTGGAAAAACATTTGATGTTATACAATCCATGTATAAAAACAGTAAATGTGCGGTCAAACTGGGGAATCTCAGGACAGCGTTCTTCCAGCAGGGCTGTGGAGTGAGGCAGGGATGCAGTCTGAGCCCAACACTGTTTAACATCTACATCAACAAGCTGGCAGAAGCTCTGGACCGCTCCGGCAGCATCCCGAGCCTCGTTCTGCACGACTCTGAAGTCAAATAGGCATTTGTATGCAGACGACCTGGTGCTGATGTCCCCCACAGCTGAGGGTCTCCAGCACAGCCTGGCCCTGCTGGAACAGTATTGTGAGGAATGAGCACTGACGGTCAACCTGGACAAAACCAGGGTCATGGTGTTCCAGAAGAAGGCCAGGTCTCAGAGAAACAGATACCAGTTCAGTTACAGAGTTCTCCTAGAGCACAGCAGCAGCTACACTTACCTGGGCATCGAGATCTCAGCATCAGGGGGCTTCAGTCTGGCTGTGAAGGCCTTGAATGAGAAGGCCCGGAGGGCTTTTTATGCCATCAAGTCACGCTTTGGCCAATTAAAATGACCAATTAAAACATGGATTAAATTATATCACGCAATCATTAAACCAATTCTACTGTATGGGAGTGAAATCTGGGGACCAGTAATACATTTTAAGAATTGGGATAAAATTTTAATAGTAAAACTACAACTAGAAATTATCAAAAAGTTTTAGGGGTCCATAGAGGTACGTACAATGATGCCTGCAGAGCTGAATTAGGCTTCTACCCACTGAAGATTGAGATCTAGAAGAGATGTGTTCAGTTCTGGCATCACCTCCATCAATCTGATCCTGATTCAATCCGATATAAAGCCCTCAGCAGAATCTCATCCTCTAAACACGCTCGCTCTTCAGCTAGTCCAGAAAACCCAGCTCCTCACTGACTACAGTTTCAACCGCAAAGCCATTATTAAAGACATTGACAAAAATCTAAAAGACACTCATGATGAATCTCTAAAAATACATTTTGACCTCCAAAATAAACTCCAATGCTACTCAACCCTAAACAGAGCCACTAAATTTGCCAATTATTTATTGATTAAACCATTTAAAGAAAGACAAATACTCTCCAAATACAGATTAAGTAACCATGATTTAGAAATAGAGAGAGGAAGACATAGACAAACATGGACAGAGCAAGAGCAGGGGATCTGTAGACACTGTGATCTACAGCAAATAGAGAACGAGAAACACTTTCTGCTGATTTGTCCTAAATATCACAATGTGAGGGGAACATTTCCTCCCAGATTTGAAGCCCTGATCCCATCATTTACTGAACTTAGTGATACTGAGAAAATGCCCTTTTTACTTGGACAAGATGACAACACAGCTGCACTAGCTGCTAAATATGTATTAACCATTCACAATGTTAGGTGTTAAACATGATTAACTCGATACTGACTTATTTTATCTTTTCATTTATTTAGATGGATTTTATTTATTATTATTTATGTTGTTATTAATGTTGTTGTTATATATATGTTAATGCTTTGGCAACATTGTGTTACACAGTCATGCTAATAAAGCTTAATTGAATTGAATTGAATTGAAATTGAGAGAGGGAAAGAGAGAGAGGGAGAGAAAGGGGGGTGGGTCACATCACAGTGGAGTCAGCTGTCTTAACCGTGGCTTGTGTACTACAAACACATACCAGCTACATCACTGTGTCTGTCACGCGACTCTGTTCCCCTTTCAGGCTCTGTCTTTACATTTATTTTGAAAGATGAAGCTCGCGATTATGGTAAGGGGCGTTACATTTCCGACGAGTCCTTGGGTCAGCTGGCCAATCAGAGCAGACTGCGCTTGTCGGTAGGAGGGACTTTGTAGAAAACGAAGCGTTTGAGAGAGGCGGGGCATGTAGGACCTACAATAATGTACAGTATTTGAAAAATAATGTTTTTTGAACATTAAAGCATGTCAACGTATTCTGTTACACCAAATACACAAAATAATGATCTTTAAAAAAGCATCATATGACCCCTTTAACTCGGTTACATAAAAAGGGAGATTAGTCTAACCTGAATCTGAAAAAATATGACTCACTACCCCTTGGTTAAGTGCTAGTTGGTCAGACTAATTCTTAAGACACAGTTATAACATAGTGACTAAGTTTAAGCAGCTGGTCCCTGGACTGCAGAAAAGATGCCTGACTTGTGTGAAGCTTGGGAAAGTAGCTTGGAGAAGTACAAACAAAAACAGATCTTGGTGAATAACATTTCATAGGTAACACTGTTTTTATGGTTGTATTTGGTGTTAATTTTACCACTGAAAGAGAACTTGTATTTTTTTAATGTTTATTTATTTATTTTTATCACAATTCCAAAATCACAGTACATATTTTGAAGGAAAAAAAAGACATTTAAATGTAATTTTATTTTTTTATAACCATTTACTTTATTTAGTTTTTATTTTTATTTTATGTATTCAGTAGGCCTATAGTGAAGGAGTGGTAGGCCTAATGGTTTGCTAGTTACATACCACAACCATAATAAATAGCCTAATGTCTAAACACAAAGCTTTCGTAACTTATTAACTTATCTAAGTGTTATGATAGGATTTAGTTAATGTTTTTCTTTTATTAGTTTGTCCTTACATCATTGATTTACACCAAGTAGTGGCAGAAATACACCATGAACTTGTCTGCCAACCTTAGAAGAAGATGAAGTTAGCACTTAGTTAGCACAGATATTAATTTTCTCAGCCGATATTGTTCAGAATAATAAAAAGAGTGAAGAGACCAATCAGTGCAGTGTTAAAACAGTTGTTGACGTAATCAGTTGTGTAGTTATACACTGTAAAAATGATGCCACAGAAATGCCACAGCAAAAACCTGTTAAATGATTTACAGTAAGTTTCCTTACAATATATGGTGAATAACTGTAATAGATCTAACCTTTGTTTTCGAGAAAGCAGCCTCAGTCAACACTCATAGACTGTGTCTGAAATCACACCCTACACCCTCATTCACTAGTCCCTACATTAGTTCACTATATAGTCCACTAGACCGAGTGATTGAAAACAAATGAGTGAATTCAGACACTGATGAACAGCTGCTGTTAACAAGCAGAATCACTGAAGGAAAGAACAAGAAACAAAACTACAACTGACTTCCAGCGACAGCCTTAGATGAAATTAATCAAAATAAAACAGCAGAGGAGGATTACACAACTCCACAAACAGCATTACCAGCTTCACTCATTTCTGTGATATATCTACAAAAATTCTTTGAGAATTAACTAAGGTTTATATTGTATTGAAAATGTTTTGTTTGGCCTCGCCATTTTGGCGATCAGAGGTTGCTTTAGTTGCGCTCTTGACCCTTGACACTTTAATGTTAGTTTTTCTCTGCTTTTGTATCTGTGTATGTTAAGTATATTTGTTATGACAAGAAGAGCCGAGAAGCATTGTAATGAAGGAGTTTTGATAACTTTTAATGTTGATGAAATAATCACCTCATGATCTATAAAAACTGTTTTAAATAAACACAGCTAATTTAAGCAACCAAAGTAAAACTTTTTGTGGAAAGTCAAGGGTCAAGAGCCCAACTAAAGCAAACACCGATCGCCATTATGGTGACTTCAAATGAAAGTACAACACCTAAAATCTCAATAAGAGCTTTTGTACACATATGACAGAAATAAAGTCACACTGGTTAGTAATAAGAAGCTGATGATGCTGTTTGTGGCGCTGTTTAATCCTCCTCTGCTGAGACCTTGATAAATTTAATGTTTTATTTTCAGTTGATTTCATCTTTGGCTTTGGCTGTAAATTGTGTCTCTCTGCTCTTGTTTCTCTTTCCTTCAGTGATTCTGCTTGTTAACAGGTGTTCATCCCTAATGCTCAATCCTCATTTAATTATCTCAACTTCATCACTTCAACACTCTGTAGTGTGGACACATTTAAGTGCTCTTTAAAACTGAGGATTGTGCTGTGGGATTAAAGGGGTTAAATGTGTGAGATGAAGAAAAACACACTGTGAAATGTATTTTTAACAGAAATATACTGTTAATTTAATTTACGGAAGCAAACTGTAAAAAACTGTAGATTACTGGCAACCACAGCTGACACAGCTTACACACAGACATCAACAGTCAGCCTATGGATCTCAACATGGTGACAATCAAAAAAATAATGTCATGCTGCAATGCATGCTGGGAGTTTTGTACTGGCACCCAGCATGCATTGCAGCATGATTTTTGTTTTATTATTATTAATAGTCACCGTTGTTGAGATTCATGTGCAGATTCTTGATGTATGTGTGTGTCTTAACGGTGCTGTAATTCTAAAAGTTTTGTGCATAAACTGTTTTTAAAATTCGTAATAGTTTGTCGACATATCTTGTTAGCACCATAAACAAAAATAAATTTATTAACCTATATAATTAGATACTAATTGAGATCAGATCAAGAGATGATGATTTCATCATCATTAACAGTTATCAAAACCACTTCAATACAATTTTGCTCAGCTGTTCTTATCATGACAAAGACGCTTTACAAACAGATACAACAGCAGAGAAAAACTAACATTAGAGAGTCAAGGGTCAAGAGCACAACTAAAGCAAACACTGATCGCCAAAATGATGAGGCCAAACAAAACATTTTCAATACAATATAAACTTCAGTTAATTCTCAAATAATTTTTGTAGATATTACTAACCAGACTCACTTTATTTCTGTGATATGAGTGAAGCTGGTAATGCTGTTTGTGGAGTTGTGTAATCCTCCTCTGCTGTTTTATTTTGGTTAATTTCATCTAAGGCTGTTACTGGAAGTCAATTGTAGTTTTGTTTCTTGTTCTTTCCTTCGGTGATTCTGCTTGTTAACAGCAGCTGTTCATCAGTGTCTGAATTCACTCATTTGTTTTCAATCACTCGGTCTAGTGGACTATATAGTGACAATGTAGGGCATAGTGAATGAGGGTGTAGGGTGTGATTTCAGACAGAGTCTATGAGTGTTGACATTAAGGCTACTTTCTCGAAAACAAAGGTTAGACAAAGGTTAGAGGTACAGTTATTCACAGTATATTGTAAGGAAACTTACTGTTAATCATTTAACAGGTTTTTACTGTGGCATTTCTACAGTCTTTTACCGTTAAAATCAGGATAATTTTTTACAGTGTAAGAATAAGCTAAACATAATAAGCACTTATGAAACTTTTAATTTTCTTGCCCGACCATTTAGAATAATAAAAAGGGTGACCAATCAGTCAGGCATTAAAACAGTTTTTGACGTAACGTTAATCAAAAATGTGTAGTTATAAGGTTAGACTTTTAATTTAATTTGTCTAGTTATTGTAGGCTATGTCTAGTTTAGATTGACGTTACAGTATGTAGCGCCTGACCAACCGTTTCGGTAAGTAAACTACATGGTGTTGGACAACATGTTGTTTTTTGTATATTTGCCTAGATGTATGCACTTCTAAACTATCCATTAATTTTTTTTAATACATAATTTGCCTATAATAGCAAGAGATATATAAGGGACCGTCTAAAAATTCCACGTTTAAACGTCGGCATGTTTTATTTTAAACTTTATATCAATGAGCTGTCAGTGTTAACATACACACATCACACTCTTATGACGGATGTTAAAAACAACACAACTTTGTTATAAACCTGTCTAACTCCATAGTTACATATTTTGAGCAGGGGGGCTGAGGAATAAAAAAAAGGGGGGTGGGGGTCGAGTTTTGCCAGGAGTGAAGTTATAAGTGTGCAATACACAGGCTTGGTCCTGTAGTCGGTGTTACAAGGCCTTTTTATAGAAATAAAGGCAATTTAGTTCAACTGGACATAGGACGCTACAGTTCTGAGGTGCCGCGCATCTGTTCCAAGCAGCGTGGAGCTGCCGCAGGAGTCACGTGACCACAGTAATGCGAAATGACAAGTGGCGGATCCAAAAGCGCAAGCGAACTTTTGTTAATAAACATTTAATTTCTTCGTTTAAAATAACTGAGTTGGTCTTTATTGTTGCTGTGTTTTCATAAAAAAATAATGATGAACCACAAACTAAGCATTCGTTTTAAATGAGGGAAACCTTATTTATTTGGGTTACAACGCAATATAGGCTCCATCTTCTTCAATTTGTTAATAAGAGTTAGATGTTTAATAAATGCGAATTTGCCATTGTACTACTTTATGACTGATCTTGAATCAATCAGTTCAATCAGTGAATTTCTTAAAGGGGTCATATGATGTGATTTAAATTTTTCCTTTATCTTTGGAGTGTTACAAGCTCTTGGTGCATAAAGAAGATCTGTAAAGTTGCAAAGACTAAAGTCTCAAATCCAAAGAGATATTCTTTATAAAAGTTAAGAGTCAGCCACACCTACCTAAAAACAGCTCGCTCTAACACGCCCCCACATACCTACGTCACTATCTGGGAAGATTTGCATAACGCCGCCCAAATGTTCACGCAAAGAAAGAACGCGTAACTTTTATTCTCGCTGTAGTATTGTTGTTGCCACCACCATGTCGTGAAGGCGCTGTGTGTTTTGTTGTGAAAGCGAAACTACTTTGTTTGGCCTTCCAAAAGAGTATGATATCTGCTTCGTCATGTCTGGAGCTGATCCGTGCTGGTTCCTAAGGAAATACAACAACTTTTCGCTGTGGATCGCCGGATCGGCTTTCACCATGGACGAAGCGGAGTCCAGCCCGGGGTTGTCACATGTGGTTGCCGCAGGCATCACAATATGGTAAGGGACGTAACATTTCCGTCACACGCATGAGGAATTCGGCCAATCACAACGCACTGGATAGCTGGCCAATCA
>NW_015505350.1:425448-436400 GCF_001515645.1 Sinocyclocheilus grahami | reverse complement strand
GATCGCCGGATCGGCTTTCACCGTGGACGAAGCGGAGTCCAGCCCAGGGTCGTCACATGTGGTTGCCGCAAGCTTCCTTCGTCGAATCCGCTGGCCGTGCCGTTCTCAAGCCCGACAGCTCTACTCACTCTAGCCCTCCGGCCGTTCCTCTCTCTAGCCCCCGGCCTCTGCTCTCTCTAGGCCGCCGCCGCTCACTCTAGGCCGTTGTATGTGACGCTGTGTTTCGTTGTGAAAGCGAAACTACTTTGTTTGACTTTCCAAAAATGGACACGACTAGAAATCAGTGGTTAAGTTCTATTTACAACACTATTCCAGAACACGTTTTTTATATTTAAAGAGTTTTTATATTTTTTATATTTAAAGCGAGTTTTCTGGGCAGTGTAGAGTAGGGCTTGTTGTTTGTCATTTCTTCGATCACAAATGCAGACATGGTTTTATGTTTACGTGGCGCGATGCAACGCGTAAAAAGACAGTATAAGTCATTATAATCCATAATTATGTCCCCACTGGATGCAACAAATGTCTCGTTTATAATGGGTTTTCATGTTTTTGAATCATCGCTCCGGCCTGACAGGGCATCATCACAATATGGTAGGGGCGTTACATTTCTGTCACACGCTTGAGGTATTCGGCCAATCATAACGCACTGGATAGCTGGCCAATCACAGCCCAGCTTGCTTACAGACACCTGTCTGTAATTATCAAGTAACCCTGAACTCTTTGATTAGCTGGTTCAGGAGTGTTTGATTGGGATTAGAGCTGAAATCTGCAGGATGGTAGCTCTCCAAGAGCAGGGTTGGACACCCCTGATGTACAGTATGTGGAAAAGAATGTGTTTTTTGAACCTTAAACCGCATAAACACATGTCATTACACCAAATACACAAAATAATGTTCTTTTTAGCAACATTAACACCTTTAATGATACTATTTTACTGTGGGCCTATATCCTTTTTATTATTAATAATAATAATAATAATAATGAGCCACAAAGGGGAAAAATACATTGACTTTTTATTTTTATGTTACAAAGTCGTTACACCAAGTCATCAGTTTATTCGTTTTGTTCAAGTTTAATGTTTAATATAAACTAAGCGACTTCATCATTGTACTATTTTATTCAAGAGGCATTTATTTATCATTTGCATAGTTAACACTGGGGAAAACTGGGCATTGAAATGCTTGTTACGACCCTTTAAGATGGTCTAGGGGTAAAAGGAGTAACATTAAATCTGTGGCAAATCTGTAAACTTGGAGGCAGCAAGAGATAATGCAGGGACACAAACTGCCAACGAAAGTGATTTAATATACAAGGTGAAAAGAATCCACATAACTACAAAATATAAATCATTAAAGAGACAACCCATATGTACAAATATTTACAACTCAGGAAAAAGGGAAACAAAAACAAACAAACAAATCAACCCAAGAGAAAGGGGCCGTTGACGCCAAAAGAAAGAAACACAACAAAACCACTTCTAACTTATTTTAAACCTCTAACCTATAACTAAAGAAAAGAAAAAAAACTAATCTTCAGCGCCAAGCGCCATACTTCCCTACTCTCAACTAATAACAATGAAACTTACAGGGGGTGGCGTTCACCTCTTACCTATGGTGTCTAAACAGATAAAGTTACCTAAATGTTGCACAATGGAAGTCGCACGACATCTTCTCTATCCACCTTCCTCTTGAGTAAAGAGTAAACGTCATAGAGCATAAGCTCATCAAAGCTCAAAGAGCAACGCCATCCGAGTCACAAAGTAACAAAATAACCAAACAAAATGGCAAATCAAAAAGGGGAAAGGATCAAAAATGTCAGAACAAAAACACCAAGGATTTTGGCATAAACAAATAAAGCAAGTCAAAAATGAGTAAAAAGACAGCAAAAATCAGGGAGCAAAAGAGATCTCCATTCACTTCTCTCCATCTGCCGGCAAAAACTTTACCAGCAGCGGATAGGTCGGCATCAAGTTGCTTAATGATGACTGACAGCGTCATGAGCCAATCAGCAGTAAAGGAAGGCGGAGAGAGAGAGAGAGAGAGAGAGAGAGAGAGAGAGAGAGAGAGAGAGAGAGAGCGCGCACGCGCATGAACACAGGCACTCCCACAAGGACATATATGGACGTAACAACGAGGCTCAGACATACAGTAACAGGACCATACAAAAAACATACAGATATAGACGTACGTGGAGGGCACTGAGATATTGAGTGACTTCAGTGACCATAGGCATAACACAGACAGAGCATTAAATACAAATAAGTGGCAGTAACAGATACAATAAGGGTAGACAGTGTTAAGAGTTTTAAGTAGTCCTGAGGTACTGATATAAGAATATTGGGGGTAGAGCAGTGTCCAAAATGTCATTGTAGAGTGTCGCAGAGCTACATGAAAGAAAATTAAAGTGGCAGTGCAAGTACAATAAATAATAAACTTAAGAGCAGTATGTATTCCGGTTTTAGATGAAGGATAGCTGGCTGTTAAGCAGTCTGATGGCTTGAAGATAGAAGCTGTTCTTCATCTGGTTGTCCGTGATCGGATGGATCGTAAGCGTCTGCCAGATGGCAGTGTGGTAAACAGGTGATGAGCAGGGTGAGTGCAGTCCTTGATGATGCTGCGGGCCTTTCTCAAGCAGCGAGTTTGATAGATGTCCTGTAGTGTTGGGAGTTTATGTCCAATGATGAGCTCTGCTGTTCTCACCACTCTCTGAAGAGCTTTGCGGTCGAAAGAAGAGCAGTTGCGGTACCATACAGTGACGCATCCGGTCAGAATGCTCTCTATAGTGCAATGGTAGAAATTTGACATGATGTTAGAGGAGATGCCAAACCTCTTCAGCCTCCGCAGGAAGTAGAGACGCTGACGGGCTTTTCTCACTATGGTCTCTGAGTGTAGGCTCCAGGAAAAATCCTCAGAGATGTGAATGCCAAGGAACTTGTAGCTCTTAACTGTCTCTACTTTCTCTCCATTGATGTGAATGGGAACGTGACCCTCTCTCTGTGACTTCCTGTAGTCCACGATCATCTCCTTGGTCTTGCTGACGTTTAGAGAGAGAACGTTGATGTAATTGTTGATGTAACAGGGTTTTGTTGATGCAACAAATTGTTGATGTAACAGTTATTGTTGATGTAACAGGGTTTTTTATTATATATTGAATCAACCTTAAGCATTAGTTTTGATCCACGAAAAGATAACGTTAAAGATCAAGATGCGAGAATGCGACAGTTGCTGCTGAGGTAAATGGACTCTCTCGCTCTTTCTCGGTTTCTTTGTAATAGCTGTAGACATGCTGGTTAATTCTTAATTTGGTTCATTAAAATTCTTAAAAAATATGATCAAAAAGTCATGGCAACTTTTTTTTTTTTAATCAGTATAATATGATAAAAGTTTGAAACGACTTATACACAGTCAAATTTATTTAACTTAACTCATGTTTTACAGTGTGACCACAATAACGGCTTCTTAGAGTACACTGTAAAAAAATTTAACGTAAAAAAACGGCGAAATGCTTGGCAGCACAGGGTGCCAAATGTTCACCATTAATGGAAATAATGGTTAAAGAACGTTTTTTTAAAACGGTCAATGACTGGCAAAAGCAGCTGCCAAACAAAAACTGTAAAATTAAGGTACAGCATCCTATTTTTTCTTTTAAAAAATTTTTTTTAAATGTTACTTGACAGGTATTGTAAACATTCTCTGTGAAACTTAATTTTTTTTGCAGTTAACCATCAGCTAACAACAGCACACATGCAAAAACGTACTCGGTTACTAACGTAACCTCGGTTCCCTGAGATACGGGAATGAGTACTGCATCTGCTAAAGACGCTATGGGAAAAATACTTTTTTTCTTCTGAACTGAAGCCTTTTTCAATCACGCAGTGAAACTGCACGGCCATTGGTTCGTGCAGTGTATAAAAAAACGAACCAATGGCAACAAAGCCCACCAGAATGGGCGAGATCATCTGGCTATATAACCACAGGACCGTTCACCACAGGATTCTCAGGTTACTTCAACTGAAGCGATGACTGAGTCGTGCAGCTACATAGAACGGCTAGCAATGCAGTTCAGGGAACTGAGGTTTCGTTAGTAACTGAGTACGTTCCCTATTGATACTTCATTTGTACTGCGACTGCTAAAGATGCTATGGGCGTACAATCACGCCGTGCTAAGGTAGAGGAACAACTATATAAGTATTATAACTTCCACAAGCAAGCAATGCTCATAGGGAAGTTAACAATAACCCAAGGCTAAAATGGGCTGAACTCCCTGGGCTGAGGTCACACCTGGCCTGGTTAACCGTTCAGAGTACTGAGAGAGAGCGCAATGACCTGTGCTCTGAATGGAGTGGAGAGCACCTTGGGTCCTTAACCATGCCTTGGTTTCAGGATGATCTTAGAGTCGTTAGGCCCAAATTCCAGGCAGGCAGGTCTCCTATTTGCTTTACCGATGCTAGTGCCAGAAGCAGAGCAGTTTTCAGCGACAGTGACCAAAGGTTGGTAGACTGTAGCAGCTCAAAAGGGCCTTGGCCTCTGTCGTGACAACTTTCCTCCTGCAAACCATTCCCATGGCCACGCCCTGTTCCATCCAGCGAGAGTTCTTCCAAGGGGCCAGGGCTGTTATACAGGCCTGGTTCACCCTGATATGTAGGTGTCCGTGATACCACGCCTGGGATGGAACCCGCGGAAAGGGACACATACGAAGCAGACCCAGCTGTAGCGCTGGCGATGCTGCGGCCATGAGGCCCAGCATCCTCTGAAACGTTCTGAGAGGGAGAGTGGCACCGATCTCGAAGGAGGCCGCCAGTCTCCGTATGGCCAGAGCCCGTTCCGGCACGACTACTACTCTCATTTGAGCTGAGTCGAAAATTGTTCCCAAGAATGATATTCGCTAACTGGGGAACAACATGCTCTTGGCGAAATTGACACTGAGTCCCAAGCGCTCTAGGTGGCTGAGGAGAAGGGTCCTGTGTGATATTAATTCTGCTTCCGACTGGGCCAGCACAAGCCAGTCGTCGAGATAGTTGAGTGTTTTGTTTTATTTTTTCCACTGTAACAGCGGCTGCTTGCTTGGGCACTTGAACAGGCCCAGGGTACACAACAAACACATTTCCCTCCGTACCCAGGGTTGAACAGAGTGCTACGAGGCTTAAGAGAGGCTGCTTGGGGGGGGGTGGTCTGGCTGTAACAAGACTTGACCCCATACTCTTTCCGTCTTGCAGATCAGGAAGATGCCTGGGGTGCTGGGTCCAACGCTGTCTTGGAAGCACACAGTCTACTCTTCAGCACAATGGTAACCCACAAAACTCAGACAACAGAAACCCTTTAAATCCCAAAAGAACATTGAACACTAACAGATCTCTCTAGATCTCAGCATCTTCACTTACAAACCAGTCTGACTTAATTTCTTTCATACAAAACTTCTTATTGAAAATTAATTAACAGTGTTGTGAGCTTGTTTAAATAAGGAGATTTCACTTTAATTTTATGTTTTTTGTTTGTCAGCTGTTGCTGCCAGTCATTTGACCATTTTATCATCTAACGGTTTTGTTATTGTATTAATTACAGATTATTTTTGTAATTTTACATACATTTGTTTGTAATTTAAGAAAACAAAAAGCATACTGTATAAATATACAGTAGTTTTTCTGTATAAAAAATATGAATTACTGTAATTTGTCATTAATATCATAATACTTTAAAAAAAAACAGTCAAGTTAATTCAGAGATAATTTTACAGAGTTTTGACGGCAATTCAAAATAAAAGAAAACAACCTGAAACAAATTTCCGTAAAATTACGATTTTTTTTTTACAGTGTATACATAAGATATTTTACTGTGGTGGGGATTATTATGAGCAAATATAAATTTGAAAGTTTAATCTGAACACTTTATATGTGTAATCTGACATCTTTTTTTTTTTTTTACAGAAATTCTGGAAATTCTACAGAAAACTGGCCCTTTACTTAATTAATTAATTGTAGCCAGCGCTGGGCCCCTGAGAATTTGCTCATTGGCAAAACGTTGACCCCTTAGCACTGGCCCTGCATGGGCAGCCCTCACTTAGCCTCCAGGAAGCCTTAGCGCTGTTTTATTGAAAATAATAAAGTTTGAAGTCACCGTTATGGAGGTAAGCACTTGCTTTAGTTGGGTTCCTGACCCTTGATTTTTTAACAAATATTTTTTTGGTTGCTTTAACTATGATGATCAGTCATCATGTTTAATCTTTGAGAGCATTGTTCAGATTTCATTATTTCACAGTTAGTGTAAGCTTTATTATTTTCACTAAAACAGCACTAAATTAGGATTGGCCAAGCAGGGCCAGTGCTAAGGGACCAATGTTTTGCCAATGGGCAAACTCTTCGGTATTCTGCACTGACAGCCTTAAGTGTGCCTGAAAATCAATAAAAAGCAAATGTACATAATTGCGTTTACCTTACAAAACTCTGCAAACAAGCCTGACCCTTTACGGGCACACCAGTGCAGGGTTTTGTAAGGTAAAAATAATTAAGTACATTTGCTTTTTATTGATTTTTCTTCTGCTTTCAATTGTGTTTCGCCCCATATTCTGGCAAAGAAACTTGTTGAAAATTTAAATTTAGTCTTAAATATTGTGTGTTGGTTGGTGGATTTTTTAACTAGCAAATCCCAAAGAGTACATGTTAATGGGGTGTTGTCCAATGCATTGTTGTCTTCTACTGGTACCCCACAGGGTTGTGTTTTGTCCCCTCTCTTGCTTTCTTTATATGCTGATGTCAGAGCGTTTTTGATGGGAGACGCATAATTAAATTTACAGATGATTCTGTGATTGTGTCTCTCCTTACTGAGTCAGATTGGACTCATGGTCCAGTGGTAGATCATTTTATTTAAAGGTGTGATGCTTCGTTTTTAAACATTAATGCTTCTAAAACAAAAGAGATGTTCACTGACTTCCGTAAGAAGAACTTTGTACCTGTGCTGCCTGCCGTCATTAAGGGACATCAGGTAGAAGTGGTCAAGAAGTACAAATATTTAGGCACTGTGTTTGATGATAAATTAAAATTTGAGATTATGTGATATTAGAGGGAAAGCTCTTCAACATATGTATTTTCTGAGGAAACTTCGAACTTTTGATGTGGATGTTTCTTTTATGATGTTTTATACTTGTTTTATTAAATCTATTTTCTAAAAATCTATTTTCAGTTTTTCTATTATTTGTTGGTATGGCAATTTGACTGTAAAGAACAGGGGTAAGTTGAATGGTATAGTTCAAATGTGCAGTAGGATAGTGGGGACTGATTTAAGGACTATCAACCCTTACCCTTAAAGCAAGCCCACATATTTCTCAGTGAGAGAAAGTTGCTTTATGCAATATTAAGAATAAAGCTTTCCCACATGAATGATATTTCTGACTTATGAAATGAAAAGCTATTTGCAATGCAGAAAGACCGTTTTTCATGTGTTGGAAGTTCTATGCACAGAAAGTTATGTTAGAGCTTCAATGCATAGCACTGTTAGTTTAGAGCTTCTATGAACAATTATGCTGTTTTAGTGCTTCTGAGCAAATGAAGAGAAAGCAAGCCCACATATGCTCCAAAGCTTCTTTCTCAGTGAGAGAAAGTTGCTTTATGCAATAAAGCTTTCCCACATGATTGATGTTTCTGACTTTTGAAAAGAAATGTTATTTGCAATGCAGAAAGACTGTTTATACAAGTTATATGCTGTAAGGGAAACAGGTCAATTTAGCTCAAAGGGAATCATTTAAGGAGAGAGAGAAGAGCCGGCAAAAATGAAGAGAGAGAAAGATGGTGTTGTCCTGAGTATTTAAACTGGGCTGTTTAACACACCCCAAATGGTGTTTTGACCAATTAGATGTCGTGTTTGCTCGGGGGGTTGTATATTTCTCCTCCCCATTCAATAAATCAAATGTTCTCTTATCAGTCACATGGTCCGCGTTTTTCCCGCTCTGGCAGAGTATACATTTGGACATGATTTCTATAACAAGAATATGATACATTTGACAACGACGTGTATACGTAATATATATTATAACGTATACGAATAAACGTTTCAAGCATGAATTCTCAAAATCCCACATAGCAAACCTGAATACGAACCATTAAGCGATTCAATAGTTATTAAAAATACATAGACAATAAATGATTAAGACCTGATAAGTCACATACATACATACAGTGGGGGAAAAAAGTATTTAGTCAGCCACCAATTGTGCAAGTTCTCCCACTTAAAAATATGAGAGAGGCCTGTAATTTTCATCATAGGTATACATCAACTATGAGAGACAAAATGAGAAAATCTATCACGTTTCCATGTGATGGTCACGCTATGCATCTCTTTTGACCATTATTCTTGATAACTTGCCCCCAAAATTGACAATCTTCTTGGAATTGTCAATAAGTGTTCTTTTGTTTTAATGTTGAAAGCTGTTCTGTGAAAGAGTTGCTTAGGCTTGCTTCAGACTGGCTAGGGTCTGATTTATGACATCCTGTGTCTTGGGCCTCTTGTGGAATTTTGGGCTCCTCAGGTTTCAGCCATGTTTGACCAAATCTTAGATTGTCTGATTCGGTCTGATATCCTACAATGCACAGGAAGATTTGTAAGAGCTTCAATGCACAGCACTGTTAGTTTAGAGCTTCTATTAACAATTATGCTGTTTTAGTGCTTCTGAGCAAATGAAGAGAAAGTAAGCCCACATATGCTCCAAAGCTTCTTTTTCAGTGAGAGAAAGTTGCCCAATGCAATGTTAAGAGTAAAGCTTGCCCAAATAAAAGATGTTTCTGACTTATTAAATGAAATGTTATTTGCAAAGCAGAAAGACAGTTTTTCATGTGTTAAAAGTTCTTTGCAAAGAAAGTTATGTTAGAGCTTCAATGCAGAGCACTGTTAGTTTAGAGCTTCTGTGAACAGTAATGCTGTTTTAGTGCTTCTGAGCAAATGTGGAGAAAGCAAGCGCAGATTTGCTGCAAAGCTTCTTTCTGAGTGAGAGAAAGTTGCCATATGCAGTGTTAAGAGTAAAGTTTGCCCAAATAAAAGATGATTCTGACTTGTGAATTGAAACGTTATTTGCAAAGCAAAAAGGAAGTTTTTCATGAGTTAAAAGTTATAATCAAAGAAAGTTATGTTAGTGCTTCAATGCACAGCACTGTTAGTTTAGAGCTTCTGTGACCAGCAATGCTATGTTAGTGCTTCTGATGAAATTAAGAGAAAGCAGCTCCACATATGCGCCAAAGCTTCTTTCTCAATGAGAGAAAGTTGCTTTATGCAATTTTAAGAATAAAGCTTTCCAACATGATTGATGTTTCAGACTTAAGAAATGAAATGTAATTTGCGAGAGAGAAACTTGCTTAATGCCATTTTAAGAATAAAGCTGTCCCACGTGATTGATGTTTCTGACTTATGAAATAAAATGTTTTTTGCAATTCAGAAAGTCAGTTTTTCATGTGTTATAATTACTTTGCAATGAAAGTTATATTAGAGCTCCAATGCACAGCACTGTTAGTTTAGAGCTTCTGTGAACAGTAATGCTGTTTTAGTGCTTCTGATCAAATGAAGAGAACGCAAGCCCAAATATTCTCCTAAACTTCTTTCTCAATGAGAGAAAGTTGCTTTATGCAATGTTAAGAATGAAGCTTTCCCATGTGATTGGTGTTTCTGGCTTCTGAAATAAAATGTTATTTGCAATTCAGAAAGTCAGTTTTTCATGTTATAATTTCTATGCAAAGAAAGTTATGTTCAATGTTAAATTACATTCAGTTATGTTATGTTCAAGTGCTTCAATGCACAGCACTTAGTTTAGAGCTTCTGTGAACACTAATGCTGTTTTAGTGCTTCTGATCAAATGAAGAGGAAAGCAGCCACACATATGCTCCAAAGTTTCTTTCTCAATAAGAGAAAGTTGCTTTATGCAATTTTAAGAATAAATCTTTCCAACATGGCTGATGTTTCTACCTTATGAATTGAAATTTTATTCAATGTACAGCACTGTTAGTTTAGAGCTACTGTGAACAATAACGCTGTTTTAGTGCTTCTGATCAAATGAAGAGGAAAGCAGCCACACATATGCTCCAAAGTTTCTTTCTCAATAAGAGAAAGTTGCTTTATGCAATTTTAAGAATAAATCTTTCCAACATGGCTGATGTTTCTACCTTATGAATTGAAATTTTATTCAATGTACAGCACTGTTAGTTTAGAGCTACTGTGAACAATAACGCTGTTTTAGTGCTTCTGATCAAATGAAGAGGAAAGCAGCCACACATTTGCTCCAAAGTTTCTTTCTCAATTGGAGAAAGTTGCTTTATGAAATGTTAAGAATAAAGCTTTCCGACATGACTGATGTTTCTACCTTATGAATTGAAATATTATTCAATGTACAGCACTGTTAGTTTAGAGCTACTGTGAACAATAATGCTGCTTTCGTGCTTCTGATCAAATGAAGAGGAAAGCAGCCTCACATATGCTCCAAAGCTTCTTTCTCAATGGGAGAAAGTTGCTTTATGCAATGTTAAGAATAAAGCTTTCCGACATGATTGATGTTTCTATCTTATAAATTGAAATTTTATTCAATGTACAGCACTGTTAGTTTAGAGCTACTGTGAACAATAATGCTACTTTCGTGCTTCTGATCAAATGAAGAGGAAAGCAGCCTCACATATGCTCCAAAGCTTCTTTCTCAATGGGAGAAAGTTGCTTTATGCAATGTTAAGAATAAAGCTTTCCGACATGATTGATGTTTCTATCTTATAAATTGAAATTTTATTCAATGTACAGCACTGTTAGTTTAGAGCTACTGTGAAAAATAACGCTGTTTTAGTGCTTCTGATCAAATGAAGAGGAAAGCAGCCTCACATATGCTCCAAAGCTTCTTTCTCAATGGGAGAAAGTTGCTTTATGCAACAAATAAAAGATGTTTCTGCATCTTGAATTGAAATGTTATTTGCAAAGCAGAAAGACAGTTTTTCA
>NW_015505350.1:424293-425367 GCF_001515645.1 Sinocyclocheilus grahami | reverse complement strand
GGTTGTGTGAACAATAATGCTGTTTTAGTGCTTCTAATCAAATGATGTGAAAGCCAGCCTCACACATGCTCCAATGCTTCTTTCTCAATGGGAGAAAGTGCTTTAAGCAATGTTAATGTGGTAGAAGTTCTACGCACAGAAAGTAATGATCAATGCTCAATTACATACAAAGTTGTTATTTTCAAGTGCTTCAATGCACAGCACTTAGTTTAGAGCTTCTCTGAACACTAATGCTGTTGTAGTGCTTCTCAGTATATGAAGAGGACGCAAGCCCAAATATGCTCCAAAGCTTCTTTCTCAATGAGAGAAAATTGCTTTATGCAATGTTAAGAATAAAGCTTTCCCACCTGATTGATGTTTCTGCCTTATGAAATGAAAAGTTATTTGCAGTTCAGAAAGACAGTTTTTCAAGCGTTAGTTCTTTGCAAAGAAAGTTAAGTTAGAGCTTCAATACACAGCACTGTTAGTTTAGAGCTACTAATAAATATTAGATGCTAGAGCATCTAATAAAGCTGTGTTAGTGCTTCTGATCAAATGAAGAGAAAGCATGCCCAGATTTGCTGCAGAGCTTCTTTCTCAATGATAGAAAGTTGCTTTATGCAACGTTAAGAATAAAGCTCTCCGACATGATTGATATTTTTATCTTATGAATTGAAATTTTATTCAATGTACAGCACTGTTAATTTAGAGCTCCTGTGAACAGTAATGCTGTTTTAGTGCGTCTGAGCAAATGTGGAGAAAGCATGCCCAGATTGCTGCAGAGCTTCTTTTTCAATGAGAGAAAGTTGCTTCATGCAATGTTAAGAATAAAGCTTTCCCATATGATTGATTTTTCTTCCTTATGAAATGAAAAGTTATTTGATATGATTGATTTTTTTATCTTATGAATATGTTAGAGCTTCAATGCAGAGCACTGTTAGTTTAGAGCTCCTGTGAACAGTAATGCTGTTTTAGTGCGTCTGAGCAAATGTGGAGAAAGCATGCCCAGATTGCTGCAGAGCTTCTTTTTCAATGAGAGAAAGTTGCTTCATGCAATGTTAAGAATAAAGCTTTCCCATATGATTGATTTTTCTT
>NW_015505350.1:421839-422178 GCF_001515645.1 Sinocyclocheilus grahami | reverse complement strand
AGTTTTTCATGTGTTAAAAGTTCTTTGCAAAGAAAGTTATGTTAGTGCTTCAATGCAGAGCACTGTTAGTTTAGAGCTTCTATGAGCACTAATGCTGTTGAAGTGCTTCTGAGCATACGAAGAGAAAGCAAGCCCAAATATGCTCCAAACCTTCTTTCTCAATGAGAGAAAGCTGCTTTATGCAATGTTAAGAATAATGTTTTACCACTTGATAGATGTTTCATCCTTATGAAATGAAAAGTTATTTGCAGTTCAGAAAGACAGTTTTTCAAGTGCTAGTTCTTTGCAAAGAAAGTTAGGTTAGAGCTTCTGTGAACAGCAATGCTGTGTTAGTGCTTC
>NW_015505350.1:420537-420777 GCF_001515645.1 Sinocyclocheilus grahami | reverse complement strand
GCAATGCTGTGTTAGTGCTTCTGATCAAATAAAGAGAAAGCCAGTATAAGTATGCCCCAAAGCTTTTTTCTTAATGAGAGAAAGTTGCCTTGTGCAATGTTAAGAGAAACCTTGCCCAAATAAAATATGTTATTGATTTATGAATTGAAATTTTATTTGCAAAAGCAGAAAGACAGTTTTTAATGTGGTAGAAGCTCTATGCACAGAAAGTAATGATCAATGCTAAATTACATACAAAGT
>NW_015505350.1:420011-420426 GCF_001515645.1 Sinocyclocheilus grahami | reverse complement strand
GAAGAGAACGCAAGCCCAAATATGCTCCAAAGCTTCTTTCTCAATAAGAGTAAGTTTCTTTATGCAATGTTAAAAATAAAGCTTTCCCATATGATTGATGTTTCTGCTTTATGAAATGAAAAGTTATTTGCAATGCAGAAAGACGTTTTTTCATGTGTTAAAAGTTATACGCACAGAAAGTTAAGTTAGAGCTTCAATGTACAGCACTTATTAGTTTAGATCTACTGTGAACAGTAATGCTGTGGTAGTGCGTCTGAGCAAATGTGGAGAAAGCAAGCCCCGATTTGCTGTAAAGCTTCTTTCTCATTGAGAGAAAGTTGCTTTATGCAATGTTTAGAATGAAGCGTTCCCACGTGAATGATGTTTCTACCTTATGAATTGAAATTTTATTCAATGTACAGCACTGTTAATTTAG
>NW_015505350.1:403216-419006 GCF_001515645.1 Sinocyclocheilus grahami | reverse complement strand
ATATGCTCCAATGCTTCTTTCTCAATGGGAGAAAGTTGCTTTATGAAATGTAAAGAATAAAGCTTTCCGACATGATTGATAATTCTACCTCATGAATTGAAATTTTATTCAATGTACAGCACGGTTAGTTTAGAGCAACTGTGAACAATAACACTGTTTTAGTGCTTCTGATCAAATGAAGAGGAAAGCAGCCCCACATATGCTCCAAAGCTTCTTTCTCAATGAGAGAAAGTTGTTTTATGCAAAGTTAGGAATAAAGCTTTCTCACATGGAAGATGTTTCTGACTAATGAAAGTAAATGTTATTTGCAGTACAGAAAGACAGTTTTTCATGTATTAGAAGCTCTATGCAAAGAAAGTTATGTTAGAGCTTCAGTGCACAGCACTGTTAGTTTTGAGCTTCTGTGAACAGTTAATGCTGTGTTAGTGCTTCTGAGCAAATTTGGAGAAAGCAAGACCAGATTTGCTGCAAAACTTCTTTCTAAATGACAGAAAGTTGCTTTATGCAATGTTAAGAATGAAGCTTTCCCACATGATTGATGTTTCTGACTTATGAAATGAAATGTTATTTGCAATGCAGAAAGGCAGTTTTTCATGTGTTAGAAGTTCTATACAAGGAAAGTTATGTTAGAGCTTCAATGCACAGCACTGTTAGTTTAGAGCTTCTGTGAACAGCAATGCTGTGTTAGTGCTTCTGTGCAAATGAAGAGAAAGCAAGCCCACATATGCTCCAAAGCTTCTTTCTCAGTGAGAGAAAGTTGATTTTTGCAAAGTTAATAATAAATCTTTCTCACATGGAAGATGTTTCTGACTTATGAAATGAAATGTTATTTGTAATGCAGAAAGACAGTTTTTCATGTGTTAGAATTCTATGCAAAGAAAGTAATGTTAGAGCGTCAATGCACAGCACTGTTAGTTTTGAGCTTCTGTGAACAGTAATGCTGTGTTAGTGCTTCTGAGCAAATTAAGAGAAAGCCAGCCCACATATGCTCCAAAGCTTCTTTCTCGAGAGAAAGTTGCTTTATGCAATGTTGAGAATAAAGATTTCCCACATGATGGATGTTTCTGACTTATGAAATCAAATGTTATTTGCCGTGGAGAAAGATAGTTTTTCATGTGTTAGAAGTGTTATGCACAGAAAGTTGTGTTAGAGGATTAATGCACAGCACTGTTAGGTTAGAGCTTCTGTGAACACTAATGCTGTGTTAGTGCTTCTGCGCAAATGAAGAGAAAGCAAGCCCACACATGCTCCAAAGCTTCTTTCTCAGTGATAGAAAGTTGATTTATGCAATGTTATGAATAAAGCTTTCCCACATGAATGATATTTCTGACTTATGAAATTAAATGTTATTTGTAATGCAGAAAGACAGTTTTTCATATGTTAGAATTTCTATGCACATAACGGTATGTTAGAGCTTCAATGCACAGCACTATCTGTTTAGAGCTTCTATGAACAATAATGCTGTTTTAGTGCTTCTGAGCAAAGGAAGTGAAAGCAAGGCCACATTTGCTGCAAAGCTTCTTTCTCAATGAGAGAAAGTTGCTTTATGCAATGTTTAGAATAAAGCTTTCCCACATGAATGATGTTTCTGACATGAAATGAAATGTTATTTGCAATATAGAAAGACGGTTTTTAATGTGTTAGAAGTTCTATGCACAGAAATTTGTGTTAGAGCTTCAATGAACAGCACTGTTAGTTTAGAGCTTTATGCAATGTTAATAATTAATTTTTCCCACATGAGTGATGTTTCTGACATTATTCACAATGTAGAAAGACAGTTTTTCATTTGTTAGAAGTTCTATGTACAGAAAGTTGTGTTAGAGCTTCAATGCACAGCACTTATTTTAGAGGCTCCAGTGAACAGTAATGCTGTTGTGCTTCTGAGCATATGAAGGAAAGCAAGCCAACATATGCTCCAAAGCTTCTTTCTCAGTGAGAGAAAGTTGATTCATGCAAAGTTAATAATAAAGTTTTCTCACATAGAAGATGTTTAAGACTAATGAAATGAAATGTTATTTGCAATGCAGAAAGACAGTTAGAAGTTCTATGCAAAGAAAGTTATGTTGAGCTTCAATGCAATGGCACTGTTAGTTTTGAGCTTCTGTGAACAGTAATGCTGTGTTAGTGCTTCTGATCAAAATGAATGATGTTTCTGACAGATGAAATTAAATGTTATTTGCAATATAGAAAGACAGTTTTTGATGTCTTAGAAGTTATATGCACAGAAAGTTGTGTTAGAGTTTTAATGTACAGCACTGTTAGTTTAGAGCTTCTTTGAACACTAATGCTGTATTAGTGCTTCTGAGTAAATGAAGAGAAAGCAAGCCCACATCTGCCCCAAAGCTTTTTTTCTCAGTGTTAGAAAGCGGCCTTATGTTAAGAGTAAAGCTTTACCACATGAATGATGTTTCTGACATATGAAATGAATTTTTTTTAAATGAAAGAGTTTTTAATGTGTTAAAAGTTTTTTGCACAGAAAGATGTGTTAGAGAATCAATGTACAGCACTGTTAGTTTAGAGCTTCTGTGAACAATGTGAATAATTTTGAATAATAAGTAATGTTGTTGTACTCTGTAAAAAAATGATCGTGATTTTAATGGTAAAAGACTGTAGAAATGCCACAGTAAACACCTGTTAAATGATTAACAGTAAGTTTCCTTACAATATACGGTGAATGACTGTAATAGATCTAACCTTTGTTTTCGAGAAAGTAGCCTCAGAGTCAACACTCATAGACTGTGTCTGAAATCACACCCGACACCCTCATTCACTATTCCCTACATTAGTTCACTCTATAGTCCACTAGATCGAGTGATTGAAAACAAATGTGTGAATGCAAACACTGATGAAGAGCTGCTGTTAACAAGCAGAATCACTGAAGGAAAGAACAAGAAACAAAACTACAACTGACTTCCAGTCACAGCCTTAGATGAAATTAACCAAAATAAAACAGCAGCTCCACAAACAGCATTACCAGCTTCACTCATTACTAACCAGACTCACTTTATTTCTGTGATATATCTACAAAAATTCTTTGAGAATTAACCGAGGTTTATATTGTTATTGAAAATGTTTTGTTTGGCCTACCCATTTTGGCGATCAGTGGTTGCTTTAGTTGGGCTCTTGACCCTTGACTCGTTGTTAGTTTTTCTCTGCTGTTGTTTCTGTGTATGTAAAGCACATTTACAAGCAATTGTAATGATGTGGTTTTGATAACTGTTAATGATGATAAAACCATAATTTCAAGATCTGATTCACTGATCAGTGTCTGATTATGGGTTAATTACATTTTTTTTGTGGTACTAATACGACCCCACAAGATATATTGACAAACTATTAAGAAATTTAAAACCATTTTAGGCACAAAACATTTAGAACTATGACACTGCTTAGACACACACAGACATCAAGAATCAGCACATGAATCTCAACAATGGTGACTATTATTAATAAAAAACTTAAATAAAATAATTCAGTATTCCAGTATAAAACTCCCAGCATGCATTGCAGCCTGACCATTTCTTTTGATTGTCACAAATCTTGAGATTCATAGGCTGACCGTTGATGTCTGTGTGTGCTTAAGAGCTGCCATAGTTCAAAGTTTTAATTTGTGCATATTGACTTCATGACTTCAAATTGAAAGTACAACACCTAAAATCTCAATAAGAGTTTTTGTACACATATGACAGAAATAGTCACACTGGTTAATAATAAGAAGCTGGTGATGCTGTTTGTGGAGCTGTTTAATCCTCCCCTGCTGAGATCTTGATCAATGTAATGTGTTTTATTTTCAGTTGATTTCATCTTTTGCTTTGGCTGTAAGTTGTGTTTCTCTGCTCTTGTTTCTCTTTCCTTCATTGATTCTGCTTGTTAACAGGTGTTCATCACTAATGCTCAATCCTCATTTAATTATCTCATTAACTTCATCACCGCTTTAGTGTCACTTCAACACTCTGTAGTGTGGACATACAACTGCTCTTTAAAACTGAGGATTTTGCTGTGGGATTAAAGGGGTTAAATGTGTGAGATGAAGAAAAAGGCAGTAAAACCTACATATATTCATCATGGACAACAAACTGTTGAGTCACATTTATATCTGACAGTTTTCACAGTCCACCCTTATTCTTACGTTATTCCACGTATAGTTTTTGACAGGACAATGTGAGGCCATCTGATGAAACATGGAAAAATTTGAAAGAAATGCTTTCATAATAATAATAATAGATTATTTCTTTTATTTTTGAAGTAAACACCAATAAATATAATGGATGAACCTGCAACAACTTGCCATTATCTATTCCCCACTGTTAAGCAGAAATCAAGGACAATTTATACGCATTGTGATATACTTCACTATTACTATTAAACAAGGACTAATTCATGCAATACTAAGAATCACAATATAAAAAAAACATAATTAGCAAAAATCAGTGTAAAAATGTCCTCCTCACCCCCTTATCTTGCTCCTCACGTGCTGGACATCATGGTTTTAATGCAGTACAAGATCCACGTTGATCATTCGTGGTACATTCTCAGTTATCCCTTAAGTGTTGTAGCAATAAAGCTCATGGCAGCATCTTGTAATGCATAATTAATTAATCTGATCAAAAATGTTTATGTCTTAAGTAAAAATAATCATGGTAATTAATTATATGTAGTTTTTCAAGTATAAAATAAACACATATGAGCCTACACAGTAAACTGATGTATTTACCAAGAATTTTTCGATACACAATATTCACCATATTCATTTTATTGAAGCAATCAGCATAAAGTTGATAAAGTAGCATCAAGACAAATGAGATAAAAATAATAATAATAATGGATCATCAAAAATACATTAACATCATATATTAATCAGTTCACACAAACGAGTGATGAAATGTCCTTAAAAGTCACACAATCCCACCCAGTCAACTATGATAAAGATCATGTGATACATATAAGACATTTGATTTGATACACAGTAAAATCCAGAGTGTTAAATTAACACTGCTCAGAGCATATATGGTCCCATTCTAAAAGAGTGTTAAAGTAACACTGAAGCAGTGTTAAAGTTAATGAGATAATTATGTGATTAATTAAGTGCTGATTGAGCATTAGTGATGAACACATGCTGTTAACAAGCAGAACCACTGAAGAAAAGAGAAACAAGAATTCAGCCACAGATTTAGATAAAATCAACTGAAAGACATTAAATCTCTCAAGATCTCAGCAGAAGATGATTAATCATTTCCACAAACAGCATCACCAGCTTCGCACATTACTAACCAGTTAGAATTTTTGTTTGTCATGCGTCTAAAAATTTCCTATTAAGAATTAACAGAGATTTAGATGTTAATGTTTATTGAAAAAAATACAATTTGAACTCACCGTTGTGGAGATAAGCGTTTGCTTTAGTTGTGCTCTTGATCCTTGACATTTTAAAGTTAGTTTTTTTTTTGATTATTGTAATTTTTTGTGTGAGACAATTATTATGGCAAGAAAAACCAGAAGTGTTTGGATTATTTGGCCCGTTATTTTGATAATGACATTGTCGTGTAGAAGCCAGGTTCACTGAAATCATCAGTGGTAATGTGTCATATAGTTAATGTTCTTGATCACAACTGTAGTTTAATGAAACAATAGGAAGAGCTTTGAAAATATTATGCGTACCGGTTTAGAACATGTAGAACATACAGAACTGTTTAGACCAGTGGTCGCCAACCGTCCTGGTAAATCTTTATCACTGTCGCAGTAGATCCCGAAAAAAAAGTTAAATAAGTACAGAAATGCATTACGTTTCTGGGGTTATATTAATGTATCACTGAAGGGAACGGTCTTGAGAAAAGTTTTGATGGCAATGGCATTTTCTTCTCCATATAAAGCGCAACTCTGCTGTGTTGATGTTTTATGTAGCAAATAAATAAATAACACCTAAAGTCATACCATTCTGTTTTTGTTTTAAATCCTGAAATTGATCTAAATCAAATCAAAAACTGCCCGTGCAGATCGCGATTAAAATGCAGTGGTTGCCTCTAATTTGGCTAGATATTTTTGTTTAAAGCTGGTTTGTTTGTTATAAAACAAATAACCAAAAAACAAATTTGCTTAAAAATCAGAATCAACTTTGCTGCTAAAAAACAAAAACTGAACTAACTAATATAATAAGTAACAGGCCTCAAATTTGAAGTACAATCTGGGATGTCTCTATTGACCAATTCTCCAATAGATAGACTTTGCCTTTAACAAAGGCAGAGATTTGGAATCTTGGAGCTAAAATGTTTGGGGACCACTAGTTTAGACACACAGACATCTAGAATCAGCATATGAATCTCAACAATGGTGATGATCATCAGAGAGATTCATGTTGCATTGCATTCTGGGTGCACCAATCATAACTCATCCATGGTTCCCAGCATGCATTGCAAAAATTATGCAGCTGCATTGTCTTAGTATTTTCTTTTATTTTTACTATTTGCTTTTATTTTTGTTATTTTTTGTTTTTTACTGCCTTGTTTTGTGACGTTCAAAAATCACATTCAAATTATCATAATATTTTGTCACCATTGCTGAGATTCACATGCTGATCCTTCATGTCTGTGAGTGCCAGAATGTAAACCTCTTGAAAATCCTTATTTACAAACGTCATTTATGAAAAATTTTTCTCACATTGTTATCTCATATATAACTGCAACTGTGTAGAAATCCTAAAAGCACTACAGTTTTAGATAAATTGCAATCAGAGACTCAAACACATAACATGATTTCATCAGAAGTTCCTCGCCATTACATATGTGTTTAATACACACAAATGTGCTAGCCAAAGAGAAACATACTTTAAAAAAATTCAAGAGGCAATTAAAGCAACCACTATTCACAAAAACAGTAAGTTGAAAAAAAAACATCTAAACATTATTTCTCAATAAAGAACTTCTGTTTTAGATAGTCTAACTGGTTAGTAATGCATGGAGCTGGTGATGCTGTTTGTAGAGTTGTTCAATCATCTTCTGCTGAGATCTTGAGAGATTTAATGTCTTCTAAAGTCTGTGGCTGAAGTCAGTTGTAATTTTGGTTTCTCTTTGCTTTAGTGATTCTGCTTATTAACAGCAGCTGTTCATCACTAATGCTCAATCAGCACTCAATTAATCACATAATTATCTCATTAACTTTAACACTGCTTCAGTGTTACTTTAACACTTTTTTAGAGTGGGACCATATATGCTCCGAGCAGTGTTAATTTAATGCTCGGGATTTTACTATGTATTGTTTCAGAAAATAATGATTCCTTATCATCACATCTAAACTGGTTTCTTGCTCTTTCCGGTCCATTTGCCCATCATGATCTTCTTCTCTCATGTCTGTAAACAGTTTGTAGTTGATATCCAGCTGGTTGATATCCAACAGGTTGTGGTTGATATGTGGTGTAGCTTTTTCTCAGCCAGAGGATCTCTCAGTCCGAACATCCCATTTTCAGACAGTTCCCAGACCTGGTCAAAGTAAAGCAAAATACACAAACAATTCAGATGAAGTTGTTTAATAGACAGTCAGCTCAGCTTCTGTTCTGCGTGATTTTAGCAGAGTGAGCAACTATGACCCTTGAAGTACTGTACACATACTATTTTCTTTTACATTTTTTCAAGAAATTTTGAGAAGCTTTTTCTTTGAAGACAATTTATAGCATCCTCCTCTTTCACTCCTTTCAAGAGCATCACTTGGTTAAAAAAAAAACTAATTTGGCTGATGAGATCATCTGTACGAAGCAAAATTGTTAAAATACTGCAATAAAAATTTAATTATGCAAGAATTAAGAAAAAGTTACAGAGGCAAAGGGCTTGCTCATGAGACACCCATTAGCATGTGTAGTTCTCAGAGACTGGAGTTTTTGCAACTAGAATTAATCTATTGTTGCATTAAATGTGTCTTTTTCCTCTAGAATCTTTCTCCAAAGTTCATGACTTCTCTTGCTTCCATCTTAAAACACAAATGTTTTAGTCTGTGCAGTGTAAGGCCTTGCTTCAAACCAATCAACTATCAATCAACAATTTATAGCACAACATTTACAAAACAATGAAATAATGTAAATTGGTGTTTATATCAACTAAACCACTTTTATAACACTTGTCTGCTTTTAAGAAAAACAGGTGGTTTTTTTAAAAACGTAAGATAAAAATGTTCCAGTCACACTTTGCTAACGTGCTATAATTGTAATACTTGTATCCAAAAAAACAAACAAACCTGATTCAGACCAGAGCATTTGATGATTTGATGTTGATTAAAAAAATTCTTGAAAATGTACCTGGGAAGGGCTGATCATGGCATGATTCGTTGAGACTGAGTAATAGCTCTTTTAGTTTTTAAGAAGGTTTGTGAGGGTTGGCTCTTAAAAGAGCCATTGAGCTCGATTTTGTAGACCTGAAAAAGAAGGACAGCAAAATCTGTGAGTAATCCTGCAAGGATTTTATTTTAATATTATTACATTACATGCAACTTATTGGTTTATACATTACTGTGTTTTTTTAGACCGTAAAAGCAGCCTCTTTAAAGATGCTGTATAATTAAATGTTAAATGAATCCATTATTAAAAGCAAGTCATTAATAGCAAGCTGTATTCATATGAATTATTTTAAACATGCTAACAGGACTGTTATCAGTAGTGTAATTGATCTGGTTCTGACAAATTATTATTATAAAGATTTGATATATCATGTGACACATAAAATTAGCATTTCCACTCATGGAAACAAGGTGCAGAGAGATATCATGTATAGTTGGAACATGAACTGATGGGGCCTATTTGAAGTAATTTATTAAGAAGCCAATGGACAATATAAACTTTCTGATTGTGTGGGGCCTCTGACTGCTTTCCAAGAAGAGCACAACTGATTTACCAATATTGTGTCAAAGGGGTCATATGATGCTGCTAAAAAGAACATTATTTTGTGTATTTGGTGTAATGAAATGTGTTTATGCAGTTTAAAGTTAAAAAACACAATATTTTCCATATACTGTACATTATTGTTTCTCCTCTATGCACCGCCTTTTTGAAACGCGTCGATTTTTACAAAGCTCATCGGTCTGAAAGAGCGAGGTGTGCTGTGATTGGCCAGCTATCCAATGCGTTGTGATTGGCTGAATACCTCAAGCGTGAGACGGAAATGTTACGCTCCTCACCATACTGTGATGCCCTGTCCCGGCCAGAACAACGAGACAAAAACATTAAAACCCATTACAAACGAGGCATATGTTGCATCCAGTGGGGACATAATTACTGATTATAATGACTTATACTGTTGTTAGAAAACACTCTCTGTCTTTGTTGATTCCAGACATGCCTTACCCCTCCTTTTTCTCTCTCTCTCTCTCTCTCTCTCTCTCTCACTCTTCTATATATACAACGCATTCTCTCTGAATCCCCCCTTCTGTAGAGGAACATCACCATGTACAATACACCACCCCCACAGCTTGCGGAGAATCAACAACTGGCTGACGATCTGAATGTGTTTTACTGCAGATTTGAAAAGGATCGTCTACCACCCCCCATCCGCTCTGATCTGCACTTCACACCTTCACCTACAACTAGTGTTGCTTTCATCAACAAAAATTATGACTAAATATAGTCGTCCACGAACATTTATCACGTGACGAAAACGAGACGAGACGAGACGAGACGAAAATGCTGGTCATGTGATGATGAAGATTATTAAATGTACAATGCAATATCGTACATTTAACATACATAACTGAAACATACAGAAACAGGGAAGCGAGACATGAATATATTCCAACAAAAAGCAATCATAAAAATAAGAACAGAAAACAAATATTCTGGATTTGCATATGTCAAATTATAGTAGCCTATTATCGATAGCCTACATAAACGTGCAAAAATAAACTTACATTCTTTTAGAGAAGTTGTCATAATACATCAAAAAATTGGGCACTCTTTTTGTTATTTGTAAGTCTAAGAGATAAAACGAGAGTCCAATTCAACAAGAAAAAGGGGGAAAGACAAAGGAGATTTAAGCCATTTTTGCTTATGAATGAAGAATTTTCCAGTCAATATAAGAAAATTAACCACATATTCAGCAGATAATAGCTTTGGATTTTCATAATAAAAGATAACATCTTTTAGGACGAAATATGGGTCACATTTGTAAGGTTAGAAACATAGGTGCTTAAGTCAACCCATTTTCCGGGATTTGTGATATCACAAATTTACATTTACATTTAGTCATTTTGCAGACGCTTTTATCCAAAGCGACTTACAATTGGGAATATACAAATATCGACGAATGGGACGAGACCTGGTTGAGCTGCACTAGAGAAGGTAGCAAGTGTTATCACTATGTCGGAGACACGCTAGCTTTTCAAAGGCAGACGAGCTTAGAGTGGTTACAATCATCCGGATTTAAATCTCACTCAAATTGAATATTTACACTGAAGCTCGCAGGCGGCTTATGGTAAGGGGCATGATATTTCCCGACCAGTCGCCGAGTGCTGCCAATCACAACACACACTGGCCCAGCTAACCAATCACAGCACACACTGGCCCAGCTAACCAATCACAGCACACACTGGCCCAGCTAACCAATCACAGCACATTTCGTATTTCAGAAGGCGGGCCTTCAGTTGATACAGGAACTATTCGAGCCGTTCATGCCAGACTGGGGAGAGAGGTGTTGTAATAATGTAAAATATGTAAAAAAGAATGTGTTTTTCGAACAACCTAGGATGAGAGCCTGTTCTAGTACACCCACAAAACAAAATCAAGACTTTGTAAAAGAGCATAATAGGACCCCTTTGAGGAGTACTTATGAGCAAAGTTTGAGTCATGAGAGGCTCAACACCTCATGTGATTTCCCATAACATTAGGATAACAAAAAATATTTAAGACATTTTAAAACAATTACCAGTTGAAAACTCACTTTCAGACACCAGCAAGTGTTTGAAAGAGTTACTTCCTATGGGGATTCTGATCACCACAGGAGCCAGAAATATATTAATAGGCAATGCTACTTACTTACTGGTCCAAATACCATTTTTTGAGCTTCGGTAGTAATTAACACCGAATGTTCAAAGCTTCGGAGGGAGGGGGCTGATCATATTCTTCTCTCTAATAAAGGCAGGAATCTCTGTTTGTCTGTCTGTCTGTTTGCATTTTTATTATGTCTGGTCCAGCCCTACTAACTATTGCCTTTATAACTCATGTTTTCTGTTTGTGAGCTCTCTCTGTTGCTCTGGTATGGGGTAGAATTGTTGCTTTATTCCAAATAAATAGATTATGATCCACAAATAAATGTAAAGCGATTAACAAAAATTAAACATATTGACGAATAAATAGAATGAGATCCACAAGTAAATCTTAGCGTTTCACAAACATGAAATAAATTCACAAATAAATAAAATGCAATTTGCAAATAAAAAACATATTCACAAATATTTTTTAACCTCTTACAAAAACTCATATGTTTATCATGAGGTTGAATCCAGCTATTTAATAGTCAGTTACTTATTGATGCCTTTCTTTCCATCTTGAATAACATGACGCTTCCATAACGCGTTTGTATCCAGCATTGTTCCCATAGCCGTGATTTAAAGCGCTGTTTCTCTGGCATTTTCAAAGGCATGTTAATTATAATCCTGTGGCTTGGATTGACACACAGTCTAATGGTCTAACAAAATCCAGTTTTAAATATCTTTTACTATATAAATTTTTATGGCCCTTATATTTCTTATTTGAGCCAAAGGAGATGAATGAAGTTATTTCAGGACGAGACCGCCCTGATTGTAAAGCAAAACGTGATTGGCTATAGCGAGAACGTGCTACGATTGGTCAGCGAAGTTAGGCTGTTATCTGATTGGCTTGAGTAGACGGTGGGTGGAGTCCACGCATTTGTGGATTGGTGTGTGTCTCGATGCTAGAAATGTTTCAAAATCCACAAATGCACAGTGAGCGATCCACAAATGGGTGCAGCGATCTACAAATGCACGGGACGCGATTCACAAATTAATGCCAGGCAAAGTTGTGTTTGTGACTTAAAAAGATATTTGTGAATATGTTTTTTATTTGCAAATCTCATTTTATTTATTTGTGGATCTAATTCTATATATTCGTCAATATGTTTAATTTTTGTTAATCTCTTTACATTTATTTGTGGATCATAATCTATTTATTTAGAATAAAGCAACAATTCTACCCCCATACTCTGGCAACATTACTATTAACATTATTACCATTAGAAATAATTTTATTTGTAGTCTTAAGCTGTGAATTTAATGGCATAATTTTTAAAGTTTCATTCTTTTTTTAAAAAATGGTCAACAATATGTTTTCATTTTGTTCTTTTGAAATATAATGGCCATTAATGTCTTACAAACATTTATGTGACTGTAAATTTCATCATTCAATTGAATAAAATCAGGTTATTTTAAGTGATATACTTTTCTTTGACTTAGTTGCACGTGTAATTAGAAAATTAATCAGCTATATGTCAGTACTTACATTCTTTCTCTCTCTCTCTCTCTCTCTCTCTCTATTACAGTGACTTTTCAAAAGTTTCTCAAACAGATCCAAATGGAGTCTGACATGAACAAATCTTGTGGTTGCGTGGTCCAAAGGGGATTAGATTGTCTTCTGGCCAGATAAAGGAAGGCAGTAGCAGACTTGTGGCACTTCGACCATCCATCCCTACTGTGTTTGCCAGGAAGCCACGTTGCCTAGAGGAAATTGATCGGTGGAAGGCCACAGAACTGCGCCAGTTTGCCCTTTATACTGGGAAAATTGTGCTAAATGGTGTCATACCTGGCAGATTGTATGACCACTTTATGCTGTTTAGTGTGGCACTGTCTATTCTTGTCAGTCCTGCCCTTGCCAAGAAATATAACTTGTATGCTGAAGAACTACTGACATTTTTTGTCAAACAAGTTGAACTACTGTATGGCAGTGACTTTTTGGTGTATAACGTACACTCACTAGTACACCTTGCATCTGATGCTAACCACTATGGCAGTCTTGATGAGTGCAGTGCCTTCAGATTTGAGAGTTACTTGCACCAGCTTAAAAGGTTGGTTCGTTCTGGCAGAAGTCCTCTTTCACAAATTGTCAGACGGCTTGGTGAAATGGACAGATGGGTAAAAGAAACCCCAAAACTGGCTGCCACTCTCAGAACTAAGAGACCAAACAGCATTTTTGCACTTAGTGATGTGGAATGCTGTGAGGTTGTACAGAGCATGAGAGTGTGCTTTGTCGTGTCTATGACCACCTAGAGCCACTGTTTATAGAGCCTTGTGATTCCAGGCTTATTGGCATTTATAAAGGCCACATTAACCACACAAGAATGAAGAAGCTGTCTTTAGATTTGCTAAAAAGAAAGGCGTTTGTGGTAGAGGATAACGGCAACTTAATTTTTCTTACAGTTTTACATTCACTGTAAAACTGACATTTAACATGTTTGCCTGCCCAGAAATTTTGTAAATATGTTTGTAAATATTACTATTATATCTGTGCAGGAAGCCCTTCGGTGAAAATGTATTTTATGTAAACGTTTTTAATTTCGTTTGACATCAGTTCTTTACTAGCTTTTGGACTAAATTAAGAAGAAAACAACAACTGCTTTTCCCTATACATTGGTTGTACAATGTGACATGCCTATCCTGTCTTATTTTTTTGTTTTGCATTTTTATACTTTCACAAGTCTACCTTGCCTTGTGGTGGGGGTTATTTTATTTTGTTAGTATTATTGGTCTGTTTCCTCTTCATAATCTGAATTTAAGTCAGCTATCCAAAGTATGGTAAGTGTTCACTTGTCAGCTGATTTTAATGTTATTTATTTTTACGTTATAAAGTTTTTACGTGTGTCCCTTTTAGGTCACAGAGGACTGCTTTTCTGTTATAAAATTTGAACAAGACAACACTGTGGAAACAGTGCCTTCAATATGGCTGGAAAAAACACAAGAGGTATTGACTTTTGATAATGTGTTATGCTGGGGTTCTCAAAGTATGTTAGGAATTATGTCTCCAAATCAGTACAAAGGCATAATTGTAAAACGAAAGGGCATCATGAAATCTATAGGAAGATTCCTCTCTGCATAAAACATAGACTTGGCAACACCAAATAAGTTAAAGAATTACTGTTTAAAATGGTATTTTACACAAATGTACACTTGCTCAATTTTTTACATTGCAAGTTGTAATTTGTTTCTTCATACTTGGCAGCTCATGTGTAACAATGAGATTTGTACAATAATGTAATTTTTAAAGCACACCTTTTGTAGTTGATGGTAAACTGTAATTTTGCATTTGGAGTCTTTAATGTTAAAGGCATCTGTTTCTTTTATGGCAGGCTGTTTTCTGTTATTGGCCACGCAAAAATGTGTCAGTTAAAGTAAAGAAAGAAGCAATCCCAGACAAGGAATCCTGGTCACGATACAGAGTGTCTGTTCTTGGATATGCAGGTATACATTTTAGCATATGATGTTATGTAGGATAAATCTGAATGAGATTACAAAAGTGTAAGCACATACTTATTTAGCAGATGCTTTGAAGTGAATTTCAGTACGGTTATTAATACACATTCTGCCCAGAGAGGTTAAGTGCCTTGCTGAGAGACACTATGATGCTGTCTGTGGGGATTAAACCATCAAAAATGTTTTAGGGCAGAGCATGGGTCATGGGTTTTTTTCATAGCGTAATACTGTACATATTTTCATAACAGAGACTTATGCCGAAGGAAAGCGAAAAGTTCAGCATGCCATGTTTTCATCAAATTTGGAGAGTGAAGATGAGCCTGCTCGAAGACTTATCTGTAAACCCACACGTTACAGAGAAGATGTTGATGATGGTGAGTTTAATAACTTGACAAGACAAGAGTGTTGTCATTGCAAATAGCCTGCTGTTGTTTCTTTTGATATATCTCAAAATATAAAAATATATTTATTTTTCTTAGATGATGAGGATGATGAACTGATTAAAAGGAAAAGACCTGAGAGATTTTCAGGGACAAAACTGATCCCAAGCAGACCTTCCTGTGAGTAATGTTTGTGCAATGGTTATTAGTTTGCTATTGATATTAAATAATTCAGTAATTAAGAGAATAGCACATATATTTGTGCACATAGAGTACATTCTATGCATGTAAACTGGTTAAATGGGCTGGCATTGTAATCAGTAATAATCATATTGTAATCAGTTATTATGTGACTTATCAAGTGACTCTGGCTGTCCTTAATTTTCTTTTCTAGTTATTCCATCTGCAAAATATTTTGCAGCGCTCAAGACAGTGGAGTCAAATGAGACAAGTCAGTGTTTTAATTATAAATTGGGAAATAATACCTTGAAGCTAAAGGAAGAACATTCTAGTACATTCCTGTAGCTCAGCTAGTAGAGCATGGCATGACCAATGCCAAAGGTCTTGAGTATGATTTAGTAAACACAAGAATTCCCAATACGTGTTATTGGTGAATGCAGTTGCTTTAGATAAAAATGTCTACCAAATTTCAGTGGGCCGATTCTTGATAGTTAGCCTAACTTGAATATTGCTGATTGATTTGTATGATACCTCAGGTCTACCTGGAAACCAGATATTCAAAAAGACTACAAATAATAAGAATAATTAGAGAAATAATAAGAATCTCTCTTCCCTAAAGAATTGTAATAGTAATTTAACATATAATGAAGCCTACACAATCAGCAGTACTGTTATTATTTTTCATTCATGTTTTGGCATTGCTTAAAATAGGCTTCTCCTTAAAGAGTCCTGCCATAAGCAGCAGGTTGAAGGCAGTGGTTGAGAGTCATGCCCATGGTAAG
>NW_015505350.1:394484-402417 GCF_001515645.1 Sinocyclocheilus grahami | reverse complement strand
TCCAGGCTTATTGGCATTTATAAAGGCCACATTAACCACACAAGAATGAAGAAGCTGTCTTTAGATTTGCTAAAAAGAAAGGCGTTTGTGGTAGAGGATAACGGCAACTTAATTTTTCTTACAGTTTTACATTCACTGTAAAACTGACATTTAACATGTTTGCCTGCCCACAAATTTTGTAAATATGTTTGTAAATATTACTATTATATCTGTGCAGGAAGCCCTTCGGTGAAAATTTATTTTATGTAAACGTTTTTAATTTCATTTGACATCAGTTCTTTTCTAGCTTTTGGACTAAATTAAGAAGAAAACAACAACTGCTTTTCCCTATACATTGGTTGTACAATGTGACATGCCTATCCTGTCTTATTTTTTTGTTTTGCATTTTTATACTTTCACAAGTCTACCTTGCCTTGTGGTGGGGGTTATTTTATTTTGTTAGTATTATTGGTCTGTTTCCTCTTCATAATCTGAATTTAAGTCAGCTATCCAAAGTATGGTAAGTGTTCACTTGTCAGCTGATTTTAATGTTATTTATTTTTACGTTATAAAGTTTTTACGTGTGTCCCTTTTAGGTCACAGAGGACTGCTTTTCTGTTATAAAATTTGAACAAGACAACACTGTGGAAACAGTGCCTT
Source organism: Sinocyclocheilus grahami (assembly GCF_001515645.1). Lineage (NCBI taxonomy): Eukaryota > Metazoa > Chordata > Actinopteri > Cypriniformes > Cyprinidae > Sinocyclocheilus > Sinocyclocheilus grahami. The sequence continues at coordinate 401,778 of NW_015505350.1, read as the reverse complement.
CAATATGGCTGGAAAAAACACAAGAGGTATTGACTTTTGATAATGTGTTATGCTGGGGTTCTCAAAGTATGTTAGGAATTATGTCTCCAAATCAGTACAAAGGCATAATTCTAAAACGAAAGGGCATCATGAAATCTATAGGAAGATTCCTCTCTGCATAAAACATAGACTTGGCAACACCAAAAAGGTTAAAGAATTACTGTTTAAAATGGTATTTTACACAAATGTACACTTGCTCAATTTTTTACATTGCAAGTTGTAATTTGTTTCTTCATACTTGGCAGCTCATGTGTAACAATGAGATTTGTACAATAATGTAATTTTTAAAGCACACCTTTTGTAGTTGATGGTAAACTGTAATTTTGCATTTGGAGTCTTTAATGTTAAAGGCATCGGTTTCTTTTATGGCAGGCTGTTTTCTGTTATTGGCCACGCAAAAATGTGTCAGTTAAAGTAAAGAAAGAAGCAATCCCAGACAAGGAATCCTGGTCACGATACAGAGTGTCTGTTCTTGGATATAGAGGTATACATTTTAGCATATGATGTTATGTAGGATAAATCTGAATGAGATTACAAAAGTGTAAGCACATACTTATTTAGCAGATGCTTTGAAGTGAATTTCAGTACGGTTATTAATACACATTCTGCCCAGAGAGGTTAAGTGCCTTGCTGAGAGACACTATGATGCTGTCTGTGGGGATTAAACCATCAAAAATGTTTTAGGGTAGAGCATGGGTCATGGGTTTTTTTCATAGCGTAATACTGTACATATTTTCATAACAGAGACTTATGCCGAAGGAAAGCGAAAAGTTCAGCATGCCATGTTTTCATCAAATTTGGAGAGTGAAGATGAGCCTGCTCGAAGACTTATCTGTAAACCCACACGTTACAGAGAAGATGTTGATGATGGTGACATCAGGAAATTCAGGAACGCCTGGATGACCATCAGACACATTTGAAGATTCAGCAGCAATGGGCCAGATCAAAACGTTCAGGTGTGGAGAGATATGCTACTGCGAACGTGCAGGCAGCTGCAATGGATGAATCAACCCTGGTGGGCACTTCCGTAAGACCACCAAATCAAATGGCAGTTGTGGGTGATGTTGGCACAGTGTCTGATCATACCAGCTTGCAGAATCTCATTGCCCAACTTGATCATATGTTAAAGCAAAACCAGCAAGTAGCAGTCCAGACCCCATACATGTCAAGCGGACCTCAGCCATTCCGAAAGCCATGTAAAGTTTGCAAAGCAACTGATCACTCTACTACAATGCACTGCAGACGGGATGGTCTGTGTTTGTCTTGTTGTAAGCCAGGCCATTGGAGGAGAGAGTGTCAGAAGGCAAGATTTGGAGCCAGTGTTCCTGGTATGCATTCGAGCCAGGGGCAGCAACCGTTAAACTAATGGACCTGCATATAGAGAGGGGATGTGCGGGTGGACAAAATCAAACCCTCAGCCAAAAAGGTGATGTTGATTGGGAGCGATGGTATGAGAATACATCCTCAACCAAATCTGAAGGTGTTCAAGTAGTCATGCAGAATTCCCAAAGAATTGAACTATTTAGTGAACTGTTTTATGCTCCAGTAATTGTGAACAAAACATTTCAAGTGAAGGGAATGCTGGACTCCGGCTCCATGGCTTGTACACGTAAACGGCATTTTGGATGCTTGAAGAAAATGTAATCACTAAAGACAAACAGCTGAGTGAGCAAGTTGTGCTGATTGGGTGTGGGGGTCATCAAACTCACCCTAAGTGCATGTAAGAAGGGGAGATAGAAGTGTACGGTGTTCAGTGTATCGTCCCCATCCTCGTGGTCCCAGGGCAGAAAGATGATCTCATTCTTGGATCTAACATCATAAAGTACTTCATGCATGAAATGAAAAGCAGTGACGATTATTGGAGAGTGACCGCTCAGAGCTGTGACCCGTCATTATTCCCTGATGCTTCTCAGTTTCTTGATATGATGGCAGGATTGACGAGATGGCAGGGCACCGAAACCCCTAGCAAGATCGGGACTGTGAAGCTGTCACAGGCTGTAACACTCTTGGCGAAACATGAGTATCTTGTATGGGGCACACTTCCGAAAAACACCCCTTTGTCCCCAGGAAGCACAGTGGTTGTCGAACCCACATCTTCAAAGTCCATACCACGAAACATCCTGGTTGGTCGTGTGATCACACCTATGTGGGGTGATGGATATATCCCCATGAAGATTATGAACCTCTCCGATCAGCCTGTGACTCTGAAGAGGAATTGCAAGCTAGCTGATGTTTCTCCCTGTGTGGCCGTTGAAGATTTCACAGTTTTCCAGAATACTAGTCAGGTTGAGGGAAAGGATCAAGTAATTGCTTATCCTGAATCAAGCTCTGAGGATTTTAATAAGAAACTTGTGGAAATTAGCCTGAAAGATATAGACATCAATTTGTGCCAAATCAGTCACTCTACCAAAAGGGAGTTAGTTCAGCTTTTAGTTAGCTATAATGACATCTTCTCTAAACATGCTTTGGATTGTGGTGAGGCAAAAGGCTTCTCTCATCGCATTTGTTTGACAGATGAATGCCCATTTCGCCTTCCTTACAGGAGAGTACCACCAGCTCATTATGAAAAACTGAGGCAAGTCTTGACAGAAATGGAAGATCAAGGCATAATAAGGAAATCCACCAGCGAATTTGCTTCACCACTGGTGATGGTATGGAAAAAAGACGGCAGTTGGAGAATCTGCACTAACTTTAGGTGGCTCAATGCCAGGATGCTAAAAGACGCGCACCCACTCCTGCATCAGTCAGACTGTTTGGCGTCTTTGGGTGGGAATGTCTATTTTAGCACAATGGACCTGACCTCAGGTTTTTATAATATACCTATGCACGATGAAGACAAAAAATACACCACATTTATCACACCACTTGGCTTGCATGAATAAAATCGTATGCCACAAGGCCTATGCAATAGTCCTACTTCATTTATGCGGATGATGTTGAGTATATTTGGCGACCTGAACTTCACCCAGTTATTGTGTTGCTTGGATGACCTACTAGTATTTGCAGCCACTGAAAAGGAAGCTTTGAGTAGGCTAGAAGTAGTATTCCAGAGACTCCGCCATCACAATCTGAAGCTGAGCCCAAAAAAGTGTCACCTTCTGCCAACTTCTGTGAGATTCTTGGGGCATGTCATCAAAGGGGGTGGAGTTGCTGTGGACCCAGAAAAGGTGGATGTAATCTCCCGCATGACCAAGTCTGATCTGATGGAAGATGACGGAATTACTCCTTTAGTTAAAAGAATTAAATCCTTTCTGGGGATGGTCTTTTACTATCAACATTTCATAGCTAATTGCTCTGCCATCGCTAAACATTTGTTTGCCCTCACTGCTGGTCAGAAGAGGAAGGGTCGAGGACAGATCACAAAACAGACTGGTACCTTTAGAAAACTGAAAACCTCTGACTGGACAACGGAGTGCAATACAAGTTTCAGCACCCTAAAAGAGAAGCTGTTAAACTGTGCAGTCTTGGCGCATCCTGATTTTTCAAGACCCTTTATCCTATCCATAGATGCTTCTTTAGATGGGTTGGGGGCGGTATTGTCTCAGACACCCCTGGGTGAAGACAAAGCCAGGCCCATCGCTTTTTCAAGCAAAACACTTAGTACCTCACAGAAAAGATACCCAGCTCACCGTCTAGAATTCTTGGCTTTAAAGTGGAGTGTTTGCGAGAAGTTTAGTCATTGGCTCAAAGGAAACACGTTCACCGTATGGATGGATAACAATCCGTTGACGTACATAATGACTAAACCAAAGCTAGACGCCTGCGAACAACGCTGGGTCGCAAAGCTAGCCCCTTACACCTTTGAGATACGACACATAGAGGGAAACAAGAACGTGGTGGCTGATGTTCTTAGCCGCGATCCTTTTACAAAGACAATCAGCCATAGGTTGCTCCATGAACGGTATAGGTGTCTGCTGTCTGAGGCTGAAGAGTTAGCGAGGAAGGGATCCAGGACACATTCAGACTGAAAGTTCAATGTCACCGCCAGGAGTCAGAGACTGACCCAAGAAATGTCCTTCCAATAGTGAGTTCAGGTATTTGTGATGCGGGCGAAGTTCATGCCCTCTGTGAAGCTTATAACAAATGGGAACTGGCAGCAGAGTCCCGAGCAGTGCAGTTGATCCAATCTATTCAGCAGTTTGCACCATCTAGTCTAGACACGTTACCAGAACTCTCCCTGGAGGAACTCCAACAAAGACAGGAACAAGATCCTAGCATATCCGTGGTTGTTCCTTTTGTGACTCGCAGAAGAAGACCTTCCAGACGGGAGAAAGCAAACCTCAATCCAAGTGCACTTTTTCTCAGTAAGCAATGGGAGAGACTTACGTTCTTGAATGGCATACTCTATAGGGTAATCAAAGACCCAATTGGTAAGCAGAAGAGATATCAATATGTCCTTCCCCAAAGTCTTAAGGCCAAAGCGTTGAATGGCATTCATGATCTTGCTGGACACCAAGGTCAAGCAAGAATGCTTCATTTAGCAAGGCAGCGGTTCTATTGGCCTAAGATGGAGCAAGACATCAAGTCCTATGTCAAATGTTGCCAAAGATGTATTCTCGCTAAATCACCTGAACCATCTGCTAGAGCCCCATTGGAGAGTATCAGAACTTCAGCACCCATGGAACTGGTATGCTTGGATTTTTGGAATGCAGAAGACTCTAAACAAAACTCTGTTGACGTGTTGGTAGTTACGGACCACTTCACGAAATTAGCCCAAGCATTTCCGTGTGCCAATCAGACAGCTAAGCAGGTGGCCAGAAAGCTGTGGGATCACATTTTTTGTGTTTACGGATTCCCTGAACGACTACACACCGATCAAGGTGCTAATTTTGAGAGTGGCTTGATTGCAGAGTTACTTAAGTTGTCAGGAGTTGTTAAATCGCATACCACAGCATATCATCCAATGGGCAACGGAGGAACTGAACGGTTTAATAGGACCCTAGGAGCTATGTTGCGTTCTTTGCCATTAAAAGCTAAACATCAGTGGCCTCAGCAAATTCAGACCCTAACATTTGCTTATAATGCCACTGTGCATGAAACAACTGGTTTCCCCCCTTTTACCTAATGTTTGGCCGCGTGCCAAGACTTCCTGTAGACGTGATGTTCAAACAGGTGCTCCGAGATCCTGTGGTAGTGGATTATAGCAGTCAAGCCAAGACACTACTCTCTCACCTTCATGAGGCAGCAGCCATCGCACAACAGCATTCTGCCAAAGAGCAACAAAAACAAGCTCAGGGATATAACAAAAGAGTAAAGGGCACCCATTTGAACGTTGGAGATCGTGTACTGAGTTGTACATCGCAATCTCTTGTTGGACATCAGTTTTTTACCTGTTCAGATGGAACTTGGAGGAGCCAGTAATCCGCATCTCAATGAATGTGATGATGAATGGGAGTCCGTTGCTAACTCACAGCCCCAGGATCTTGCAGATTGTTTAGAGAGTGAAAGCTCAGAGAGACGAACAAGCCTTTGGGTGTTAGATGAAACAGAACATTCCCTGGGTCAAAGCTCTCAAAGTGAAACTGGATCTGTGCAGTTCTATACTGAGAGAGAACAGCAGAGCCAATGTGATGATTGCTCTGAGAAGTCCTCTGAGGGTGAGTGTCATATAACAGAGACTTGTAATGGTCAGACGGACTGTTTCAATCTCAATAGTGGCAGAACTACTCCCATTATAGAGACAAGAGACATGTCTAAAACAGAACAGCCTGATCAAAAGACTGGAGACTGAGGCACTCAGGGAGTAAAAAATACTCAAGAAAGAGTTACACATGCTGGTAGAGTGGCCAAAAAGGTCAATCGTCTGATTGAATCTATGGCACAGAGACAGTTAAACATTAAATAAATTACAAACACATTGGGTAGAAAGTCCCAGTCATTACTCACCTTGTTTTAGAGATTTATTTTATTGTCCAAGTTCATATCCTGTGATATACTCTTCGGATATAGCTTTATTCCCATGATTGTAAATCAATACGTTTGACATGATCCATAGATGTGATACAGTTGTAGCATCTGGACCACTCCAACACACAATATATATTTTGTTAGTTATGGTTAATTATTCATATTTCCTGTTGTGAGCTAAATTCGCTACACAGTTGACTCCAAGATTTGTGGTTTGAAACCTGGTATGGTGTAAAAGGCATCATTTTATTCTGGGAGGTTTTTAAGGCCTGATCACCCTTGAATTTCTTTCAACCTTTGCTAGAAGGTAGCATTTTTAAGCTGAAATAGGTCAAATAGATATTTTTGAAAATCTGGTCAAGTATGTAAGTGAAATCGATTTAGTCTTTGGGATTTTGGTGAATTCAGAAGGGGGTGAATGTAGCAGGTGTTGATTATAAATTGTTTTATTGTAAATTCACTCAAAATCCTTATGTTTTTCTTTTGGTAAATAATGTATATATATATATATATATGTATATATATGTATATATATATATGTGAGAAAAGAAAAGAAAAAGATTTATTTTATTTCTCTATGAGTTCCGTGCACGTCGCCGTTGTGATGTCACTGGCGCGCTGCGCGCTTTTGCTTCAGTCCGTGGGAGGTCTGAGCTGAGCCAGGTATGCATTTTGTTCAGTCTTGTTCAGAAGCGTGTTCAAAGGGAAATAATCACCAATTACTTGATCAGTGTTTTGTTATGATGTGCAAATGAGTTACATGAATATGTTACCTCTTTTTAGAACTGAGTTTAAAGCCGTTTTAACCTGCAAAAGTGTAGTTTTAACCAAGAGAATGCAGTGTGACGTTGTCAGCGTGAAAATTAGCCTGTGAAAGTTAGCCTATGAAGCGGGGCTGCTGATTTCTCCTTTTTTTGTGTGAATGTTTAGCAGGAGCAGGCTTGATTGTACAACAAATAATTAACTGCATGTTTTCTACTGATGCAGGTACAGTTTCTTATGTGTTTTCATAATTTCTCTGTGTGTTCAAACTTGAATTGGTTTTATGTATATACAAAATGCTGGAAATGTTGAATTCATTAAGTGAAGTCTTTTATATAACACAGCTTCTGCCTATGTAGTTATGTTGAATTTGAAGTGATCATTAGTTGCTACTATTTTCTTTATATTATTTCTTCATCTTGTAAAATATGAAATTCTCTGTATTGTGAACTCTTGCTTTAGTCCGCGGGAGGTCTGAGCAGAGCGAGCAGGAGCAGGCTTGATTGTACAACGAATAATTAACTGCATGTTTTCTACTGATGCAGAGCACTCAACATAAAGGGCAACTGAACCAGCAGACTGACTC
>NW_015505350.1:388739-391981 GCF_001515645.1 Sinocyclocheilus grahami | reverse complement strand
AATTACTTGATCAGTGTTTTGTTATGATGTGCAAATTAGTTACATGAATGTTACCTCTTCTTAGAACTGAGTTTAAAGCCGTTTTAACCTGCAAAAGTGTAGTTTTAACCGAGAGAATGCAGTGTGACGTTGTCAGCGGGAAAATTAGCCTGTGAAAGTTAGCCTATGAAGCGGGGCTGCTGATTTCTCCTTTTTTTGTGTGAATGTTTAGCAGGAGCAGGCTTGATTGTACACCGAATAATTAACTGCATGTTTTCTACTGATGCAGGTACAGTTTCTTATGTGTTTTCATAATTTCTCTGTGTGTTCAAACTTGAATTGGTTTTATGTATATACAAAATGCTGGAAATGTTGAATTCATTAAGTGAAGTCTTTTATATAACACAGCTTCTGCCTATGTAGTTATGTTGAATTTGAAGTGATCATTAGTTGCTACTATTTTCTTTATATTATTTCTTCATCTTGTAAAATATGAAATTCTCTGTATTGTGAACTCTTGCTTTAGTCCGCGGGAGGTCTGAGCAGAGCGAGCAGGAGCAGGCTTGATTGTACAACGAATAATTAACTGCATGTTTTCTACTGATGCAGAGCACTCAACATAAAGGGCAACTGAACCAGCAGACTGACTCCAGTGTTTATTCCACACCCCACATCACAACGCAGAGGGGTAGTCGAGCCGTGAGGGCTGAACCGGCTACACTAGCGCTGGAGAAATTAGATGTTTTGAATGCGGCTCAATTTTAGAAGCGAAGCAGACAGTGAGGCTGGCCCGAGTAGTGTTTCGGTTGAGAGAACAAATAATACAGTGTTGGAAGGGACTATTAGTAGGGAGGGAAAGTCGCTAAATATTGAGAATGGAGTTGAGATTGGAGGGAATTCCCAACAAGAAGGACAGTTTACTGATGGGGAAATGTCCAATAGTGAAAATCAGAATGGAAATAGTTCTGGCAATGTTCAATGTCAGGAAAATGTTGAGAATGTAATTGGTAAGTCTGTTGTAACTGATGGAGGAGTTCTTAGTAATCAGGTTCTACAGCAAATTGAAGCAGTGTAACAGTAATAGGCCAGATGGAAATTGAAAGTAAAAAAGTAGTAGAATCGAAGGCTGTAAGTGGTGGTGATTTTCCTTTACCAAAGACAGTGTTGGGGTCTGATAAGGAAGTGGGGAATGAGGATGATGACGATGATGAAAGTGTTCAGTCTGATTATTCGGATGTATCTGATTTCTCACAAATCACCTGTGAGCAAGTATATTCGTTGGAAGAGTTAAATGATTTTATGGATGAGACATTTGGAAAACCTGTTGATGTAAGGAATTTTTTTCCTGATGAGAAAAAGTTTGAAACTTCAGTTCTTTACTGGCAGAAGAGGGTTGGAGAAGAAGGTTTGAGTCAGAGGAAAAGATTCCGTTTAAAAAAGATACTTTCAAAGCTAAGAAGAGGGAAAAGTCATGCAAAACGTAAATTCAATATTTGGCCCAAATGAGATGCACTTCACATAAAGTGACTTTAATACTCTTCCTTTTCTGTCTGTCTCTTCTTTCTTTTGTTCTTAGTCATCTTATGGAGATTATAAGAGTGGGCTCCTTAAATATCAATGGAGGAAGAGACAGGAGTAAGAGAGCAATAGTTGCTGAAATAATTCAATTAAAAAATATAAACATTACATTTTTACAAGAAACACATACAGATTGTAATAATGAGGTAGAATGGCATAGATGGTGGGATGGGAAGTGTTTCATTAGTCATGGATCAAATATAAGTGCGGCTGTGGGTATTCTTTTTTCAAAAAATATGGATTTAAATATTTTGTCAACCATAGAATTAGAAAGGGGTAGAGTTTTAATAGTTAAAGCAGAAATTAAGGGGATTGTATTTTTATTTATTAATGTTTATGCTCCTAATAAAGGACCAGAACGTGTTGAGCTTTTTAAAAAGTTGCAAAATACATTAAAACAACAAAATGATGATTTCTGTGTGATAATGGGTGGAGATTGGAATTGTACTACTAATTTCTCATTAGACAGAAATGGAGAAGAAACTCACCCACAGTCTAGTCATGCACTTCTCAGTTTAACTAAAGAGTTTGAGTTAATGGACGTGTGGAGGGATAGAAATCAGATGATTAAACGGTATACATGGATTAAGATGTTAGATTCCTCTGTTACTGGTGTAAGATTAGACAGATTATATGTTAGTAAGAAGGAAAATAATAGAATCATGAATGCAAATGTTTTTCCTAATGTTTTTTCTGATCATCATATTGTTACCATTGATTTTAATATTAATATAGTACCACGTCCAAAGTATTATTGGCATTTTAATGTAAAATTATTGCAGGATAAATCTTTCTGTGAGAAATTTAGCTTCTTTTGGGAAATGTGGAAATTGAATAAGAGTTGCTTTGAAAATTTGACTCAGTGGTGGGAGGTTGGGAAAACACAGATCAGGGTCTTTTGTCAAGAATATTCTTATAATTCGATGGTACATTTAAAAAGGAAAATAAAGCAACTGGAGAATGATCTTTATGATATGGAAAATTTGATTGATGTTAATAATGAAGGACTAATTAAGGAATTAAAGAATAAGAAAATGGATTTGAAGTTTTTTTTGGAGGAAAGAGTAAAGGGCGCTTTGATTAGAGCAAGAATATTGTCTATTAAAGAAACTGATGCTCCTACTTCTTATTTTTTAAATTTAGAACGAAAAGTTGCACAAGAGAAAGTATTGCATTGTTTGTGTCGTGAGAATGGGACATTGACTTCAAATCCATTGAAAATTCGAAAAATGGCTATGGACTTTTACACTGATTTATTTGGACCTACTGACTGTGTTTCTGGAAGCATGGATCAACTGTTGCAAGGGTTACCTAAGCTGAAGGATATGGACAAAGAAGAGCTTGAAAATATGATTCCGTTTAATGAACTCTCTGAAGCAGTTCAACAACTCTCTATAAGTCGAGCACCAGGAATTGACGGCCTACCAGCAGAATTTTATAAGAACTTTTGGAGCATTTTAGGCAGAGACTTTCATGAAGTAATTTGTGAATGTTTTGTGAGAGGAATACTTCCAAGTAGCTGTCAAAGGGCTGTGTTATCTCTAATTCCAAAAAAAGGAGATCTGGGTTTGTTAAAAAATTGGAGACCAGTTTCTTTAATGTGTTCAGATTATAAAATAATATCTAAATGTTTAGCTAATAGGCTAAAGAAATATTTACATGTTGTGGTGAAGAAGGAACAAACA
>NW_015505350.1:379713-388268 GCF_001515645.1 Sinocyclocheilus grahami | reverse complement strand
GATGGTTCTTTAAAGAACCTTTGACTGAATGGTTCTTTGTGGAACCAAAAATGGTTCTTCTATGGCATCGCTTGAAGAACCTTTTGAAGCACCTTTATTTTTAAGAGTGTACCAGCAGAATTTTATAAGAACTTTTGGAGCATTTTAGGCAGAGACTTTCATGAAGTAATTTGTGAATGTTTTGTGAGAGGAATACTTCCAAGTAGCTGTCAAAGGGCTGTGTTCCAAAAAAAGGAGATCTGAGTTTGTTAAAAAATTGGAGACCAGTTTCTTTAATGTGTTCAGATTATAAAATAATATCGAAATGTTTAGCTAATAGGCTAAAGAAATATTTACATGTTGTGGTGAAGAAGGAACAAACACATTGCATTCCAGGTCTCACAATTATGGTTAATTTGTTTTTAATGAGAGATGTTATAGATGTTTCGATTAATAATAATTGTGATGTCGGGTTTTTATCTATTGATCAAGAAAAAGCCTTTGATCGTGTTGGACATGCATATCTTTTTGAGGTTTTAGAAGCTTTTGGGTTTGGGAAAAATATTATTGCTTGGATAAAGTTGTTGTATAATAATGCATCTGTTTTGATCAAGATAGGGGGGTTGAGTAGCCCAGTAGTTGTTAAAAGAGGCATTAAGCAGGGGTGTCCTCTTCCAGGGCAGCTATATAGCTTAGTAATTGAACCTCTGTTATGTAATTTAAGAAATAATTTGAGAGGTTTTTATGTTTCAGAAAACGTCAAATGTTTTGTGTCTGCATATGCAGATGACATAACTGTTTTTGTAACTGGTCAAGAAGATATTCAAGCACTTTGTAAGAGCCTAACTCTATTTGAAAAGGCTTCTTCTGCAAAGGTAAACTGGGGAAAAAGTGAGGGGTTTATTATGGGTGAATGGAGGAATGGTGGGATACCTCACATTCCAGGAGGACTGAAGTGGGGAACAGAAGGTATTAAAATCTTAGGAGTCTTTTTGGGTTTAGAGAATTATAGGGAAAAGAATTGGGAAGGGATGCTGGATAAGGTGTTAGCCAAGTTGTCTAAATGGAATTGGCTATTACCTGAACTATCCTATAGGGGTAGAGTCCTGGTTATAAACAATTTGGCTGCCTCTATGCTATGGCACAAGCTGAATGTGCTAGAGCCGCCTGATAAATTGATCAAGGATATACAGAGAAAGTTGGTGGACTTCTTTTGGTCAGGCCAGCACTTGATTCCTGGGCCTTCTTTGTATTTGTCAACCCAAGAAGGAGGGCAAGGCCTTGTAGACATCAGAAGTCGGATCAATACTTTTCGTCTACAAGCTTTACAGAGACTATTGTATGTAGAAGAGCTCGAGTGGAGTAAAGTGGCATGTGTTTTGCTGAGAAGGACATCAAGTCCTGGATTTGTTTTTAATTAGAATAAATGAACTGGACTTGAGCAATCTGACTTCTTTCTATCGCTCCATGCTACAAGCTTGGAATATAACTTTTTCTGTAAGCAGAGGATCTGAACAATTACAATAAGGGATTATGGAGGAACCTTTGTTTCACAATTCATTTATTCAGACCAAATGTTTGTCTTCAGGAAGTTTGAGAAACTGTCTGATTAGAGCTGGATGTACTAAAGTTAAGAATCTTAGAGATGCCAACGGGTGGAAAACTGAGGAATCACTACAGAAGAACACTGGAATAAATTCTAGGCGTGTCCTGTCTCAGGTGCTGAAGGAAGTGCATGCAGCTTTACCAGGAGTCTGCAGAGAAGCATTAGGACTTCAACAAGTGCAAGAGAAGGAGAAAAACTGTACGTTTCCATTGATTTCTGTGTCTGCAGCGGCACAGGAGGAGTTCAAGGAAGAAAGCGGCATGATTTTGACTTTTAAAACACCTGAATTGGGGAAGTTTCAGGACATTAGCAAAAAAGCATTATATTCAGTATGTGTCAAAATGTCTCATTGGCATGTTCTGGAAAAAGTCAGGACGTGGAGGTGGTCAGAATTGTTTGGGCCAGACTTTGGTGGATGCTGGAGATCTTTGTACAAATCTCCTATAGAGAAACGTACAGCAGATTTACAGTGGAGACTAATTCATGGTATTATAGCTACAAACAGACACGTGGCACACCTGAATTCAGCAGTTGGGAAAAATTTTCCTTTTTGTGGAATAGAAGAAACTGTGGATCATTTATTTATTCAATGTAGGAGGTTAGGAGGTCTTTTTCGTATTTTAAAAAGTTGGTTTGAAGGCTTTGGTGTAGAATTTTCTTATAAAGTTTTTATTAGTAGTTTGGAATACAATTACCATGAACGAAGAAAATTGTGTTTATTAAATTATTTATTAGGATCAGCAAAGTTAGCAATGTGGAAAACCAGGAAGAACAAATTATTAGGTACTGGTTCAGTTGATGCAGAGTGTGTTTTGAAAGGGTTGGTTGCTGCTCGGATTAAAATTGAGTTTTCATATTTTAAAATGGTTAATAATGTGTTAGAATTTTCAACTATTTGGACTGTGGGAAGAGTTTTGTGTGAAATTGTAGATGAAGTGCTGATTTTACATTTTTAATGTAGAGAAAGTTTTGATTGTTTATATTGTGTTTCTGTATTATAGTGTTATATTTGATGGAATAATTGTGATATAATAAAGGTTTGTTAAGCCTCTCTCGCGCTCTCTCTCTTTCTCTCGCTCTCTCTCTCTCGCTCTCGCTCTCTCTCTCTCTCTGGCTCTCTCTCTCTCTCTCTCTTTCTCTGGCTCTCTCTCACTTTTAAAACACCTGAATTGGGGAAGTTTCAGGACATTAGCAAAAAAGCATTATATTCAGTGTGTGTCAAAAGGTCTCATTGGCATGTTCTGGAAAAAGTCAGGACGTGGAGGTGGTCAGAATTGTTTGGGCCAGACTTTGGTGGATGATGGAGATCTCTGTACAAATCTCCTATAGAAAAACGTACAGCAGATTTACAGTGGAGACTAATTCATGGTATTATAGCTACAAACAGACACGTGGCACACCTGAATTCAGCAGTTGGGAAAAAGTGTCCTTTTTGTGGAATAGTAGAAACTGTGGATCATTTATTTATTCAATGTAGGAGGTTAGGAGGTCTTTTTTGTATTTTAAAAAGTTGGTTTGAAGGCTTTGGTGTAGAATTGTCTTATAAAGTTTTTATCTGTAGTTTGAAACACAATTACCATAAACGAAGAAAATTGTGTTTATTAAATTATTTATTAGGATCAGCAAAGTTAGCAATGTGGAAAACCAGGAAGAACAAATTATTAGGTACTGGTTCAGTCGATGCAGAGTGTGTCAGTGGAGACTAATTCATGGTATTATAGCTACAAACAGACACGTGGCACACCTGAATTCAGCATTTGGGAAAAATTGTCCTTTTTGTGGAATAGAAGAAACTGTGGATCATTTATTTATTCAATGTAGGAGGTTAGGAGGTCTTTTTCGTATTTTAAAAAGTTGGTTTGAAGGCTTTGGTATAGAATTTTCTTATAAAGCTTTTATCAGTAGTTTGAAATACAATTACGATGAACAAAGAAAATTGTGTTTATTAAATTATTTATTAGGATCAGCAAAGTTAGCAATGTGGAAAACCAGGAAGAACAAATTATTAGGTACTGGTTCAGTTGATGCAGAGTGTGTTTTGAAAGGGTTGGTTGCTGCTCGGATTAAAATTGAGTTTTCATAATTTAAAATGGTTAATAATGTGTTCGAATGTTCAACTATTTGGACTGTGGGAAGAGTTTTGTGATTGTAGATTGTAAATTGTAGATGAAGTGCAGATTTTACATTTTTAATGTAGAGAAACTTTTGATTGTTTATATTGTTTAAGTTTCTGTATTATAGTGGAATATTTGATGAAATAATTGTGATATAATAAAGGTTTGTTAAGCCTCTCTCTCTCGTATTATTTATGTATTACAAACTGGTCAATGATATGGATATGTTTAAAGGTAAATGGGCTGTAAACCACTGTATTTGTGACGTTGATGTTGATGATTGCTTGCTATTTTATATATAAGTGTTAATATTTATTTATTGATTGAATATTTATAGATTTTTTTATTTTTTCCCCTCACTCTATGTATATATGTATGTGAAAAATACTGATACGGATAACGGTCAAAATGGGAAAGTTGTTGCTGAAGCAGAAGAAAGTGAAAATGGTGTAATGAATGATGATGTGAGTAATCAGGTAGGCATATATATGGTGAAGTGGCTAGTGCTAATATTGATACATTAAATGGTGAAGAAAGATGTGATGCAGAGATGAAAGATGAGGATACGCTTTCTGAGATTTCTGATATGGGATCACAGATAGTGGGAGATGTGTATAATATACAAGAGATAGATGACTTCCTTGATAGGACTTTTGGTAAGACTATTGATGTTAGGGATTTTTTTCCTGACGATGAGAAATTTATTGCGTCAGTGTTGTTGTTGCAAAGAACGGTCAGCTATGAGGTTTTGGATAAGAAGAGATTTTGATTTGAAGAAGATGGTAACAAAAATACGAAAAGATAAACTTGTTCTTCAAAGACATCAAAAGGACTAAATATCACGTGGTGGCTTTTATACTTTGCTGTTTTTCCTGTCTCTATCCACTTCTATACTCTTATATGGATGTATTGAGGGTGGGTTCTCTAAATATTAATGGGGGAAGGGACAGGGGTAAATTAGCAATGGTTTCAGAATTCCTTAGAATTAAAAAGATTAATGTTTCTTTTTTACAAGAGACACATACTAATAAGGATAATGAAATTGAATGGGGTATGTGGTGGGAAGGCAAGTTTGTTTTGAGCCATAGGACACGTAATAGTGCAGGAATAGCTATTTTATTTTCTGCAAACATGAATGTTAACATTTTTAATGTTGAAAATATTGTTGAAGGTAGATTGTTACTAGTGCAGATTGAGTATGAGGGAACTATATTTGCGTTTGTTAATGTCTATGCCTCCAATGGTCCAAAGAGGCAGGATCTTTTTATGAAATTAAGAAATGCCATCCAGAAAATCAGTTCTAATCAGGTCTTTTGATTAATTAATTGCATTGGAAAATTCAATGAGTTAAATTCCTTACATATGGTGGAGAAAATAGCTGGCAAAGATTTGGCTTAAAAAAATAAATGACACCAAGATATTATTGTGAATCTTTCCTATTTTTATCCGGAAGAATAGATTAGATGCAGAGAAACAGAGTTGTTGTGTTACTGGATACTTTTATTGTGGCATACCAGCGTGTTGAATGAATGAAGTGAAACTCGAGTTGTGTTTAAAAAAGTGAACTGCAGTAAATAATTAACATTTAGATGTTGTCTGCTAAAACAGATTAAGAATAGGAGTGAGCGGATTCCTTGTTTCTTTCTTTTAAAAAAAAGTTTGATTTGTTGGTGCGTGTTCCACTTCCAAATTTGTCTATGCTAGTAAATCTCCCGGGCTTGAGACCATTAACTTAGCTAATTAATGCTCTTGCCATTTAAAGTGAAATTGTGGTTAAATCCACGTGTGTTTTTGTCTGTATAAATATGTGCTGATATCTGCCGAGATATAAATGACAGTGAATTAATTGCAGTAAATCTGTACATTAATTTACCTCACTCTAACGAGTGAGTGTTACACAGCGCTATAAAGATAAGAATCTAAAGAGTGCTTTTGGTTGTTCAGTGTGAAAAGCGCCGCCATTTCACATGAAGAATGTAAGCTGTTTGTTACCGTAAACTGTCTAACCTGCATGCTAGCGTACTGCAAAGTACGTTGCCAAAGTGACACCCATAACCCGGAAGTTCTAAGAAACCTTTTCCGGAGGTGACTTACAAGTGAGCAAGCGCAGTTCACCAGTGCCATTTTTGAGCTGTTTGTGAACAAATATCCAAGCATGAGCGAAGCTAACTGAAGCTAACGCTTTTGCATTGGAGCATATGCAAAGCTAGTAGCATTGAAGGCTAGCGGTTATCACGTAGCATTGTGTGGTCTTAAATGCAGTGTTTTGAAGTGTTGATGTGACCTAAACGTGTGTATCTGAACCCTCACACTAGTGGGGTCTTTCACCTCATCCCTCTCTCTTTCATACTGATTTCATCCTATCTCTCTCTTCCTCTCCTCCCATTGAAAAGAACAGACAGATGCAAACTTTATAAACCTTATTGCAACGCGATTTTAACCAAAGTCAGATTAGCGATCCCACAATTGGTTATAATCACTTTGGTTTAAAGGCTTGTCCTCTTCCCTTCGGCATGTTTACACTTAGCAGTTTAAACGGCCATAGCTGTTGTTTCGTTTTCGAAAATTGATCCTGGTCATGTGATTAATTCAGATATAACTGCTCTTATAATATGAATGACATCCGTAGATATTACGAATTTAAGTAATTATGCATTTGAAATTTTAATTTAATTTCATAATTAATTACAGATTTGGAATTGCCCTTATGATTGTAGGAACATCAGTGGGTATTAGTAACTTGCTATCTTTAGGGATTCAAAGTTTCTTATTTAATTTCACAATTAATTACAAATTTGAAATTTTAATTTCAGTTAATAATTAATTACAGTTCCTGTTTCCATATTGCAACAATATTTGCTGATCAGTTCTAATACCTGTGTCAGTCTAGGTTCTAGGTCTCCCTCACCGCGCCAAAATATGTCTCGCACAACAGACTCTATTGGCCACTGGGAAGACCTCCAGACATGGCTAAGTGTTGCAACAGATAGCCTCCTATCTAAGGCTGCTGAAACACTGAAGCATCAGACACAGGACCAGCTGGATGACAACATAACCAGCTTTATGAGACAAGACCCAAGTCAGAGCTACAGTCACAAAGAATTAGCAAAGATCACCGGCTCCTTAAGCCACACACTCATCGCCACCCTCAAGCTGAGCGACAGGCATGCCACCCACAGGAAGGGCCTGATGAAGTGGAACAACGTGCTGAGGAGGAGATCACTAGGCTAAAAGAGACCCTAGCAGCTACTACCCAAGAAATGGAAAAAGGCAAGGCTGACTACACTGATCTCTCAAATAAGCTACAATATGCAGAACAGCTCCTGGAAAAGGCAAAGGCCGACTTCAGAGACAATAACGGCCTAATTAAAGCCCTTGAAACTCACCTGGATGAGTCAAGAAATGAGATCAGTTGCCTAACACAACAGCTGGACTACATCAAAGAGAAGTCCGACAGCATCAGAGAGAAAACATGCATACGAGCTGCGCCCTGAGCCTACAAGGACACAACGGGCACCAATCTCACCCCTGCCAAGCAGGACCGGGTCACCTGTTCCCGGACTGACGCGTCAGCAAAAGGGGGAGGGGGCAGTGCTGAAACATTCACCAGCTCCCTCTGAAGAACTTTACCTCACGACAAAGCTAAAGGAACTTGCTCCAGCCAGCCACAGCATGGCTTGGACCTCAAAGATCTTGACAAACTTGCCAGAAACATTGGCAACTTCACCCCAAGTGTGCCAGGTAGCCAGGATGTCCAAGCTTATCTGCAAGACGTCGATTTCCATCTGGAAATGAGACCCAATGTCACTGACAAAGATAGACTCTATTTGCTCTGCACGACATCCAGCCCTGAAGAGTGCAGCTTCTTGGACCGGCAGCCTGCTCACACAAAAACTGATTACCACCTGCTCCGAGAAGCCCTCATTAAAGAATTCGCCGACCCTGAGTCAGAACAAGGACTAATGGCTGTCCTGGAGACGAGACAAGGATGTCATGAATCTCCTCAAGCCTACTACAGCTGACTCAGATGAAAATACTTTGGAACTCGCTACGAACCGAATATGGAAGACGATCTGAACTTCAAAACTCTCTTCCTGAGAAACCTCCATCCTGGAGTAAGCCACCATCTTGGCGTTCTCGCATGTCCACGAACAATGAATGCTCAGCAGTTGCAAGACTTGGCACAGAAAGCCTATGGCAAACAAAACATGGCCTCAGAAAAGGGTGCCAAAACCCCAGCAGTTCTTGACTTCAACACTCAAAGTCAAGGTCTGGCTCTAGAGGGCGCCGAACCTCAAGACCATGTCAAGCCGCCACACAAAGAGTGGAACACACCCTCGTCCAACAGAGAACGGGACTCCCATGCTGGTACCCGACCTAAACAGAGGAACAACCACTGGGATGGACCGCGTGGACGACAACACTCACCTGGATGTCACTGGGAAAAATCTTGGGACCAATCCAGACCTTGTGAGAATCAATGGGACAGATCATGGAATCAGCCAAAGTCATTTGGAAACTCAAGAGGAAAAGGCTCATGGGAATCCAATGGAACCTCCAAGGAAAAACGACAAACACACCTGGAAGCAACCAGTCCAAGGAATCAATGAAGGAACTCACAAAGATTCCAAGCTGACCAAGCTCAAACTGAATCCACACAAGAACAAAAGACACTACCGTGTTTCGACTCAAAAGAGCTGATGAAAATTATGTTGAAAGAGTTCTTCCACCGAAAGGAGGAGGATCGGAAGGGGGAAAAGAAAGAGAAACCAGAGTCAGCCTGACTAGCAGCCAGAAGAGAAGGCAGCGACCAGCTGACCCAACCAGCCACAGAGAACAGCACTCCTTCACCTCAC
>NW_015505350.1:377927-379665 GCF_001515645.1 Sinocyclocheilus grahami | reverse complement strand
GGAGCCGACATCACTCTAATGTCAACTGGACTCCTTGAAGAAGTCCAAGAAAGAACAAAGAGGTCTAATAGCACCCTCAAACTTCAAAGGTGCGAGCTGAACCTTCAAGCATATTCCCACACAGGCCTACAGCTAAAACATATGGCCCCAATTCACCTAATTGTGGGACCAATGGACCTCGTTCACCCAGTATACGTCTCACCACTCAACACGTATCCACTCCTCATTGGAAAATACCTGCTTAATCGCTTTGAACCCTTAATCGACTTCAAGCAACTAAAGATATGGACACAAGTCCGCGAGCCTCTGCCCTTCCAGTCAGTAGACTCCAACGAGTCGCAGTGTCAAGCCACAGACACCGCCGCCAATTCACTGACTGATGATGCAATGTCAAAGCCAGGGCCAAGCTCAACTCCAAGCAGCAAGAACCTGGACCCTTTCCTCTGCTCATTGCAGGCGCCTGACTCAGACTCAGGCCCCCGTCGAATCATGACTGCCATAAATGTCCACGATACGTCGGTGTCCGATGCAGCATTAGCCCTGTGGGCGGAGAACTCGGCTATCAGCCTGAAGCTATTCAGAACATTGAAGCAAAGACACCAGAGCCTCTCACACGTCTCAAAACACAGTCGCTTCTCTCTCAGTCCCTAGTCGACAACCATGGCTACCTCCAAGATCATCTGCGCTGTGGACATACGATGGAAAAACAGAGTCACTACTGCCAACGCCTGTGTGGACATCGTGAACGACATCATATGGGCTCCCCTGTTGCACCAACTGACCACTGCAGTCAACCTCAAGAACCTTCGATCTGGTCAAACAATGCCAGACGCATGCGCCATGATCAGTCAGCAAGAAGCTGCAATACCTGCCTACAGCAAGAGTGTCAGCGTCCGCCTCAACATGCGACCTGGCCAAACTCTCAACAGTAAGCTAGGCTTCTTCCAACCTTCCAGGACCTGCCTAAGACTAGGACTGACCTTGGAAGCCACACCTCTCATTGAAATGTCATCTCAAGCTGTGTATGTATTGTTTAACAACTGTACGGCCAAAGACATCAACATTCCCAAAGCCAGTCACCTGGGATGGCTCATCAACCAGACGTTCCATGACTTTGAGCTAATGGTACTGGTCATAGGCCACATACCAGTCCAACTAATGTCAGATGAATATAATGACACAGTAACGTTCACAAGACCCAATGAAACCATTGCCATCACTTCTATTCTGCCAGTGACCAGAGAAAGCGTCTGCCGATCAGAAATAACAGACGACACTAACCTCGCAGTCTACACTGTCTCAACACAGCCCACGACAGAATCACCTGCACAGGTGACCATCAAGGCACAGAGCCCCTCAAGTGACTCAACAACAGAGGAACCCTACACCGGGTTCACTGCACAAATCCAACAGATCCTGAGTGAGGCGGATGCCCTCCACAAGGAAGCAGATCGCCAAGGACTCAAAGACGTTCTGTACAAGTACAAGCACTCCTTCGCAAAGGACTCCCTGGACTGTGGCTTGACCAACATCCACACGGTGCGCATTCAGACACACCCAGATGCGCCACCCACATTTGTGCGACAGTACAAGATTCTAATAGCGTCATATGTGCCAGTGCAAGAAATAGTTGACTCCATGCTGGAAAAGGGGGTCATCCGGCCCTGTAACAGCACATACTCTGCTCCGATATGGCCAGTTCTAAACCTAACGGCAAATGGCGGCCCACTATCGACTA
>NW_015505350.1:352409-377580 GCF_001515645.1 Sinocyclocheilus grahami | reverse complement strand
CGCATCCCGACAAGCCCAAATGCACCACCCACATTTGTGCGACAGTACAAGATTCCAATAGCGTCATATGAGCCAGTGCAAGAAATTGTTGACTCCATGCTGGAAAAGGGGGTCATCCGGCCCTGTAACAGCACATACTCTGCTCCGATATGGCCAGTTCTGAAGCCCAACGGCAAATGGCGGCCCACTATCGACTATCGCATGTTGAACCAGCAAGTACCCTTGTCACGATGGCCTATGACCCAGTTGGATCAAGAAATTACAAAAATCAAAGGCTCGACGATCCTTTCCACACTGGATGTCGCCTCCGGGTTCTGGACAATCCCTGTCCACCCCGATGACCAACACAAGCTGGCTTTCACCTTTGGCAATCAACAATACACCTTCACATGGTGCCCCTTTGGCTCTGCCAACTCACCAGCAGAATTCAACATCTTCCTGAACAAAGCATGCCCTGATGCCAGAACGAGAGGCAACCTCGTTTACGAGGATGATGTTCTTCTGAAAAGCTCAAATATGGCAGACCACCTCAAAGAAATCGATCACGTCCTGAACCAGCTGACAACAGCAGGAGCAAAGATCGCCCTCCACAAAGGACAATGGTGCAAAACCAAAGTGAACTACGTCGGCCTGCTAGTCGGACGAGACGGCATCGAACCACAGTCCAGTCGCACCCAAGAAATCCAAAACATAAAGACACTAACTAACATTTTTGAGCTACAAAGCTTTCTGGGAGTGTGCAATTATTCAAGACAATTCATTGAAAACTACGCTGACATTGCACGACTACTAACCTCCCTCCTGAGAAAGGACGAAACCTTCCTTTGGTCGGAAGCCCAGGACACAGCTATGAGCGAGCTCAAATGATGTCTGTGCTCGGCCCAATGCCTGGCTTACCCAGACCCAGGAAAAGAGTTCTATCTGGACGCTGGATTCTCCAATCACTGCCTCAGTGCAGGCCTGTACCAGCTCCATGACAAAGACAAGCGAGTGGTCGCTTATGCCAGCAAAACACTGCTTCCCCCAAATACTCAGACTGCGAAAAAGCTTTGCTTTGCACTGTGTGGGCCATACAGCGTTTCTCCAACTACATTGGAGCTCAGAAGTTTATCATTGAAACCTGTCACCAGCCAGTAACCTTCCTCAACAGCCAACGAATCAGGAATGGCGTGGTAACCAACGCACGCATAGCTACTTGGCTAATGACGCTCCAAGGACGGGACGTCGAGGCAAGATATGCCCAAAACCACAGATCATCTCTAGGAAACAGGCTAGCAGCCAGCCAGAACTGTTCAACGGACACGCTGCACAAAGCAGCAGAACCCAAAGAACCGTTACCGCCACAACTGACAAGCCACAGGTACTTCGAGAAGAATGTGTGTGAAGGGATGCCCACAGCATCTGTCGATGGCTGCTCCTACAATCAACAGGGCAACTTGAAAGCTGGAGCGGGAGTGGTCTGGCTCAACAATGGCCCACCGCAACAATTCAAACTAGGCCCTCACTCATCGCAATATGCAGAAATAGCGGCCATCCTCATCACCCTACAATTTGCTGCATCCCACAACATCAAAGAACTCCTCATCTGTATCGGCTCGAACTACGCCTGTCTAAGCTTCACATGTCATCTAGCTGAATGGAAACAGAATGGATTCAAGATGGCTAACAACAAGCCTGTCAAACATCAGGAACTCTTCCAAGCAAGCGATGCCATTGTCACTGAACATGACATGATCGTTTATTGGAAAAAGGTCAGAGGCCACTCACGTCAACCAGGACAAGACAAAGATCTCAATGACCAAACCGATGCCCTCGCCAAAGCAGGTGCATTACATGGAGAGTCCTGGACATTTCCTGCCCTCCCAACCACCCAATCAGTGGCTGCCATAACCTGGCGCCAGCACGCCACTGGCGCGCAAACCCCCACCTCCTCCCACATTTAACTCTCACCTCAATTCGCTGCTGGTGATCTCCTCACCCTCCAAGCTTCGGATTTGACACTGCAAACTATTGCAGCCCACCTTTCAAACCCATTAACTCATCCCATTTCCACCTCCGACCTAGCCACTTCCTACGATCTCTGCATGCTCCACTCGATCAAGCACATGCTGCATCTCAAAGATGGCGTTCTCACATATGTCCCTGAGCCCCTCACTGCGCCAAAACTCGTAGTCCCTCAGGGCCTAAGGGGGATAATGCTGACACACACCCATGATTCACCATGCGCTGGACACCATGGCACCAAGGCCACCTACGAAATGCTCAAGCAAGTAGCATACTGGCCTGGCATGCAGCAAGACGTGGCGGAGTACGTAAAAGGATGCCTAGTATGTTGCCAGTTCCAACCGGCAAACCCAAACCACCGAGCACCACTGCAACGGAAAGGAATGACCTTCCCATGGTCGGACCTCCAAATAGATTGGGTGGGACCCCTACCACGGTCAACAAGGGGTAACAAATACTTCCTCAACGTGGTTTGCGAATTCACAAAGTGGGTAGAGTGTCTCCCAGCTCCCAACGATACAGCAGAAACAACAGCCTGCCTTTTGATGAACCACATCTTCTCAAGGTTCGGACTGCCTTTAAAGGTCAACTCTGACCGAGGAACCCACTTCACCGCCGAAGTCATGCAAGAACTGTGGAAACTCTTGGGTATACAGGCCAAGCTCCATATAAGCCATCACCCAATTTCCTCAGGTCAAGTGGAATCAGACAAGGGCGCAGTGAGCCAGTCCTTCGATGGGTCCATCGAAACCAGATAAAGAGGCACCAGGGCTCCAACCGACAGGAAAAGGGGGAAGATCAAACCAACTGACACAGACCGACAATCTCATACTCTACACCACACTAACATAATTTATGTTGTTCTAGAAAGACATATAGCTAAACACAAAACACAACACCTTCTTAAACACAACACCTACACACTCTCCTCCGCCGCACTGCTAGGACCAACCTCTAGTAGAGAGGAGTTGTTCCACACATGTGACACTTTCCCTTGCTGTCTAACCTAATTCAGTGTCCTTGTGTCTCTTTGTGTTTGTCTTTATAGCTATATATTTTTAATTTTTTCTCTTTCTCTCTCTCGCACTATAATTTCCTTTCCCCTCTAGTCCCCTCATCAGGTAACTCCCTTAACTCAACTTTAAATCCATGTCCTGAAACTAGAATTGACTCCTTTCGCCAAAATTTTTTTCGTCATAAATCGTTGAGAAAAGCCATTGCCAACCGATCGATGCGACCCCGCCAAACCATGATCTTCGCTGCTAATTGTTCCTTCTTGTCTGTTTGTTACTAGGGAGATGTTTGGACTCGCCGTTTTGACCCTCTGCGCAATTGGGGTTATGTCCCAGCCAGATGTTGCGTCACCAGGACCAGCGTCGGGGATCGTACTCCGTGAACAACCGGGATTATTGATAACGAACTGCAAAACCTACACCCAAAAGGTGTACGTCCGACTCGATCCCCGTGATGTTTTCAGAGCTCACTACACCCTCTCAGCCGCTCAAACCACTTGGGCCGGCGCCCGTTGGACTCGAGAAGTCCTTGCCCACGCCCAGGCAGATGTGAACCACATGCTGCACCAATTACAGAAAATGACTGTAACCCAGGCTGAATTAAGCGGGTACAACCGGCATCCCAAACGATTTCTGGGCACTTTGCTAGGAGCTGCTGCGGCTGTAGGAACTCTGTTTAACTTTGGCATGAACACCGCTAATGCCGTGAACCTGGCCACCGTGAGGCGGCATGTGGGTGAAATCCAGGCTGAAATGCCTGGGATACGACAACAGCTCTTAGTCCAGAGCTACGCCCTACAGACCTTCGGGAAGTCGCTGAACGGCACCATCACAATTTTAAATACACATAGCACCCTTCTAAACCAAACTATAAAATCAACAAACTATTTTCGGTCGTGCAAAACGATTTAGCCCAAACATAACTCCTAACGACCCTCATGACTGACATGCTACGAGAAGTAAGCTCCTCAATTGATAACTTAGCCATGGGTAGGATTCCGCACTACTTGATCTCTCTTATCCTTGTCTAAAAGGTCCTAGCCTCCACCACTATGGGCCCTGCTAGTCCCATCCAAACCCATCTTGCCTTTTCCCTGGGCAGCGCAATTCCCAAAAAAAGACCCGGAAGCAGGCGACTTGGCCTTCCTCCTCAGTTTACCGATTATTGACTCCAATAACATTTACCGCCTCAAAGACGTTGTGAATGTGTGATTCTGGCAGAGTAACACCTATGTCAAAATACACACTCCTGAAGAAAAACGAGCAGTTGTATCTGGCCCCAAACCTGAAGATGTGTACGCTCACCAAGGACATTCATTACCTCTGCCCGAGCAAATCCTTTGTCCGCGATAATACAGAGGGCATCTGCCGCCCAGAGTCCATGAGACCCGATACTAGCTGCCCTGCCGAAGCTACACCACGGTCCTCCGAGATCATCGGAAACCGATGGCTAGTCAACACCCCAGCGCGTACAGCTACCCTCACCTACGATCAACACAACACTGCCACGCACATTATCCTGCCCAACCAGACTTTATGGATAAATGTCCCTAAGGGCTCGGTCCTCCATATCGATGATTTAGCATTGTATCACCTTACCGACGACGAGTATCAGGCCAAACTCGAAATCTCACGCTTCTTCAAACAGCATTCCTTCGTCTTCAATCCAGAATTGGAAGAAAGGATCAAGGAGGAAGGAACGCAACTTATTGATTTGACTCCTGTTGTTACAGCTTTAGAAGCTATCGCTCGCCTTCCGCCCGCTGGCGCGCCAATCATTTGGTCTTGGTCTGCCGCTAACACAGCGCTTTGCGTTTCTACCATTGTAGGATATGTTGTGACTCTGACTCTTGCCTTCCTCCTCCACAAGCGTGTGAATGCCGTCCAAGAGTCTTTCAACAAGTGCACGTCTGGCGTCCCGCGCATGTTCCGACATGATAAAATTGACCAAGAACCTCAACCCGAACTCAACAAACCTGATTGAGATTACGCCTATACCGCCTCGTCGAACCTCTGACAATTAGAGCAATCTAAACGTCCCAATTACAAGTAACCCTAAGTAATGCACCCCACGTCTTCTCAAGTTTCTAACCTGATCATTCCCAAATTACCCAAGTCCTGCACCAGGATTCAATCAATGATGGAATGTTGTTTGTGTCTTGTGTGTGTCTGTTCTCTCTGCCTCTTATTCCAGTGCCCGCTGACGTTCGGAATTGGAACCTCACCGAGCAAAAGGGGGATATATGTAGGATTTCTACATGAACAGACACTGATACGCCACTGAATCAACTCATCACGAGGTCTAAACTAATCCAATCAGGAGACAACAAAGCTTTCTTTGTATCAAGGACTAAGAAAGTTCTTTCACAACCTATAAATACCTTGTGATGTCTTGTGATCGCACAATGTATGGAACTATTATATCCAACAGGAAAAGGACGAGTAATTTAATCACACCCTCAGGCTTGCAAAACAACGGACCTAAAGAACAGTGATAATGTGATTCAATCAAACTCGGCAAAGCACCGCGTGACGTGTATGGACCTCAGGAAATTCTTCCCCTCTTCCTTTCTCTATTGAGAGAGGAAACGCAGACATTGTATGGACCAAGTTTAAAAGACAACATTTAAAATCATTTAAAGTATCAGAGCAATATACTCCCACATAATAGGCTTTCTGTTTAATGTGTTTATTGTAACCTATGAAGTTTAATCGATGTTTTATAACCCCTTTTAAAAGATAAAGTTATTAAAGGTACTCTGTGTATGCCAGATATGCGAAGTTTGAGCTTGTGGGAATGGTCATGATATTCGAATAACCTTG
This sequence comes from Sinocyclocheilus grahami, assembly GCF_001515645.1. NCBI lineage: Eukaryota > Metazoa > Chordata > Actinopteri > Cypriniformes > Cyprinidae > Sinocyclocheilus > Sinocyclocheilus grahami. The sequence goes on along the minus strand of NW_015505350.1, from coordinate 371,740 downwards.
GCATGAATGAAAATGTGTTATTTTGAACAGTGTGTGTTGTACGACACTTTATAAGAAGTTATTAAAACTTGCAGGAATACTCCCCACGGGAAGCATGTGATTCATGCATGATAAAGGAACAGTATGGGGTGTGGTTATGCCCTGCAGCCACTATCTGATTGGAACAATGACCTGTGGGATGGATCAAATCGGGCTTGCTTAAAAACCCAATGCCTGAACAGATGCTCTCTCACTCGCTCTCTCTCTCAAGAACTGTGGCGTTTCGCCTTGGTGACCGCACGACAAAGCGCTCCCATGCCGTAACATCACGAGCGAGACTCCAAAACTCAAACACTTCAGTTGAAACTTCGTGACTGCCAGAGATCTACAAAAGCCTAAAGTCTTGCAAACTTAAACATGCCAGGAAACCAAACAACCTCCGGAGGGCATTCCTAGAAACTACGTCATCCAGACGCCGCGTCAGCAGCCAATCTGTAGCCCTGGGATTCCCTCAAGCAGCCATCCAGGAAGCCTGTTGTCAGCAACGAGGAAACAGTTGAAACATCAACTGTCAACTTGAACGCAAGTAACAAACAAAATCTTCTATCTGCTGAACTGGCGCTGATGATTGATTTTAAGCAGTAAAGATAAGCCAAGTCTCTGCTTTGTGATTCTCTCAGGTTGAATTTAAAAGAACTCGTGGAAAACAAATTGGAACTTTGGAAACTTCATACAAACTTCGTTAACTTTCATTCTTCAGAACTGTATGTGTGTGTATATGTTTTTTAGCTCAGTTTAATGTAAACTAGAATAGCCAATAAATTCTTGTTTCATTTATAAAAAAGTATTGTCTGGTGTCGTGAAATTTTGTAAAGTTAAAACTCTGCCAAGATCACGTTACCTGGCTCGTAGCTTATAACTTATCAAAGCATGTATTAACCCGTGGCCAGGGAAAATACAAATATTCAAATTGTTAGTATACACTGACGTTAACGTCTCGCTGGACGAGTAGCTGATAAAGTGTAAACTATCAAACAGAGTTGGGACTTTCAAGTCACAAGCAAGTCTTCAAGTCATATACCAAGTCCTCAAAGAGTTAAAGTTAATGAGATAATTAAGTGACTAATTAAATGATGATTGTGCATTAGTGATGAACACCTGCTGTTATTGAGAATTACAGAGGATCAGATGTTGATGTTTTATTGGTTAAAATGATGCCACCATCATGGAGATTAGTGTTTGCTTTAGTGGGGCTTTTGACCCTTGACTCCTGTGTAAGGGAAACAGATCAATTTAGCTCAAAGGGAATCATTTAAGATATTATAGGGAATTTGGAGAGCATCACTGTTTTACGGCTGATCACCGAGTTGGCCAGCGATTCATTGAGCGAGCCGCACAACATCAACTCTGCAATGGATCCAAAATATAGTGAAAACACTATTAATTAGCACAGTAACAAGATCGGCAGTTTAAGACATTAACTTGTAAGCTCAAAACACAAGATACTTCTCTTTTCAATATATATAAGGCTTTATTGGATAAATCTAGGACATTAATATAAACTAATCTAACACAAACACACGCATTCACACAAGTTGCAGAAAGACAGAAAGTGAGGAAATTATTAGTTTAAGAGAATGAAAATGTGAAATCCCAAGTTTACAGCAATATGTCTAATTGCAAAGACCTAAACAACCATCAATCACTTGATTAACCCTCGCATTGAGTTCCTCAATGAGGTTAAACTTTATATTAAATGCACCAGTTCAGCTAGAATATGGAGGTACTTGCTTTGGGTTTCCTTTTGTTGTGGTCCTTGCAGAAAAGGGGGTTTCCCAAAGTTGCTGATTGGCTGGAAGTTCAGTCTTGGGAAGCCAGTGGTTGGGCGTTGGCTGGATTTGTGGTCTGGTTAAAGTTTTGGACGGCACTCGAGGTCGGACTCAGAGACGCGGCGTTAGGCAAAACTTAACTCAGAACACGAAACTCTCAACGGAAAATTAAAGAAACTAAAGTAATACATATTTACATGGAAATGCAGTTTCTGCGCCATTCTCTGAACATAAGGACATGTTCTGTGAAGACCAGAGGTTAAGAGGTCTCTCATAAGGAATTTCAGTCTGTTCTCTGTCGTCGAGGTGGGGGAAGTCAATCCAAAGAGCTCGTGATCGTCACTGGTTTACGTGTGATGGTCATGCTGTGCATCTCTGACCATTTAATCTTGATTACTTGCCCCCAAAATTGACAATCTCCTTGGAATTGTCAATAAGTGTTCTTTTGTTTAAATGCTGTGAGCTACTCAAAGCTGCTAGTTGGTTCAGGCTTGTGGCGCCAGGATCTGATTTACGAACATCCTGTGTCTTGGGCCTCTGTGGAATTCAGCTCCTCGTGTTTCAACTGTTCTTTATCAAATCTTAAATTGTCTGATTCGGTCTGATACCCTTAAATTGTCTGATTTGGTCTGATACCCTACACCTGTGTTAGATCTTTCTTTATAGCAATGCATGAGGTGTTGTGACGCAGAGAGGTCAGTGCTATGCAGTGAGCAGCTATTAGCTGTTTTTATATGATGAGATAGTTATCATGAGCTGACCTGATTACAATAAAAAAATGTTATATGTTTAGGTTTTGCATAATCAACCCTGTGAAACTACAGCATGTAAAACAAAGTGCTGCTCTAATAGTTACTATGAATAAATTTTAAATCTTTGTAATGCATATAAAAATTTTATCTCCAGTGCTACTTAGACACACACAGACATCAAGAACTAGCATTTGAATCTTAACAATGGTGACAATCAACAAAATGCTTCAATAAACCAAAGAAAGACCACTTTATGATGTTCATTCATCATGAGTTATAGGCAGAAAGTCTAAGCTTATCTGCTACTTCAAGGTTTGATTCCGCAAATGCACAAAGGTTTGCTGTGAAACAACATGGCAATCGCTTAGAAGCAAATTACTTTGAATTAGTATAAGGGTCAAGAGCCCAACTAAAGCAAACCTTGACCACAATTATGGTGGCATCGTGTGTTTGTGTGTTTTTTTTTTTTTTGGGTGGATGGGTGGGTGGGTGGTTGGGGGTTCAGTTGATTTCATCCAAGGCTGCGGCTGAAGTCAGATGTAGTTCTTGTGTTTCTCTTTTCTTCAATGATGTTGATTGTTAATAGCAGGTGTTCATCACTAATGCACAATCATCATTTAATTAGTCACTTAATTATCTAATTAACTTTAACTTGGGACTTGGGATTTGAGTTGAAGACTTGCTTGTGACTTGAAAGTCCCACCTCTGCTATCAAATTTGAAATCAGTTCTAATCAGGTTGACCTCGAATTTTCAGATTCGATTCCTCTCAAAACCTGAGCTAGAAATAAAATTAATAATTCATTCCCTTATAAAATTAAATTAGTTAAATTCCTTACAATTAAGATATGAGTGATTTTGTGTTTTGTATGTTTGTGTGAATGATTGTTTTGATGATTGGAGTGATACTGTTGCTGTTACTGAATGTCTCGTGATCTGTGAGGGGAATGAACACGAACAGATATCAAGCTTTTGCTGCATTTTCATTTACAACGTTTTTTCACTGACATTTATATTTGGCAGATCAAATTTGTTATAGTTACTTTACATGGTAAGGAAAATTTTATGATCTCTAAAACATGTCCATAACTTAATTACTTTTTGCTCTGAATGTAGTTATTAGAAAATCAAACTATATTTATATATTATGTGCTCTAGATATTTACTTGTTGTTAATGAAGATGGGTGTCATCAATTGTCTGTGTTTTTTATTTACTTATATTAAACAAAATTATAAACGCAACACTTTTGTTTTTGCCCCCATTTTCATGAGCTGAACTCAAAGAGCTAAGACTTATTCTATGTACACAAAAGGCCTATTTCTCTCAAATATTGTTCACAAATCTGTCTAAATCTGTGTTAGTGAGCACTTCTCCTTTGCCGAGATAATCCATCCACCTCACAGGTGTGGCATATCAAGATGCTGATTAGACAGCATGATTATTGCACAGGTGTGCCTTAGGCTGGCCATAATAAAAGGCCACTCTAAAATGTGCAGTTTTATCACACAGCACAATGCCACAGATGTCGTGTTTTGAGGGAACGTGCAATTGGCATGCTGACTGCAGGAATGTCCACCAGAGCTGTTGCCCGTGAATTTAATATTCTTTTCTCTACCATAAGCCGTCTCCAAAGACGTTTCAGAGAATTTGGCAGTACATCCAACCGGCCTCACAACCGCAGACCACGTGTAACCACACCAGCCCAGGACCCCCACATCCAGCATCTTCACCTCCAAGATCATCTGAGACCAGCCACCCGGACAGCTGCTGCAACAATCAGTTTGCATAACCAAAGAATTTCTGCACAAACTGTCAGAAACCGTCTCAGGGAAGCTCATCTGCATGCTCGTCGTCCTCATCGGGGTCTCGACCTGACTGCAGTTCGTCATCGTAACCGACTTGAGTGGGCAAATGCTCACATTCGATGGCATCTGGCACTTTGGAGAGGTGTTCTCTTCATGGCTGAATCACGGTTTTCACTGTACAGGGCAGATGGCAGACAGCGTGTATGGCGTCGTGTGGGTGAGCGGTTTGCTGATGTCAACATTGTGGATCGAGTGGCCCATGGTGGCGGTGGGGTTATGGTATGGGTAGGCGTATGTTATGGACAGCGAACACAGGTGCATTTTATTGATGGCATTTTGAATGCACAGAGATACCGTGACGAGATCCTGAGGCCCATTGTTTTGCCATTCATCCATGACCATCACCTCATATTGCAGCATGATAATGCACGGCTGCATGTTGCAAGGATCTGTACACAATTCCTGGAAGCTGAAAACATCCCAGTTCTTGCATGACCAGCATACTCACCGGTCATGTCACCCATTGAGAATGTTTGGGATGCTCTGGATCGGCGTATACGACAGCGTGTTCCAGTTCCTGCCAATATCCAGCAACTTCGCACAGCCATTGAAGAGGAGTGGACCAACATTCCACAGGCCACAATCAACAACCTGATCAACTCTATGCGAAGAAGATGTGTTGCACTGCGTGAAGCAAATGGTGGTCACACCAGATACTGACTGGTTTTCGGACCCCCCAATACAGTAAAACTGCACATTTTAGAGTGGCCTTTTATTGTGGCCAGCCTAAGGCACACCTGTGCAATAATCATGCTGTCTAATCAGCATCTTGATATGCCACACCTGTGAGGTAGATGGATTATCTTGGCAAAGGAAAAGTGCTCACTAACACCGATTTAGACAGATTTGTGAGCAATATTTGAGAGAAATAGGCCTTTTGTGTACATATTTTTGTTCAGTGTATTTATTATTTTCATTCTCACTGCTATTTATATTTGGAAGAATTTACATGATGTCCTTTTCTATATTTCTAGACAGACATCTTCTTGCATGTTAAGGCTTGATGAATTTGTGAAACTCTTCCCACACTGGTCACAAGAGAACAGCTTCTCTTCAGTATGAACTCTCATATGTGCCGTAACATCCTTTTAGTGTGAAACTCTTCCCGCATTGATCACATGTGTACGGTTTCTCTCCAGTGTGGATCCTCTCGTGTGTTTTCAGGAATCCTGACTGACTGAATCTCTTGTCACAGTGTGAATGTAACGGGGAAAAGAAACTTGTAATGAATTGTGCCAAAATGATTGTTCATATTGCAAAATAATTCTAAGATATTAATTGAATAGAATGTATTAAGTGCATCTAAAAGAAAGGGATATGGGGACACCTACAGGTGACTAAGGTAACCTATTAGTGGAGTCGGCCATTTTCTCTTCAGTCGCATGAAAGCTGTTGAGGAGAATGGTAGGTGTAAAATCTCTCTCCGGTCGAACAGAAATAAAATGTCAGAGATTATTTTATTTCTCTTTGAGGTCAAAATTGTTATTTTAAAAGTATTTTATTTCATATTTGAGTCATAAGAGATCTAGAGTTGACGAATAATTGATGTTTTATTCCGAACGCACTGTTGAGTGCATTAGGAGCACATGGTATTCATTGCGTTTCTGTCTCTGTATTTTCTCATTGCTTATTTTCACATGTATATTTATTTTTGACAGTTATGAGACCGGATGAGCTGTATTTCATGTCTGTTTGGTGTCATTTCATATATTCCAGGTATGATGTACGAATGTTCTTATGATGTTATATTTTCTATGTTCAGAAAACAACAGAAAAAGAAATTGAGCTCTTAATTATGGAAAGACTGATTTATTGTGTGTTGAACTGGTAAATCAGTCGCATGAAAGCTGTTGAGGAGAATGTTATGAGACCGGATGAGCTGTATTTCATGTCTGTTTGGTGTCATTTCATATATTCCAGTAAACGTGATGAGTGAGCTCAGCCTACGTCTCGGTGTTGTCCTTTCCGGATGGGTTAAAAGAAAGAACCAGAAAGCGGGGTTACATGAACACTTATAAGGTTTCTCTCCAGTATGGATGTTTATTTGTATCTTAAGGCTTGATGATTGAGTGAAACTCTTCCCGCACTGATCACAAGTGAACAGTTTCTCTCCAGTATGAACTCTCATGTGACACTCAAGACTTGTTTTGCTTGTCAAACTCATTCCACACTGAGTGCAGGTGAAAGATTTCTTGGCTCATATTTTCTTTAAATCTTTCTGTTTGGTTTGAGAGCAGCTAAATTGTTTTCTCCACACAGTAAAATCCCGAGTGTTAAATTAACAGCATATATGGTCCCACTCTAAAAGAGTGTTAAAGTAACACTGAAGCAGTGTTAAAGTTAATGAGATAATTATGTGATTAATTAAGTGCTGATTGAGCATTAGTGATGAACAGCTGCTGTTAACAAGCAGAATCACTGAAGAAAAGAGAAAAACAAAAATTACAACTGACTTCAAGCCACAGCCTTAGATAAAATCAACTGAAATAAAAGACATTAAATATCTCAAGATCATTTATAAAGAATCATTGTCTTGTGTTGTAATTTTAAAGTTAAACCTTGCCAAGATCACGTTACCTAGCTCGTAGCTTATAACTTATCAAAGCACATACTAACCCGTGGCCAGGGAAAATACAAATATTCAAATTGTTCAAATATACTGAGGTTAACGTCTCGTTGGACGACCGTTGATAAAGTGTAAACTATCAAATTGGAAATCAGTTCTAATCAGGTTGACTTCGAATTTTCAGATTCGATTCCGTTCAAAACCTGAGCTAGAATAATAATGATTAATTCCCTAAGAAAAGTAAGCTGACATTACATAACCCACACATTTGACTATAATGTTCTAATCACTTATTGTGTGTGTATTTTTAATAACTATTGAATAGTTTATAGGATCATATTCATGTTGGGTATGTATGAGTTTGAAAATTCATGCTTTAAACGTTTCTATCAATCAATTCTTTGTCAAATGTATCATATTCTTGTTATAGAAATCATGTCCAAAATTATACTCTGCAAGAGCGGGAAAATTCGGACCATGTGACTGATAAGATAACATTTGATTTATGAATTGGGAGGAGAAATATAGCAACACCCCGAGCTAAGACAGTGTCTAATTGGTCAAAACACCATTTGGGATGTGGCCAACAACCTGGTTTAAATACTCAGGACACCATCAAATTAGGCTTTTAGTCATCACTTTGAGCCATGCGGCTTTTTAGCCTTTTAGCTTTCAGATTTTCGCTTCTAGCTTTTTAGTCATGCTTTTTTTTAGCTTTTGCTTTTTAAGCTTTGCTTTTTAGTGCTCTTTGAGCATGCTCTCACTTACACGCCAGCTGCTCCTTCCAAAACCATGAGGAGAACTTTACTTCTATTCCTCTACTTTAACTTTTTCTTTTCCTTTGAGAGTTTTGTGTTCTGAGTTAAGTTTTGCCGCAACAACGTGTCTCCGAGGTGACAGCCTCAACTTCAACCAGCCCACAACGCAGCATCTTCAGCCAACGCCCAACCATTGGCTTCCCAAGACGTCACTTCAACGACAACTGAACTTCCAGCCAATCAGCAACTGCGGGAAACCCCCTTTTCTGCAAGGACGACAACAAAGGGAATGATCAGCCGTGATCGCAGTGATCAGCCGTACACAGGCAACGCAAGTACCTCCAGATTCTAGCTGAGCTGGTGCATTTAATATAAATTTTAACCTCATTGAGGAACTCAATTCGAGGGTTAATTAAGTGATTGATGGTTGTTCAGGTCTATGCAACTGCACATATTGCTGTAAACGTGGGATTTCACATTTTCATTCTCTTAAACTCATTATTTCCTCACTTTCTCTCTTCCTGCAACTTGTGTGAATGTGTGAGTGCATGTTTATGTGTTAGACTAGTTTATATGTCTTAGATTTATCTAATAAAGCCTTATTTATATTGAAAAGAAAAGTATCTTGTGTTTTGTGCTTACAAGTTAATGTCTTAAACTGCCGATCTTGTTACTGTGCTAATAAATAGTGTTTTCACTATACTTTGGATATTAATATCCATTGCAGAATTTATGTTATACGGCTCGTTCAATGAATCGCTGGCGGACTCGGTGATCAGCCATAAAACAGTGATTCTGTCCAAATTCCCTATAAAATCATAAATTATTCTGTGATGAGTGGGGGTGGGGCCGAGAGCCGTGGGAACGGGGCGAGGCCGGTGGAGTAATTGATAATGAGCGACACCTGCACCACTCACCGGTCTCGAGTCTCACGGAGGAGCTCCGGAAGGATAAAAGTGAGGAGTGACGACAGTGTTGGACGAGAGAGGACCAGGCCTGGAGTTTCTTTTGTGTTTTGGTTTTGTTTGTGTGCGACAGTCGTCCGCGAGGGGCTGTTGCGCTGTTTTGTGTTTATGTTATGATTAAAGTATTTGAACGTTCGCCGGTTCCCGCCTCCTTCTTCCCGAACTACGAACTTTGCTACAGATTCCCTTTGAGCTAAATTGACCTGTTTCCCTTACATATATTGGTGGAGAATGCGGGCATGATAAAACATAGGTTATGAGCTTAAAACACTGTCAACCTAAAAGTGTGTGCTTGATAGTCCAGGTTAGAATAGGGCGTGACTTGAGATACGCATTTGTGTCCGTATTTGCTGGCTTGTTTAAATGCAGATAAAGTAGGGGCTTGAATTGGTATCGCTATTATGATTGAAAGAGTCTTTATGTATTTCATGCTTAATGGTATCAGTGTAAGGTTAATCTGATTTTAGCGAAGAAACCCTAATTTCAGTATTAAAGCATAAATCTGTTCTGACAAAGAAATCTCAGCTCAGTCCAAACTGTACCATAATGCATTAATCTGCTTTAGTGAAAAAATCACAAAATTGCAGTATTGTTTAAACCGTTTCTGACGAAGAAATCTCAGTAAAGAGATATATATAAAGGTAGATTTGAGTGATGCTCCTCTTTTTACAGCATAAAGGCCTTTTAGATTAGAATTAGATAGATGCAATTCATCTAGACTTTGACTGTATGTATACAAGCCTAGCAACCTGGTGGTCATTACTGTCTTTCACTTGCTGAGTGAAACTAAAGGTGTAATACTGTACTTCAGTATTCATGTGTAAGGCACACATAACTACATATGTTTAAACTGGCTTTAACTTACAGTAAACCTGTTCTGTTATTCTTTAAACAAGTGCAAGAAGTTTATTGTTAAATTAGAGAAGCACTCACAGAAGTACTTATTTAATGCAACAAGTCTTGAAGGACTGAAAGCACCACATTTTAAAATTGTGGGCTTCTTCTTTGAAATAGGCAGACACTAAACTGCTTGAATTATACTGGCATGCATTGGTTACCATGACAATGACTTTTGTCATGACAATTCCATGACAGGAATGCTAACTCCACATAGCACACGCGTCACCTGGTGATGCCATGTTGTAAACAAACCACCTTAAGCAGCTAAGATAACAGGACTTAGTATAGTTTCATCTTAGGCTAAGTTACCAAATAGCTTTAACAATTAGGGGTTAGCACCCTTTACTTGAAGCTTTTAAATACAGCATGTGTGTATGCAGTGTGAAGTAACTTGAATTTAACCCAATCCCTGGTTTCTGATTTTTCACTTTCTGTATTCTCTGTTTCCCTATCTTCAATTCTTCTCAGCTAATGTAACAAACTTAGATGTATCCTTCCTGAATGCTAATGCTCAGTTACTAGTTAATTCAATCTAAATTTAATTACATTTTAACTGTTTATCTAGAGAAGAATTAAGTTATTAGGGGTTTTTCATAGCACAGTGAATAACACGCTACGAAGGGTGGGGCACACACAGGGTATGGTCTAGGCATGGGAGCTGAACACGCAGCAGCTGTGACCTACCATGTTGTGTTGGCCAACACAAATCTTACAGTTAATCACTAGTGCTACTGATTGTTCCTAATACCAGATTGATTACCCTGTTTTAATAATAGCAGTCAGCTAATTTTAAATCCATTAACAAGTTATGCCCCCTTTTGTTCCACTTTGGTTTGATGTTCTCTCTGAACCTCAATAGGAACCAGAGACACTTCTATTTTTGATGTGTTTATATTCAACATGTGCTCTAATTTTATGACCCTATTACACAAGTCATCTAGACAAATACTAGGGCATAACTATAGTCCTGAGCACCAAGTAATAAGCATAATCTGAATAGGAATGCTCTCCTCTTCCTTTTCCCTCCTCTACTTCACTTCCTCAGAGATTGAGCCTGTTGTGAACCATTAGTAAGTTCTGAGTGATCATTTGAGAATAAGAACAGTCTTAAGCCATCAATCAGAACTCTGCTTACGCCCTTTTCAGCAAACATATGCCGACCCAAACCTATTTTAGCATTCTGTCATCCACAGCTAAGATAATAACTGAATACTACAGCTAACCACACCTGGCAAAATCTAGCTATAAAACCTAGCTCCACATTCTGTTTGATCTTGTATTAGTCTCTAGCCCTTACTCTCAACACGAGTTTGACAAAATGTTGCAGATGCGGTCTAACTGCCCAGACAGCAGACCAAAAGGACTGGCCAGGCATTGTGAGGAACACCATTCTACACAGGGCTGCCGACAACCTACTGCACCAGAGTCGAAAGCAACTGGACAATAAAGGTGGGTCACAAGCCCAACTAAAGCAAACGCTTATCTCTACAACGGTGAGTTCAAATTGTATTATTTCCAATAAACATTAACATTAAACCTCTGTTAATTCTTAATAAGAAATTTTTAGACGCATGACAAACAAAAATTCAAACTCGTTAGTAATGTGTGAAGCTAGTGATGCTGTTTGTGGAGATGTTTAATCATCTTCTGCTGAGATCTTGAGAGATTTAATGTTTTTTATTTCAGTTGATTTTATCTAAGGCTGTGGCTGAAGTCAGTTGACATTCTTGTGTTTCTCTTTTCTTCAGTGATTCTGCTTGTTAACAGCAGCTGTTCATCACAAATGCTCAATCAGCACTTAATTAATCACATAATTATCTCATTAACTTTAACACCGCTTCAGTGTTACTTTAATACTCTTTTAGAGTGGGACCATATTTGCTCCGAGCAGTGTTAATTTAACACTCTGGATTTTAGAGAGAGAATGGATGGTTTATGTCTTTAGCCATTTATAATTGGTCTATCTATCTCCAGGGAGTTAATTTGCATATAACACACAAAAAAAGAAATGGTCATCTTTGTGTTAATATGCCTTGGGATTAACTGTAAAAAAACCCGGTATAACCCAGGATAACAGTCTATCGGCTATACCGAACCCCAACTGACAGTATTGTTTTTCTTCTTTTTACTTTTATATGGTATAAAAAATTGTCCGTATATTTTAGTAGGCCTATAACTTTTATACTCTGTCACGTATAGCACAGAGAGTGAGAACAAAAATAATATTTGATTCATAAACGAATTTTTGACAGAACTATCTTACCTAGACTAGACTATCAGAGGAAAAAATAAAGACAATAGTTATACCCCATTTTTTTCATAAAGAACAAACAAAATTGTAATTAGTAGAGTTTTTTATAAAACGAATCAAACTAATAAAAAATAAACAGTTTACATACCAAACTCTTTCATTCAAAACTACGCCATCGTTGCTTAAATAAAGTCTGAATACACTACTAGTTTAAAATCATAGTATAATATAATTTGTGTGAGCCTATGAAACACACCTAGGCCTATATCCCTTAATTACAGTTTAATTTACATTAAATACCAGCTTCAATAAAAGCCCCACTTTGCGCATGCGCATTAACATCCAATACTGCGCATGCTCGTCAAATCCAATACATATTGTGTACAATACATCGTGCTACAGGCTGCAGCGAGGACCTCTTGGTTGATCCGGTGTTCCCTTAAAGAATGAGGTTCAATATCTTGGAATATTGATAACCAAAGACCAGAAAAGAAGGCTCTTGCTAAATTTTAGTCCTATTATTGAAAAAAAAGTGAAATAATTGGCTAATAGGAGACCTCTCTTTAAGGGGTAGAGTTTTAATTACAAAGGCAGAGGGTATTTCTAGACTTATTTATGCAGCAATGGCTTTACATCTTGATAAAAAAAACGATGTAAAGAAATTGACAAAATATTGATTGACTTCATTTGGAAAAATAAAACACATTACATAAAGAAGGTGGCTTACATGTTTTGGATTTTGCTACATTAATAACCCTTACATGTAAGGTTAATTGGCTTAAACAAATTGTTACAAATCCTAATTCCATTTGGTGTTTTATTCCCTCCCATATTCTATCAAAATTTGGTGGTATAAATGTTTTTCTTAGCTGTAATTATAATGTTGATAAAATACCAAGAAAACTAGCTGAATTTCACCGTCAGGCCTTTTTATCATGGTCTTTGATCCACAAGCACAATTTTTCACCTCATAGGTACTATATATGGAACAATATAGATACATTATATAAACACAAATCGCTTTATCTAAAACACTGGTTTGATAAAGGCATCATATTGGTGGATCAGTTATTTAATTTTAATGGTTTTCTTTTTACTTATGGTGAGTTTTTGGCACATTATAAGATTCCTGTTACACCAGGGGACTATGTCAAAGTTTTTGGGGCTATTTCTCCTGAAGTTTGTATGTTATTTAGACATCAGACAAGAATTAACATCCAACAGTGGTCTCTGCCTAATATAATAAGTTCTTATATAGGTAACATCTGTTTTTCTCTTAAATCACACAGCAGTTCCGTAAGAGCTTTATTTCAACAAGACATTGTGTCTTTGCCTTATGTTTATTCATACTGGAATCGCCTGACAGACAATATTGTTTGGAAAAAGGTTTGGTTAATACCGAATCAATATTTAATTACAAACAAGGTTAAGGAAGTATCATTCAAAATTATACACAGGATTTACCCAGCCAAATATTATTTGGTAAAATTTTAATCTGATATTGATTTTAGTTGCTCCTTCTCATGCAAAAAAATTTTTTTTTTCTTTTAGGAAGGAAATGGAGCATTATATTGATACTGTGCGATTTTCTATGAAACAAAATCAATCAATACGGTGAAAGTTTGTAAACGCTTTTATATTTTTATATAAATTTGTATTTGTATACAGCCCCTCTAGTGTGAAATTGTTTATTTCATGTATAATGTTTATTTTTTATATCATGTATAGTGTTTGTCATATACATGTATTTTGATCTTGTTAATAATAAAAAAAAGAAAAAGAAAACCTTGGTTGATTCCGCCTCGCGGCGATGACGTCATCACTAGCGCGCGTTCACTCAGTCAGCGTCGAGTCTTCTGAGGAGAGGTGAGTAGATCATTATCTTCGCATATTTAATTGTTAAATACACTTTACACCGTTTGTTTATGCAACATATACGAGGTCGTTTCTGCCTTGTTTTCATCGAGAACAGCGCTGTTTGTGTGTTTGCCGGCTTAAACACTTAGCACGTGAGGAAAAACATGTTAAGTTCATTTAATAAGATCCGAGTGATTTTGTGTGTTCGTGTGAATGATTGTTTCGATGTTTGGAGTGATAATGTTGCTGTTACTGAATGTCTCGTTATCTGTGAGGGGAATGGATGCGAAGCGATATCAAATTTAGCTGTTTCTATTAAATACATTTGTTGTAGTTAACTTACTTTACATGGTTAAAATTAAGCACAGATACTGCTAAATACTTCATATAATTAGTCTGTATGTCACATGGGATATTTAAAATATGAAATATGAAGAGATTATATATATATATATATATATATATATATATATATATAGAGAGCCACAGCCTTGCAGAATGCTTTAATATATTAGAATAAGTGAAAAAAGCAGCATTTTTGTTTTGTGATATATGCGATTTACACTAAGTGCAAATAGCTATAGATTCTATTTACACTATGTTAAAACAGCAGGATTTTCTGCTATTTATACTACTTATTGCAAATAGTGGCAATTATCTGCACCTCAGTATTGTAGTACATTCTAAAACAGTATGCAATAATAACTTATTGAGTGTAAATTTTAATTCAAATTATTAAATGGATGCCACCTTATTGGGACAATAAAGCCCTCCCTACACCTACCCTAACCCTACCCGATTTTCAACTTTTTTATTATTTCCTTCATTTTCATTGAAAATAAATGCTTTTCTGATGTGATTTGAAATTTGAAAAGGGAGAAAAAAGTTCGCCAAGAGGCAGATTCGAACCCGGTTTATATTTTGACGGGTTGCCATGAGGAACTTGTTTCTGTAGGTCTATGTAAATGATATGAAGATAGTTTTACTCCAATGAAACTGTCAAATGCTCATGAAGTGACTCTTAGAGGGAGTCAGAGCAGTTCTGGAGATGTTGTTCATGTATTTATGTCTTCATGTAGTGAGACGACAGAAGCTGAAATCACCGCGAGCGTCGCACACTTTGTTTGTGTAGAAAACAAAACCATTCGTAATCAAGGGAATTATGCCATTTACATACAGAGACACGCAGAACATGCTGGATCCATATTTAAATAGTATTTTTGCGGCTTAATATTTACATATTATCCATATTAGCGACTCTATTTAAGTGTACTGGCCTACTTTTGATTAATTCATCCAAACTTTGACAAATTCTGTGACATTCCGCGTCATACAGTAAATTCCATGACTGGATTCCGCGATTCTGTCTGCGTTTTCCGCATCGCGGAAATCATAGATAATATTGAGGTGTTTTACAACTTCAGTGTAATGTTAGTGGATTGATATATACACTGGAAATGTGTATATATATATAAAAATTTGTGCTTTGTGGTACTCTTTCTGTTTAAAGAAGATTTTATGATCATTGTCAATTACTGCACATATAAAACTGACATGTTAATAATTTAATTACTTTAATTGCTCTGAATGTAGTTGTTAGAAAATCAAACTATATTTAGATACAGTGTAGTTATTTACCTGTAATTGTAAATGAAGATGGGTGGCATCAAATGTCTGTGTTTATGCTTTAATTTTTCACGCTAACTGTTATTTATATTTGGAAGAATTTACATTGTATTATTTTCTATATTTCTAGACGGATATCTTCTTGAATGTTAATACTAAGGCAGAATGAAAAATTAAATATGGTTAGAAATGTTAACATTAGAAAGACAGAAAACAGAAATGCATAGAATGTGTGAATTGGCGCACATGTGTTACTGAATGAGCATTTTAAATTGATCTGCTCTTTGTGTTGACACTGTTACTTTTAATATAGTAATATAATAATTTACAGAGGCAACACTTTGTATTTGTAAGTCTCTTCTGCTTCTAATACATAAATGCTTAAATATGTAAATTATTAAAAAATTTGGCAAATCTGCTTCCACACAGAAATTCATGTTCAGTGAAGCTCCTCCCACAAACCCTGCAGAATGAAACGCACTGAAGATACTGAAGAACAAACAGGTTGGTGTTTATTCTTCATTAATAATGCTGATGGTTATAAAGCTTCAAGCAGATTATGATTTGTTGTAGTAGGTTACTTTTTTCAATAACATTGTTAGATAATTGTGTAGTTGATCAAACATATTTAATAGTTCTCCCTGTAAAAACATGTTAATTGTGCTTATAATGTTTTAAAAATAATAATTGGAAGATCAATGTACCTCATTCATGGAGATATAATGTACAAAAATGCATCAAAATGACCAAAATTTGGTATAGCAACTGTCTACTTTACACTGTTACATCAGGGTTAATCAGGGTTACTGAGAGTTACTGAAAATGAACCATTTTTACTTTATTTCAGAGTTGATTGAAGAAACCAAGGAGAATGAAGAATTGAGTGAAGTTGAGGAGAAACCTAAAGAAGAAACTTTGAATTGCTCTCAAACCAAACAAAAAGATATAAAGAAAAGAAGAGCCAAGAAATCTTTCACCTGCACTCAGTGTGGAAAGAGTTTCACAAGCAAAAATAAATTTGATGTTCACATGAGAGTTCATACTGAAGAGAAACCGTACACTTGTGATCAGTGTGGGAAGAGCTTCACTCAGTCATCAAGCCTTAAGATACACATAAACATCCACACTGGAGAGAAACCTCACAAGTGTTCACACTGTGACAAGAGATTCAGTCGGTCAGGAATCCTAAAAACACACGAGAGGATACACACTGGAGAGAAACCGTACACATGTGATCAGTGCGGGAAGAGTTTCACACGAAAAGGACACCTTACAGGACATATGAGAGTTCATACTGGAGAGAAACCATACACTTGTGGTCAATGCGGGAAGAGTTTCACACTAAAAGGACATCTTACAGAGCATATGAGGATCCACACTGGAGAGAAACTTTATACATGTGATCAGTGCGGGAAAAGTTTCACACGAAAAGGACACCTTACAGGACATATGAGAGTTCATACTGGAGAGAAACCATACACTTGTGGTCAATGCGGGAAGAGTTTCACACTAAAAGGACATCTTACAGAGCATATGAGGATCCACACTGGAGAGAAACTTTATACATGTGATCAGTGCGGGAAAAGTTTCACACGAAAAGGACACCTTACAGGGCATATGAGAGTTCATACTGGAGAGAAGCCATACACTTGTGATCAATGTGGGAAGAGTTTCACACAATCAGCACACCTTAAGGAACATATGAACATCCACACTAGAGAGAAACTGTACGCATGTGATCAATGCGACAAAACATTTTTGAGAGCTTCAGACCTGAGGAAACACCTGAGAGTTCATACAAAGGAGAAGCCATATTCATGTCATTTGTGTGGAAAGAGATTTTCATGTTTAGAAAATGCAAAAAAACATCAGAAAATACATACTGGTGCGAGAGATCATGTGTGCTTTGAGTGTGAGAGGACTTTTTCTACAGCTGAACATTTAAAACAGCACCAGAGGATTCACACTGGAGAAAAACCTTATAAGTGTTCACACTGTGACAAGAGATTCAGTCAGTCAACAACTCTGAAAAAACACGAGAGGATCCACACTGGAGAGAAACCGTATCACTGCACTGCATGTGGGAAGCATTTCAATTGTTCATCTGCTTTACACAGTCATACAAAACACAATCACAGTAAGTAGATCATCTTCAGATCCAGCACTTTCAGGTCTGATGCTGTGTCCTCACCAAATGAGACACAATAATGCATCAAGTAATAAAATATCATCTGGATAAATCTGTCCTAACCAGACATTACAAGTGGCAAAACGAAGAAATATTATCTAAAGTTTTCACAGTGAATAAAGTTAATCTTCATCTTCAAAACCAGCAGATTCAACTGTGAGATTCAGATCAACTCAAGGATGGAGTTCCTCTCCAAAGAACAATGTCAAAAAGGTTTATTGTATACCATTTTGTTTCATGATATAAATTATATAATTGTGTTTTCTTATGAGTTTCATATCATGTTCAATTGGCTTATAATGCATGTATCACTTGTTCTGTGACATTCAGATCAAGTCAAAAGCCTCAGCCTCGTCGTTTTATACTTTTCATTTCATTCCCAATTTCACAGACTGAGTCTGTCTCCCCCCCCCCACCCCCTCTTGATTGTGTCTATCATCTGTCCACACATCTTTCCTGCAGTGATTGTGATTATTGTTGAGTTTGCAGTGTTTGCTGCTCCTGTTGTGATTCTTCTTCAGATCATCTGTGTAAGAGCTGGTGAGTTTTTCAGCCTCACACAATCCAAATCCTGGCCAGAGGAGAACTGACCCCCGACTAAACCTGCTCTCCCAAGTTTTTTTTTTCTCCATTTCTGTCACAGATGGAGTTTTGGTTCCTTGCCACTGCCGACTTTGTCTTGCTTAGTTTGGGACACTTAATTTCTGGCAGGATTGTTGACTTGATTGCACAGATACTATTTAAACTGACCTGAGCTGAATGATTACATTGCTGAATCAACAATGAACTGACTTTAACTGGAAAACTGACTGTTCTCTATTGTCCTCTTGCATTATCAGCACACGTTTCCCTGTTTTTAGGATTAGGTAACAGCTGTAAGGTTCACTGTAAAGCTGCTTTGACACAATCTATTGTATAAAGCATTATAGAAATAAAGGTGACTTGATTGGATAATCTGATTATTCGCATTGATCTGTGACAATCTGCAATAATGAGAGCTCAGTAAATGCTTTTGTGTTTAATTATTTTGCAGGGAGGAAGAAATCGCAGTAATATTAGAATAAAATACTCCACAAATAACAGGCCAGATTACAGCAAGATTTGTCTTCTTGTCAGTGATATGGAAATTTGCATACAGCTTTTAATGATATTTGCAATTTGATATTATACTGTACTGTAGGGGTTGAACGACTTTCATTAATGAACAAATAAGTCTGGAGCTGTGACAAACATCTTGTGCACAGCTGTGGCATATGACAGCGCTACCCACATGGCTATTGCTCCAATAACGGCTCATTTGTATCAGTTCTTTTGTCATTGGGTCATTATAATTCTCACAGATTTCTGCTCGTTCTAAATCAGATACAGATAAGGTAGCACAGTAAAGATTACATTCATATGAATGCATTAGTGAGAGCGATTGCGTGTGTGAATTAATTCTACCTGGCAGCGTCTCTACTAGTAGTGAAGCTGTGGGATTTAGTTAAGAAACATATGCTTGAACGTCAAGCGACGTCAAGCTTAAAGCGTCATGGCAGAGCATTGAAGTCGACTAGTCGATTAGTCGGTGCAACCCTTACTGTACTCAGGGTGTCCGCGGGTCCTTAAAAAGTCTTAAAATGTCTTAACGTTTTCCTAATATAAGGCCTTAAAAAGTCTTAAATATTTTTGGTTTCATTACCGCTCAAATATCTTCAGCCTGACGGACCTAATGACTTTACAATCATTGGACAGACCGAAGATGTTTTCTTCCTGCGGTAAATTACTGCGTCATCAGAGAGAACTGCAGAATAC
>NW_015505350.1:351785-352161 GCF_001515645.1 Sinocyclocheilus grahami | reverse complement strand
GTTCACACGGAAGAGTGCCTTTTTTTCTCCAAAAATTACCATATACAAATGTGATATTGATGTTTTACAGCAGTTCAATAAACTAGAAGTTTTATTAAGAGACTTAAGTTTTAGACACCAATATTGCCTGTTTTTGCACTATTTCGCCACCAAAAATAACTCCAAACCAAGCCACAGCGCTATTTTGCGTCTCTGAGCAACATGACGGTGTTTCGTTCCCGAATGAATCAACTGTTTAAATGATTCGGTTCAGTCGTAATGACTCACTTATTAACAGTGACTTACTGCCACCTACTGGCGGTTTTAATTTCACGTTTAAAGTATCTTTTCATTTTTTAAATTATTTCAAATATCAGTATTCAATGTTTTATGTTTA
>NW_015505350.1:332085-351772 GCF_001515645.1 Sinocyclocheilus grahami | reverse complement strand
TTTTGCGTCTCTGAGCAACATGACGGTGTTTCGTTCCTGAATGAATCAAGTGTTTAAATGATTCGGTTCAGTCCGGTTCAGTCGCAATGACTCACTTATTAACAGTGACTTGCTGCCACCTAGTGGCGGTTTTAATTTCACGTTCAAAGTATCGTTTCATTTTTAAAATTATTTCAAATATCAGTATTCAATGTTTTATGTTTAATATATCAAAACATTATTTATGCATTTGAAACTGCAGGTTAAATACATTCATGTTCTGCATTAAACCGCGTGTAAACACATCTAAATGCCACTTCAGATGCTGCTTATGTCTGGATTGCAAAGATGAATTTTGTTGATACGGATTTCATTTGCTTGGCAACAGCCCAAATGTCTTATTCTTATTCACTGATTAAATGTAAGAATTTGACTCAAAAGATAATGCACACTTATAGAAAAATGGCTTTATAAAGGTAAAATGCCCATAAAAGGTAAAAAACTATTTTAACTTATCTGACCACCACACAGAATATGAAGAATATCAAAAACTTTAGGAGTCAGCTGTCCACGAAAGTCCTTAAGATATGCATGATAGCACAATCAGTTGAATGAATGACTCAATACTCACTCGTTAAGTTACTCATGTTGAAAAGTATGCATTTTCCCCATCAACATTTCTTATTTGTATATTCATAAATGCATTTAAAACATTAATCTCATAACATTATTTATTGCAGTTGTAATTGTTATTTGCAGTGTAAATTATTTAATCTGACTGGTAGCAGCCCTATAGTGTATATTGAATTTATTGATACATTGTAATAATTTGACATGTGAGATGATGCATACAATCTAAAAAGGTTAAAAAATAGGCCTTTGTAAAGGTAAATATGCAGATTTAAGTGTGTAAAAGCTGATAAAACACTGATGAAAATATTGCTTCAGAATAAATTGTTTACTCCACCAAAAATCTCAGTGATGCAGTTATTTTGCAGGGATATTTTGTATGGAATATTGTCTGCTGACATGAAAAGTTCACTGTATATCGTAGTAATAAATACCATTTATTACAGCATTGATATTTTGTTTTCTTTTTAATTTATAGATTAAATATTACATATATGTATGTAATAAAATGTGTATTTCCATTACAGGTTTAGGTCTTAAATTTCATATAAGGTGGTATTAAAAAGGTCTTTAAAAGTCTTAAATTTAACTTGTTCAAGTCTGCAGAAACCCTGTGTACTGAATGTTGTAGATATAATATTAATTGCCATTACCATCAGAGCAAGACAGGTGCCTGAATCGTTACATGAATCTTTTTACAGAAAGCTTTTTAAATGTTGAAATAGTGCATTTTAACTGATAATGTCAGGCTTCTGTCACGTCAGTCTAGTTTTCCATGGTTTTGTGACAGCCCTGACACTCCTATAATGTCTAGGTTCATGTAAGGCGCACAGCTTTGAGTGTTTTTCACAGACTGCATGCTTTCATTTTGTCATGTTTTGTGTGAACACACGGCTCATGTATGTTCTCATTAGCTGTGGTTTCTTGTCTTTGTTACGTCTTAAGTGTCTCGGGGTTTTAAGGTAACATAACAATATTAAGGGTTTAAGAAGAGCATTTGCCCGAGCCCCTGCCACAGCATAACAACAACAACAACTACAACGAGATCCCTTTATCAGGTTTTATTAACAGCTCTGAGAGTATACATGATTCTCAAACAAAAGATTGTAAAATTAAGAGGGAAGCAAAAAAAAAACTTTAGGAGAGGGAACAATGCCAAAATAAACAAAAGTATTTCTACTCTGGGGGTTAGATTCTTTCTAAACCTGTCAAATAAAAGAAAATCAACAACAAAATGATACGCTCACTCCCTATCAAACCAGGAGAAAACATATACAGTACAAAACAGAAGACACCCACCTCCTTACAGCTTCCAAAAGGGTAACAATCAATCAACAGAGTAATGGCTTAAACAATTGGTAACAGGGAAATACAAAATAAGTGTTAAACAGCAAAGCTGTAGGCTGAGTATCTTGCTCAACTCAGAGCAAGAAAGGTTCACTGTACCTAGACAGTTCTTCAGATTAATGAAGATAACCATACAGAACGCCAAAAGGCTTCAACCAGCTGAGCTGGGTAAGGTTAGCCAAGGGACATGCTTTGGAAAGCAGTTCTCATTCTCTGAACGTTCTGCTCAGCTTTTATACTGCTTCTCTCTCAGCTGGTAAGTAGGTGCAGCTGGAAAGGCCAATCAGCTACCTGTCAAAGTGGAAAGAATGGGAAGAGCCAGATAAGCAGGAGACACAAGGCGCGTTTCCATTACAGATTTGCGCAAAACTATGGCGATATTTTCTGAACGTCGATAAAAAAGTATTGCGAAATGACGGCGTTTCCATTAACCAATGTTATGCGGCTAAAACGTAACCTTTTGCCTCTCGCGATAAGTCATGGCAACGGATTTTGGTGGGATTTGACTATATTTATTCTAAGGAGGCTTATGCATGTATCTTTACAGAAGCAGCAAAGAGAGCCGCTTCAGAAACGTGCGT
Organism: Sinocyclocheilus grahami; assembly: GCF_001515645.1. Lineage (NCBI taxonomy): Eukaryota > Metazoa > Chordata > Actinopteri > Cypriniformes > Cyprinidae > Sinocyclocheilus > Sinocyclocheilus grahami. The sequence goes on along the minus strand of NW_015505350.1, from coordinate 349,235 downwards.
GGCACGGCTGGAATAAACCATATCCTGTATAAAAACATAAACACAAGCATTGAGTGGCCGTAATCAGCTTCAGTGATCGTATCAGAGCCACACTGCACCGCAGACGTGTGCAATGTAAATTGTCTTAAGTATTAATAGTAGGGAAAGCCCCTTATACTGGAGCGCGGCCACTTATGAAGTGTTCTTGGAGGTTATAGTGCATTGAAGAATGATCATATGACTTTTTACATACGCCATGTGACCTGTAAATGCGAAAAAGCCATTTCCATTGCAGTTTTGCGAATTAATCCTTTTTCGCATTGCCTGAAAAACCACCTCATGCAAGCGTAAACTTTTTTGCGATATATGGGCATTTTTGCGAAATTGACGCGTTTCCATTAAGCGTATTTTCAATTCGCAATTTCAAGTTGCGCAATTTGAAGGGTAATGGAAACGCGCCTACTGAGAGAGAGAGAAACAACAAAAAGAACCATACCACAATACAGATAACACAAAAGTGATTATGTCACTGGACGCAACACCTCCACCCATAAGTTACAAATAGTACCCCATAAAAATTTGTAAACTCATAAATTAAGATTCAGCAACCTCACACTATCAACAACCTAATTATCCAAATTATACACCCTAGTGTAACGGGGCGAACGAGATGTGAGACATGCAGATCCATCTGCAGGCTTTTATTAGACAGAGCGTCATAAAACAGGCATGGGTCAAACAGGTACATTTCAGGCAAGACAAAAGAGTATCCAAAGGAAGGCGTGAGTCAGTCGACGGTGAACTTATGTGAGGGCGAGGCAAATGGGGAATCCACAAGACGGGCTAGAGTCCAGGCGAGGTGCAAACACAGTCCGAAACAGCAAGGCAAAGGGTAATTCCAAAACAGGCTATAACCTTCAGGGCAGGCAGAGATCAGACAAAACGAGATAACAGGCAAGGATCAAGACACGGGTAAACAGACTAAGAACAAGGCTATACTAGATTCAGGAACTTGGAATGGCTCTGTAAAGTGGCTATCACTAGATGAGCGATAAACGCTAAACAATACTCGGTGACTTGAACAGGATCTGAGTGGGTGTTATATCCCCAAGGAGCGGCTTCCAGACGCTCCTATCTCAATATAATCCAGGAGGGCGGTGGAGCAGAGCAGGGCACCCAGGCGGAACCGACGAAACAGCAAGCCATGCAGGGCGGAGCAGAGAATCAGGATGGAACTGTCAGAGCAGGGAGCCAGGGCGGAGCAGACGGAGCAGGAGCCCACCAGGGCGGAGCAGACGGAGCAGGAGACCTCCACAGCAGAGCAGACGGAGCAGAAGCCCACCAGGGCGGAGCAGACAGAGCAGAAGTCCACCACAGCGGAGCAGAAGACCACCAGAGCCAGACAGAAGACCACCACGGCGGGACAGAAGACCACGGCAGGGACTGGGACCTAGGGAACACTGAGACACACGAGACAGACAGAGCAGGAGCTTTTATGGCCACAAGGGCCGAGGCAGGGTACCAAAAAAGTCCATCAATAGTTTCCCTGATGACAACTGAATGGGCAGACAGTTCATAAGCTTTATTAGGCGACAGAAACTGGAGAGGTAGACAGTTCATAAGCAGGCTCACTGACAGAAACTGGATGGGCAGACAGTTCACAAACAGATTTATGGGTTGATATGGGATAGACTGACAGTTCAAAATTGGCTGTGTTAACTGAAACTGGACTGGTAGACATATCAGTGACTGAAACTTGACAGACAGATAGTTCAAAATCACTCATTGACTGAAACAGGACTGACAGAAGGTTCATCAGACATATTATTTGAAATTAGTGGACAGACAGATAACTCAGGAACAGATTCTTGGGTTGACACTATGTGGACAGACCGTTCATTATTTAACTCCTTGACTGAAATTGGCAAGACAGTTCAAAATTAAACACACTTGGGGAAACAGAACAAGTAGAAAGTTCCTGAATGGTCTCTATGGCAGTGACAGGGGTAACGAGAAAGACATGGGGTGCATCTATAATTTCTGGGCTCATGACAGGCACGGTTAAGGGTTCAAAGGCAGATTTTTGGGCTGTGACAGACACAATCAACCACAATAGCCGTGACAGGACAGGAAGAGAGTTCACAGACGGCCTCCATAGCCATGACAGGAAAGGAAGAGAATTCACAGACTGCCTCCATAGCCGTGACAGGACAGGAAGATAATTCACAGACTGGCTCCATAGCCATGACAGGACAGGAAGATAATTCACAGACTGGCTCCATAGCCGTGACAGGACAGGAAGAGAGTTCACAGACTGCCTCCATAGCTGTGACAGAACAGGCAGAGAGTTCACAGACGGCCTCCATAGTCGTGACATGAGCAGATGAAAGTTCATTAATGGCCTCCTCGGACGGAACAGACAGTTAACGGAGGTCATCACTGGGTGCACGATTTGAACCATGCTAATGCACTTCCATTAATGCCAACAAAGTTTTCTAGTCTATGCAAAAGAATGTTGTGGTCAATAGTGTCGAATGCAGCGCTAAGATCCAATAGCACTAATAGAGAGATACAACCACAATCAGATGATAAGAGCAGGTCATTTGTAACTCTAATGAGAGCAGTCTCAGTACTATGATACGGTCTAAATCCTGACTGGAAATCCTCACAGATACCATTTTTCTCTAAGAAGGAATAGAATTGTGAGGATACTACCTTTTCTAGTATCTTGGACAGAAAAGGGAGATTCGAGATCGGTCTGTAATTAACTAGTTCTTTTGGGTCAAGTTGTGTTTTTTTGATGAGAGTTTGAAGGTTTTGGGGACATATCCTAATGACAATGATGAATTAATAATAGTCAGAAGAGGATCTGACTTCTGGAAGCACTTCTTTTAGGAGCTTAGATGGAATAGAGTCTAACATACATGTTGTTGGTTTAGATGATTTAACAAGTTTATACAATTCTTCCTCTCTGGAGAATGAGTGGAATTGTTCCTCAGGCGATCTATAGCAAGCTGTCTAATGCAATACTATAGCTGACGGCTGCATGGTTACAATTTTATCTCTAATAGTATCGATCTTAGAAGTAAAGTAGTTCATAAAGTCATTACTGCTGTGCTGTTGGGAAATGCCAACACTTGCTGATGCTTTTTTTTTCGTAAATTTAGCCACTGTATTGAATAAATACCTGGGGTTATGTTTGTTTTCTTCTAAAAGAGAAGAAAAGTAATCAGATCTAGCAGTTTTTAATGCTTTTCTGTAAGATAGGTTACTTTCCCGCCAAGCAATACGAAATACCTCTAGTTTTGTTTTCCTCCAGCTGCGCTCCATTTTCTGGGCTGCTCTCTTTAGGGTGCGAGTGTGTTCATTATACCACGGTGTCAGACTGTTTTCCTTAATCTTCCTTAAGCGTAAAGGAGCAACTGTATTTAAAATGCTAGAAAAGAGAGAGTCCATAGTTTCTGTTACATCATCAAGTTGTTCTAGAGGTTTTGGATATGCTAAGGAATTGGGATAAATCAGGAAGATTACTTACAAAGCAGTCTTTACCTTAGTTAAAGTTAGTTAAGGTCCATACCTTAGTTTCAGTAGTCATGTCAAAGCATTAACTAAATCAACCCCCCATAAAAAAGCAACCCACCATATGGTAAGTGCTACAGACAGGGGAATGAGTTCATGAGCAGGAGGACTAGAGTGATTTGGTTTGGGGATACCAGCTGTGCGTGCTGACACCAGTGGTGGATCCTCCACGCTGGATGCCAACCTCTGAAGCTTGATGACAGGTTCCCTTGATAGGACAGTGGAGGGTTGTGGTATGACAACCGCAACAGGACGTGGCTCTGGGGTGGCAGACATGACGTGAAATAGCTCTGGAAGATCCCATTAGACTTGGCAGGGCTCTGGAAGATCAAACAAGACACAGCGAGGCTCTGGAAGATCAGACGAGACATGGTGAGGCTCTGGAAGATCAGCTGTGACGTGACAAGACTCTGGAAGGTCATCTGTGATGTGACGAGACTCTGGATGATCAGCTGTGACGTGACGAGACTCTGGACGATCAGCTGTGATGTGACGGGACTCTGGAAAGTCAGCTGAGAAGTGATGAGACTCTGGAAGGTCAGCTGAGAAGTGACAAAACTCTGGAAGGTCAGCTGAGACATGACTTGACTCAGGAAGAGCAACTGTGACTTGACTTGACTCAGAAAGAGCAACTGTGACTTGACTAGACTCAGGAAGATCAACGGTGACTTGAATTTACTCTGGAAGATCAATGGTGACTTGACTTGACTCTGGAAGATAAACAGTGACTTGACTTGACTCATGAAGATCAACTGTGACTTGACTCTGGAAGATAAACAGTGACTTGACCAACAGTCAACCAAGCATAGTCCATAAAATCACTTAGAGATGAACGGGGACTCTCACGTATTAGTCGCGATTTGAGCGGCTGGTTAATGCCCTCACAAAAGAAGTCTATAAGCACACAGTCCGACAGATCAGAAAAACATGCGAGATCTAAATACTCTTGAATATAGCTCTCGAGAAGGGCACACGATCGCTCGAGAGCTATATTCAATAACGGTCTTGCGGCATACTTTAGTTTCAGTAGTCATGTCAAAGCATTAACTAAATCAGCATACTATCATCTCAAAAACATTGCAAGAATTAGATGTTTTGTTTCCAGTCAAGACTGGGAGAAACTTGTTCATGCCTTTATTACCAGCAGGGTAGACTATTGTAATGGTCTCCTCACTGGCCTTCCCAAGAAGACCATTAGACAGCGGCAGCTCATCCAGAATTCTGCTGCCAGGATTCTGACTAGAACCAGAAAATCTGAGCATATCACACCAGTCCTCAGGTCCTTACACTGGCTTCCAGTTACATTTAGGATTGATTTTAAAGTACTTTTATCCGAACTGATTGCACTGTATTTTGTATAATCATTTTCTATTTTGAATGGTCTTAAATTAGTTTTAAATAATTTTTTCAATCATTTTCAAAGTTTTTAAATGCCTTGTTTTATTCTTGTGATTATTTTTTTGATTATTTTACTTTCTTTTATGAAAGCACTTTGAATTACCATTGTGTACGGAATGTGCTATATAAATAAACTTGCCTTGCCATACCTGGTCAGTGTCATTCAGGAAAGCCGCTGGATCCTTGTGTGGCCGAGAATTCTGTAACGGGGCGAACGAGACGTGAGACGTGCGGATCCATCTGCAGGCTTTTATTAGACATTAGAGACGTGGTCATAAAACAGGCATGGGTCAAACAGTGGAAAACAGGTACATTTCAGGCAAGACAAAAGAGTATCCAAAGGAAGGCGTGAGTCAGTTGACGGTAATTCATGTACCCTTACCGTAAAGTGTTACCGGATTACGTTCACCATGAATTGATGCATAAATTAATGTGTAAAATATAAATCATATTTTTTAGTAAATATGATCAAAGAAGCCTGTAAAAATAAATATGTACTGTATAAAATGTCACAAATCTCCCTGGAAGAGGATGTGTGTATATATTGTCTTAATACAAGGTGAGGAGGTTAGTTTGAGTGGCCAAAGACTTTCCACAAAGATCTCTTGTCAGGTGATCTCCAAACTCATCAGGCATTATAGGAGAGACTCAGAGCTGTTATTGTGGCAAAAGGCAAAAAGTGGCAAAAAGTACTGAATAAAAGGGTGCCATTAACTGTGGCCAATGTGTATAAGAGAAAAACATTTATTTCCTAATGAGCTTCCCCCCCACCCCCTTTTTGTTCTTTTATCAAAAAGGATTAATGATGCAGATTTATTTTCACAGGCTTCTTTGTTCATATTTACCAATAATTCTGACTACGACTGTATAGCCTATGTAAATGTGCAAAACTTGCTCATAAATTTACATTTTTGAGCCGAGTGTGTGAATGTGTTTTGCCCCACATTCTCTTTAGTAACTAACTGTGAGCACACGAGTTTCTTAATTTGTGATTTGTAAAATAGGATTTGTGCACCTCAGAATTTGAAAAGGTGTAACCGTTGTGTTGAGTTTGTTAGAGAGAACGAGTAAAAAAAATAAAAAATTGCAAGTCCTAAAAATCTTTTTCTCTGTGACTTCAAATTTACCAATATGCATGTGTGATTATTCATTACAACTACAAATTCCACTGTCACAGTTGCTCAGGTTTGCTATAATAATACCTTCACAGAACATGGTAGCAGTCAGCCATCCATGCAAAAGCATGCATGCAAAAGTGTCCATGCCGACATCTGATGTGCTGATGTCCTCAACTGTCATCCCAGAAAACCTGCAATAAAAACAGTACAGTTCAAAATCCACCATACATTACCAATATAACAGGGCTGCCCAATCCTGTTCCTGGAGATCTACCTACCTGCAGAATTCAGATCTGACCCTGATCCAATACAACCGTCTGTAATTGAGGAACTGCTTTCATTGATGTGCTGTGAAGTAGATTTGTTGACAAATTCCTCCCTGAAAGTACATCGATAACACAGTAAAAATTTATTTTCGTAGAGGATCATTTAATAAAGTCACTATATTACTTTTTAAATGATCTCAATAACTTCGTAAAATAATATTAGCATTGCTAACAGGCGAGTGCTTATGAGAAAGGCATGCAACAGCTTTTTAGGTTCATTTACATTTGTATCATAAATACATACTGAGTCCCAAAAGTGATAAAAATATGTCCAAACTGATTAATATTTTAATAGTAGTAGATGTCATATCAAAATGACAAAAATGCTATCATGAGCTGTTTGAATGTAAACGAATAGAATACAGAGGGACAAAACACAGCTAAACCCTCCATCTAAATCTTCAAGTCAAAGGAGTACTAGTTATATTTAGTTATATTTAAAAGTTTGGTATCGAAAACAAGTTCCATTTTAGAACCGGTTCCAATTTTCCAAAAACCGGGTATTCGACAAGACGCGTGCATTTCAATTCTGCTTAACGATTCCTGCGTTTGCATTTTAATGTGATTTAAAACGATTTAAGCGCAGGAACGGAAAGAACCTGTTTGCGTGCAGCGCACACGAGGCGCAAATGTGAGCACAGAAAACAGAGGTCTTGTTGCGGCATCCCGGTGCATTTCTACTGCAGAAAAGGTTGTTCTGGACCGGAACCGATTCTTTCATATGTATCGACCAGTATGCAGAAAACGATGTCCTTAAACACAGCCTTTTTTGCCTTAAGTGAACGTAAACAGAACGTAAACAAAGAAAACGCATGTGTAACAGTATTTTTAGATCTGCGTTTTCTTCACTTTTTTAGATCACTTTCTGTGTTAAAGAGACAGCAGCCTAATAAACGCACTGCCTGTCATTAATGTTAATCAAACAAAAAAATCCTTCACTGATCTTGACCATATCTTTAATAACTTTTAATTAATTAATCTATATTTTACAGGGTTTCTGCAGGATGTTTAAGCTCAAATTTAAGACCTTTTTAAGACCTGCACAAATAAAATTAATACCATATGAGCGGGGTAGGGCAATGTCTATGTTCATTTTAACCGCTTAACCGTTAATCAATCGTGAAGAATTTTGACCGATTAATACAATCAGTTAAACGGTTTAAAAAGTAATTTATATATTTTTAGTAATTTATCAAAATATTTAAAAAGGTTTGCTGCATGGTTGAAATACGCAACGCGTATATAAAAAAAACGTATTTTAGAGGGAAAAAACCAAGTTGCGTCTAAGTCGCATTTTATTATTTCATTCGGAAATAGGCCTAATGCGGACACGAAATGTTTACATTATAATAAACACTGTAAACATAGCTAGGCTATGTTAGTTCCCCTTTCTGCAGGATGTTTAAGCTCAAATTTAAGACCTTTTTAAGACCTGCACAAATAAAATTAATACCATATGAGCGGGGTAGGGCAATGTCTATGTTCATTTTAACCGCTTAACCGTTAATCAATCGTGAAGAATTTTGACCGATTAATACAATCAGTTAAACGGTTTAAAAAGTAATTTATATATTTTTAGTAATTTATCAAAATATTTAAAAAGGTTTGCTGCATGGTTGAAATACGCAACGCGTATATAAAAAAAACGTATTTTAGAGGGAAAAAACCAAGTTGCGTCTAAGTCGCATTTTATTATTTCATTCGGAAATAGGCCTAATGCGGACACGAAATGTTTACATTATAATAAACACTGTAAACATAGCTAGGCTATGTTAGTTCCCCTCACTCCACAACAAATTCTTTCAATTTAGAAATATAGATATTAAGAATTAAAATAATTAAAAATATAAGAAGCTATAGCTAAACGACAAGCCAAAACGAATTAATTTAGGCTAAAACGAAACTGAAGCCAACGTTGCTTCTTTCATTCGACATACAATCAAATGTTTCCGTATTCGCGATGTATTTGAATGCCATATATTTATTATGTAGCTACTTCACTCGCGTTCCAATATCCATGTAAAACTAAATGGTTTGCATCATTCACGGAGGTATACGTGATAACGCTTAACGGCACATATTTTACTACACATTTAAACTGAGCAGTGTTTTTTTCCCATATGTTTGACTGACTGTATTGTATTATGATAATGAACAGGCTGCATTGTCAAGGTAGCAACCGTGCATGCGGCGTCGGCGCAATCATTAGATTTTTTCCCTTCTAACAGAGGAAGCAACTAGGCTACTCCTTTTAGTCATAAAGATAATCGGAATTGTAAAAGGTTTGCCTTTATTTGTGTATATTCACAATAAAAACAAATCGTTGTGCTTTTGTAAAATAAGCCTTAACGTAGCACTATGTAACTTTTTCTGTCTTCAAAATTTGCAAAATGTATATAATGAGCGGGGAGTAACACATACCTGCGTGAATCGCCATCGACATAAACTTAGAGAAGTAGCTCCGGTTGGATTGTTCTTCCGCGGGATGTGTGCAGTTCTGTTTATTAACCGCTAGAGCGCCAAAAGTTACATAGTGCTGCTGTAAGAAAAATAGGATGCCGCTTTCTGCCGTCTGGTTTCCTTTCGCGCAGCACAAAAATGAACTGAAACTCTGCATACTAGGCTACTTGTTGCACAGTTTTTCTTTCATTTTCTTAATTTATTATTTAAGTAAAAATATATTTCTCATATAGGCCTATTTATCGTTATAGGCCTATATCCTAGCTTTATTATGTTTTTCTCTGCAGGTGCGTGATGTGATATGATAACCGTGTGAATCCTCATGTTCTGTTGTTTGCTGCTTTTTGCGCATGTCAAATTAATCCCCGGGAAACAAATGTTAGTATTTTTTAACGGGTCACAGACACGTATCCTTTCTAATTTAATTAAATTTGAATTTAAAATAATCTTGTCGGTTAACGGTTAATAATCGGTTAACGAGCATCGGTTGTCGGTTAAGAAAAATAACCGAAATGAACATCCCTACTATAGTACCATATTAAAGTCTCAAACCCAAAGAGATATTCTTTATAAAAGTTGACTCGTCCACGCCCTTCTAAAACGCCTCGTTTAAACACACCCCCACATGTCTACGTCACGATGTGGGAAGATTTGCATAACACCGCTCAAATGTTCGCAAAGAAAGAAGGCGTAACTTTGATTCTCACTGTTGTATTGTTGCCACATCATGTCGTGGAGACGCTGTGTGTTTCGTTATGAAAGCGAAACTACTTTGTTTGGCCTTCCAGAAGAGGACACAACTAGAAATCAGTGGTTAAGTTGTATTTACAACACTGTTCCAGAACAGTTCAACCCAAATATTCAGATGTGAGCAACGCATTTTACGGAGGACGAGGACTGTTTCCTGGGAGAGTAGCCTACAATGCCGGTGTTCTGACAAACAATGCTGACTCACAGCCTGTAAAGTATGCTTTAATATTTAAAGGATTTGTCACTGTTGATTCAAACGGGAGTTTTGAGCAGTGTAGTGTAGGGCTGTGTGATATGGAAAAAAAAAACCTATCGCGATTTCTTTGATCAATTTTGCGATTTGGATTTTAATCACGATTTTGACACACACAGATGCTTTACAGTCATTAATGCATTCAGTGTTAATTTGAAACACATTTCCAAAAGAAAACCAATTAGAGCTTTATCAAAAAGCTGTAACATGTCTCTAGAACAGACGTAAGACAAAATAATCACTAAGTAAAGGTGTAACAAAATGTCTCTAGAATAGACATATATGGCAAGGGGAAAAATCCAGTGTCCAGGGATTTTTTTTGCCATGCATTGGTCATAGAGCTCTTTGTGGCGTTGCCTCAGATGTTGAACTAGATTTGTTGTGCCAAGTTCACACGTACTCAAGTCTGCAGTGCGTATACAGTATGTGTATGCGGTGCAGAAGCAGCACGGACTCATTTTGCTTTCGCACAGGACGCGTTTGGAGTCCGCTTCTGATCCGCGGCTGTTTACCACAAACACAACATTTATCCATTATTTTGATTTCAAATCCAAACGTTGTTTCTGAAAATTCTTTTTCAGCATTGTGATTCTCTTTTATCACAGTACAGTAATACAATCTTTCATAGACATATTCACGTTTAAACTCAATAAATATAACTTTAACTACGAGTGCCATCTATTATTGCCTTGTTTATCTAAAAGTGCACTTTTCCTTGTTTTAAATCTTGCCAAAAAGCCATGGGTTGACCGTGAAACAGTAGACTTTAATTATATGCATTTATGGTGTAATTACAAAATTTCCGTGTCAATCCATGTTCATTTTTACCGCGAATAATGCGCTTTCACTTTAATTCTGCTCGTATAGCACAGCAGAAATAGATTCCGTGTGGAAACGATCGCAGCTTGACTGCTGCAGTCGCACCGCTCCTGGGGCCTCATTTATAAAATGTTGCGTAAAAACCATCCTAAATTAGTTCTAAGATCATTTCTCAAAAGTGCGTAAGTGCGATTCAGAGAAAACAAACGTGCGCACAAAAACACGTGCGTACGCCTCTCTTCCAGATGTGACATTTATAAATCGCAAATGATCTTGAAATTGTGCGTAGCTGACTGGTGTCAGATCTCCACCTTGTAAAGGCCCCCTAATTAATATCATTACCATATAAAAGATCACACGCCAATATCCGAATTTCTGTGCTTGAGAATGACAAGCACAAAGAAAAAAAAAAACTTTACTGAGTCTGAAATTGAGGTCCTGCTGGCGGAGGTAGAGGTTCGTGCGGGACGCTTTTTATTTAAACATGTGTAATTATTCTGTGGACAAACAATGTGTGTGTTGTTATATTTTTTCTATTGACTATTATCAAAATTACTACTTCTAGAAACAACAGAAATAATAATAATAATAGTAATTATACAACATTAGGTTTCCAAAAGTAAGAATAAACCACGAATTCAAGTAAAATTTTCAGTCATCTTATAAAAAGTGAGCCATCCCACTTTTAAAATCACTTGCTATGACAACTAATAAAAAGTTTAGAATCACGAAATTCTTGCAATACTTTAAAAAACATTATTGAAAGAAAAATTGGACATTTCATATCATAATAAAATTAATTATTACACGATTATGGTCTCCGGTCCGAAAAAACCTGCATGTGATTTGGCATTTCTTTAGATTTACACAGTTTACTTATGCTGCTCATTAATGTACTGACACAAAAATATATAGTGTATTTTATACAAATATAACTACGGAAGTTCTACAAAGTTTAAGGCTGGTGTCTCTATTCATTTTCACAGAAGCAAAGCAGCAGATGTTATAAATAAAAACAGTTAACAATGTCATTGAATAGAATATATGCTATTAAAATCGTTATTGCACGACATAGGCCTATTCTTATCACAGACAAAACAGTCGGAGATGCGTTTCTGCATTTTTTTTTCCATTTTACGGATTAGTAGTAAATCAAAACTTTGCAAGTTCTCTTGTAAAAAACAAAAAAAAAAACAAACAAAAAAAACAACTTGGAATAAACTACAGAAAGCGAGAAAATAACTCTCAACATTAGGCTACTAAAAAGGTCAGTTTAATCTCGCAAAAACTCCCGTTAATAAAAAAATCTGACTACACTGCACAATTAATCTCTCACACTGCATCTTCGTTGTTTATGATGAATTCGGTGCTTGCACGTACACCGCTCTTATTATTATTGCAGCTTAGATGTTCAAATAGCTGCAGTACTCCGACTTTGCCACAAGGAAAAGTTCATATGCCTGCTCAGAGCCTGACGTTGCGGTAAGTACTTTTCCACGTCAAAGACCGTTTTTATAAATATTAACGTTGCCGTGGATTTTAGAGTACGCACACTCTAAGATCAAATCTGTGCGTACGCACATTTTATAAATGAGGCCCCTGGAGCGCACTGCCAGACCGCAATCGCGTGCAGTGTGAACGCTCTGATCCGTTAACATGGGCACGGAAAAAATAAGCACCACAGACGGAGTGTGTGAACCTGGCGTTACGTTTGTATGCCGCCCCGTCTGTTCTGTTCTCGTGCTCCATTTAGGCGTGCTGCATTCTGATTGGTTCGGATAGCATACTGCAGGAGGTCGGGGGCGTGGAAAATCGTGCTATAAAGCGATTTAGAAATCAGGCAAGCTCAAATCGCGATTTTATGACGATTTCGATTAATCGCACAGCCCTAGTATAGAGTAGCGCTTGTTGTATCTCGTTTCTCCGATCACAAATGCAGACATGGTTTTATGTTTACATGGCGCGATGGTGTGGCTCCCGCTGTTAGCATGGGATAATTGCTACATTTGGGGTAAAAAAGACATAATTATGTATTGTGCCAAGAAGGTTGCACTGTCTGTTCGTTCACACAGGTACGAAACTGATTGGTAGCTGCCTTTAGTGGAGCCTTTACCGATTACCTCCATTGATAATAGCATTCGGCACGGTCGTCTGTGAGTGATGTCACCTCCCAATACAAACACGCCCCCTAGTGTAGTCCCGCCCCCTCACATTGATTGACAGCTTTCCATGTAGACATCGGAAATTCAAATGCAAAAGGAATTGCAATTGCATTTGAGTTTTGGCAGGTTACATGCGTGACGCAGCGAGAGTGAAAAAGCAAACTGCTAATTAATATTGCTATTTAAATATGACTAGCTCGTAACTCCTAAGACATGGGAAATACAGCTGCAGATGGACTTTGCCTCTTCATTTGAAATTTGGCCGTAGCTGTGCGTTCGCAAAAGCGAAAATGCAAACGGTAATGCAGGATTTGCAATTGCATTTGGATTATGTCACAATTTATGCGTCCACATATTGAAAACGCAATTGAAAATACAATTTGCTATTCTATTTGAAAATTGTCCAGAATAACGTTCCATAGAAAATAATGTTTTTTGAACCTTAAACCGCATAAACACATTTCATTACACCAAATACACCAAATAATGTTCTTTTTTAGCAACGTCATATGACCCCTTTAATACAATTGCTTAAAAAAATTATAATTGATATATAGGGTTATATATAATTATAATGTATATAGGGCTTTATTTAAATATTTAATACAGGATTTCTGCAGGTATCATCAAATCTAATGCCATTTAAAAAAAAAATTAATGCTATACACCAGTGTTTCCCAACCGGTGTAAAAAATATTTTTAAAATATTTTTAAATTGCTAAAATGTAAAAAAAAAAGCATCTATTATATAATATCCATTTCTGATGTCGCCAATAATTAGAGGTGCACCGAAATTCCGGCTGCCGAAAATGAGTTCACCACTCAGGTTTCACTTTCACATGGTGTGACGCTCTGCATATTATCCCGCTCTATGCATGTGCCCTCCGCTCAGCTCCACTCATATACCGTTCATGCTCATCGGAACAGCAAAGTCCGCTCAAAAATCGAGCCGACAGGACACATCTATGTAGTACAGTATTGTTTCTGTTTGCAATAGCCCTACTGTAACATGGTGTGGTATATGGGCAACTCTGGTAACGCTGCCCTCTCATTCACTGATCTGCTAACCGCTATGTTATGCTCACATGTTCTGATAATAATAGCTTTCTAGGACTAAACATTATTTAGATAATTGGTAAAAGAACAACAAAAAGAAACACTAAATCTCTTAATAGCCCTACTGTTAGACCTACCTGAAAAACTAAAAGGCAATTTATTTCATTTGTAGGCCTATCGTTATTTTTTATTTGTGCTATCATTAGTAATTTCTTTATTTGTTCTTATTTTATTACTGACTGCTTACTTGTCAGTTTACTGTTAAGTGCACTGATGTCAGACTCGTTTTGAATAATAAAGTTTATTGTTAAATTGTTAAATACACTGTCTCCACTATATAGGCCTATGTTTGTCACATTATTATAAGTGTTTGATCACCACATTTGAGTTATCATTGCAAAAATGTGTTTATGTATATATATATTCTGTTTATGTAGGCTATATACTGTATTCTATATACAATACCAGTCAAAAGTTTGAACCCACAAACGGGAAGTGTAAATACTGTACTATAATATATATATATATATATATATATATATATATATACACATATATATTCTGTTTATGTAGGCTATATACTGTATTGAAAGTGTGTCCAAACTTTTGACTATACTGTACTATATAATACAGCCTACACATAAAGAATATTGGCCGATATATCGGTATCAATCCTTTTTACTCCCTAATATCGGTAGCGGCATTGGCCCCCAAAAAAACCATATCGGTCGGGCTCTAGTAAAAAGCATATCTTACAGTTCAGATACAAGTTTTCACAAAAACAAAACGTTTTATAAAATGATAAACTTTACATTTCAGCCTTTAAACCATTTTTAAGAAAACAGATGAGTCAAAAGTATTAATTGTTATATTGATTTAAACAATTATCATCAATAAATTATTATATCAATTAAATAACATGAATTAGGGGTGTGCAATATTGACAAAAAAAATTATCTCGATAATTTTCTGGGATTTTTTCGATAACGATAATTAGACAATATTTTGCTGAGTGTGTTATTGTGCTGATACATTATCTCTAATTGTGCTGACAGCTGATTCCTGAATTTTGTGACATTCTTCATATTCTGTGTGGTCAGTTCACAGCAGTGATAGAAATGAATGATTTCCAACAAGTTTTATGGGCATTTTTACCTTTAAGCCATTTTTTCTAAAAGTGTGCACCATTTTTTGAGTCAAATTCTTGCATTTGGACTGTTACCAAGCAAATGAAATCAGTATCAACAAAATGTATCTTTGCAATGCAGAGGAAGCACAGAAGGTGCTGATACATTATCTCTAATTGTGCTGACAGCTGATTCCTGAATTTTGTGACATTCTTCATATTCTGTGTGGTCAGTTCACAGCAGTGATAGAAATGAATGATTTCCAACCAGTTTTATAGGCATTTTTATCTTTAAGCCATTTTTTCTAAAAGTGTGCACCATCTTTTGAGTCAAATTCTTGCATTTGGGTTGTTACCAAGCAAATTAAATCAGTATCAACAAAATTGATCTTTGCAATGCAGAGGAAACACAGAGACTGCATTAATTTACACACTGTTTAATGCAGCTAAGAGGGACATGAATGCATTTAACCTGCAGTTACAAATGCATAAATAATGTTTTGATATTTTAAAAATAAAACATTAAAAACTGATGTTTGAAATTATTTAAAAAATGAAAAGGTACATTAACTGTGAAATTAAAACTGCCAGTAGGTGGCAGCAAGTCACTGAGTCATTGCGATTGAACCGAATCATTTAAACGGTTGATTCATTCAGGAACGAAACACCGTCCTGTTGCTCAGAGCCACAAAACAGCGCTGTAGCTGTGTTTTGAATGATTTTTGTTGGAGAAATAGAGCAAAAACAGGCAATATAGTGTAAGTAAAGAAAAAGACGCAAGTCTCTTAATATTAACTTCTTGTTTATTGAACTGTTGTATAAAATCAATATCACATTTGTAATCATGATGACTTTTGGAGAAAAAACGGCACTCTTCGTGTGATATTAACTATATGAAATTATATAAATATTAGGGGTGGGAATCACCAGAGGCCTCACGATACGATATTTTATCACGATACTTGTGTCATGATGCAATGTTATTTTTGTGATTTTAAATATATTGCGATATTCTGCGATATCTTGCAATTTATTACCTTTTTCCAACTTCAAATTATGTCCCCAAAGGAAAACTTTGACAACGTCTGTTTTAACTAAAGAGAAACATTTCTCAGTTTGTTTATCTCACTTCAGTTTTATTGTTGCAGTGCAAAATAGGATTATCAAGCAGACAAACTGACCAACACTTTCATGAAAATCTGTCATAAATGTTGTATGCACCTGGTAAACTCAACTATTTGTATTACAGTTTAATCTAGTCCACCTTAATTAAATGTAAACAGGTATGCAACAGTGCAACTTGAAATTGTACTAAAAAGTTGTGCATACCCTTCAGCAATTGGGGCATTTGAAAGTAAATTACTGTTCAATTTAAATTAAATTAAATAAAACATGTAGTCTTACATCTAGGGATGCACCGAAATGAAAATTCTGGGCCGAAACGGAAACCGAAAATTCTGGATGCACTTGGCCGAAAACCGAAACCGAAAATGCTTTGTAATGATTATTTATTATTTTATTAAATAATATAAAGTAATTTTGTAAGACTTTTTAAAAATTTTACTCAATTTTAATGATACTGAATTGAAAAAAACAAAAGCCAATAAAATAACCACACTTTTACTGAAAGTAACAATAAAACTGGACAGAATTTACATTAATATTGGTAACACTTTACAATAAGGTTCATTAGTTAACCTTTAGTTAATGAACTAAGAATGAACAATAGTTCTTCAGCATTTACTAATCTTAGTTCATGTTAATTTCAACATTTACTAATGCATTATTAATATCAACAGTTGTGCTTGTTAACAGTTAATGCACTCTGAATTAACATGAACTAACAGTGAATAACTGTATTCTCATTAACTAGCATTAAGAAAGATGAATAAATACTGTAATAAATGTATTGTTCATTGTTCTTGATAGTTAATACATTAACTAACATTAACTAATGGAACCTTATTGAAAAGTTACCTTAATATTAAATACCAATATATTATTTTTATTCACTTCTATGTAACAGAATCAGATATAAGTTTTTGTTTGTTTGTTTTTTGACTAATTATCCAAATAATGCATAGTCCTACAAAGCTATTATTATCAGAGCATATGAGCAGAGCA
>NW_015505350.1:324676-324984 GCF_001515645.1 Sinocyclocheilus grahami | reverse complement strand
TAACTCAATTTTAATGATACTGAATTTTAAAAAAACACAAGCCAATAAAATAACCACACTTTTACTGAAAGTAACACAATAAAACTGGACAGAATTTACATTAATATTGGTAACACTTTACAATAAGATTCATTAGTTAACTACTTTAGTTAATGAACTAAGAATGAACAATAGTTCTTCAGCATTTACTAATCTTAGTTCATGTTAATTTCAACATTTACTAATGCATTATTAAAATCAACAGTTTGTGCTTGTTAACAGTTAATGCCTCCTGAATTAACATAACTAACAGTGAATAAACTGTTTTC
>NW_015505350.1:308948-324625 GCF_001515645.1 Sinocyclocheilus grahami | reverse complement strand
TGATAGTTAATACATTAACTAACATTAACTAATGGAACCTTATTGAAAAGTTACCTTAATATTAAATATCAATATATAATTTTTATTCACTTCTATGTAACAGAATCAGATATAAGTTGTTGTTTGTTTGTTTTTTGACTAATTATCCAAATAATGCATAGTCCTACAAAGCTATTATTATCAGAGCATATGAGCAGAGCATAGCGTCACTGAAGGTAGCATAATTTTAGCAGCGTTGCCCAGTACAGCTGAACTAGCCTACACCATGTTACAGCACAGTAGCGCTACTGCAAACCGGAACAAGTAGGCCTATACTGCATAGAAATTTCCTGTCAGCGCGTTATTTGAGCGGACTTTTGCTTTTCAAGTGTGAAGAGCCCTCTAGAGGGAACGAGGTCTAGCCACCAGTCTCACAAAATCCTGTGGGAAACACTGTATTACCAACACTGTAACAATACAAAGCTGGTTAAAAATCTGCAAACTTACCTTTTAGGGCAATGATTACAATATAAGGATTATTCGGTAGCTTTGCATGTTCATCTGTAGTTGCCATCATCTGAAATCTTTGAGTGTTGGCATCTTCTGAAGTCTTCACAAGCGAGGCTGGATCCAAACTGGAGCTGGCATAATCTCTAGTAACCTTAGGATGGGCATCCCAAGATAGAAACAGGAAAACAAAAGGAGAAAGATTAGCATAGCTGCTGTTCATATTTCACACAAAAGATTATTTATTTCATCACATATAACAGAAGTGCAAGGTTATGAGATGTTTTCTGTGTGAATACATGTTAAAATGTAATTGACCGTTCACAATGAGCTTGATTGACAGGTGATTTGACCAATCATAACGCCGAAACCGCCATCTTGCCCGACAAACAAATCAGACAGGAGAGTAGATTACAGTTTTTCTCGATTGCTAAAACACTAAAACCCATTGGCTGAACAAAGTTCTCAGTTGCCTGAACTCATTTAGCTAATTGTGCAGTCTGTTGTCAATACCTTACACCATTTCACATGGTAAAACACAATTTGCAGATCTCACTTAGACTTTTCAGCAAAACTCTAAACACATTCTCATTCTCAAAACACATTCTGCACTCTAATGCACGTCATCCATACTGGTAAACACAAGTGGCAACAATCAAATACAAATAGAGAACACATGTCATTGATCGAACACAACCACTCAAAATTGATTTAACCTGTTTCAAATGATGTGACACAACCAATATAAGCCAGTTCAGAGAGCAAACAGGTTGTTGAAGGTGGGAAGGAGAAAGTCTGAGAATGGATAGAAGAAACAATGTGAGAGGACAGGGTCGAGTGCGTATGTGAGGTGGGCGACGAGGAGGAAGAGGAGGAGGAGGGCAAGAAAGAGGAAGAGGAGGAGGAAGTACAAAAAAAATTGCACAGAGCAAAGCAGAGTAGTAATTTCTGATCAATTTTGAGCTACTATGATAGAACATGTTTTCGTTCATCAAAAGACAGTGATGGAAAAATATGAAATTTGTTTTGAGATTAAAAATGTACTTCTCCCCTGAGAACTAGGTGTTTTGATCAATGTGTTTTCTATTTTTTGGTGTATTGTTTACTGACTGCTTGATAGTGTATATCATTTTGATCACTTTGTTTATGATTTGAGAGCAGTGTTTGATTTTGAACACAGGTAAAACTGTTTTTAGGCGAAAGTTTCATTTTGCGAGAGGAGTCAGAGGTTTTTTAAATAGTGCTTGAAGATGAGGTTTTGTGTTTAATGTTTTCAGAAAATGGAGCAAGGTTTCAGAAATGGTGTTTTAGCAATCAAGAAAAACTGTAACTTCGGTGGATTTAAACTTGAAAAATGTTGTATAAAGATGCATAACATCTTTTTATTTTGTGCTTTAATTAAATGTGAAAAGACAATCGGTTCACGTGTGCTGCTTGAACTGAGCAATCTGTCACAACACATTAAAAAAAGCACAAAACAGTATTTATTGTTTAAATTTCTTTAAAAAAAAAAAGACAAAATTTGAAAGCTGAAACCTTGTTTCATACCAGAAGTAACCTTCTCTGTCTTGTCTGTCTGTGTGTTGTCAGTTTCCTCTTTGCTCCGCAATGTATTTTTTGCTGTATGAGAACACGGTGTGTACTGTGAGAGCAGCATGGCTTGTCGGACATAGCAACATTATCTGAGGGCGGGTTTTTGCGAAGGGTCAATTGATTGCTGTGATCAAGGCTGATTTTTCAGCATCATTACTCCAGTCTTTAGTGTCACATGATCCTTCAGAAATCATTCTAATATAATAAATATTCAAATGAAAAAAGTGTAGTGTACATTAAATTTGTTTAAAAATTAATTCATATTTTTGTTCAGCAAGAATGTATTAAATTAATGTAAAGGTGAGTGAGTGTAGACTTCTGTTGCAAATAAATAAGAAATTTCTATTCATCAAATAATTCTCTCTCTCTCTCTATATATATATATATTTATTGGGCAGCACAAATGTTTTCAACATTGATAACAATCGTATTTTATTCTTGAGCAGCAAATCAGCATATCAGAATGACTTCTGAAGGATCATGTGACACTGAAGACTGGAGTAATGACTAATGAACATTAGTGTATGTTTGGGGTTAACTTGCTAGCCATATGGTTCAATGTGCCTTGGAGAGGTTGATCAGACAGGAGGTTTGCTCAGACTCTGGGATGCAGCAGGCCATCAAGCACGGAAGAATCTAGAAATATAACAAGCAATTTGTCTTAGAGCCAACAATATTCAGTATACAATGCCAGTTTTATGCCAGGAACCAAGCTAGAGCACAGGTGAAATGTAGAAAAAAGAAAGAATATGTATTTAATAAATATCCTGAACAGTTTTTATCAATATTTGTTTACCATTAGACGAGATCAAAATGCATTTGAACTGTACCCAGCGCTGATGTAATGACGTCACCGATTAACTGTAACGTCAGTATATATTTATGTTAAATTTAAAAAAGCCTATTTCCAATCACACATTGAAAAATGACCAGCAAACTTTTACAGAACGGTCAAAGCCTCTCATCTACACATAAATATGTTATTAAAATCCCAAACTCCACTCCTCTGGCTGCGCCTCGTCCCTCCGGCTCTGTCAGGCTCCTCCTTCCCTCCAGCTCCACCTTGGTCCTCAGTCGCCCCGGCTCCGCCTTTGCCCTTCTGTTCCGGAGCATTGTGGAGATCATTGCTTTAGTTGGGCTCTTGACCCTTCACTTTTGAACATTAGTTTATGTTTAATTAAAACTAAAACAGCATTAGCGTTCACAGAAGCTCTAAACTACTCACGTTGTGCATTAAATCTCTTTACTTGCTGTTCATAGAACTCCTAACATATTAAAAACTGTTGTTCTGCATTTCAAATAACATTTCATTTCATGAGTCAGAAACATCTGTCATGTGGGAAACATTTACTCTTAACGTTGCATAAAGCAAGTTTCTCTCACTGAGAAAGAAGCTTTTCAGCATATGTGGGCTTGCATTCTCTTCATTTGCTCAGAACCACTAACACAGCATTAGTGCTCACAGAAGTTCTAAACTAATCATGTTGTGCATTCCCAGATAGCAACATATTGTCAGCCCAGATTCGGCCCACATCTGGCACATGTGGAATGATGATCTGGCCCACATGTAGCAAGGCACTTGGACGGATCGCTCCTGTTTGCCAGATCTGGGCCAAAAGCAGGCCATAGCAATGCCACATGTCAGCCAAGAGCAAAGAATTAAACCACACTGGACCTTATCTGAACCAAAAAAATCTTCATATATTATTTATCAGAGGTGGGACTTTCAAGTCACAAGCAAGTCTTCAAGTCATATCCCAAGTCCTCAAAGAGTTAAAGTTAATGAGATAATTAAGTGACTAATTAAATGATGATTGTGCATTAGGAATGAACACCTGCTGTTAACAATCAACATCATTGAAGAAAAGAGAAACACAAGAACTACATCTGACTTACCACAGTCTAGGATGAAATCAAGTGAAACAGAAAAAAAAAAACACACGATGCCACCGTAATTGAGGCCAAGGTTTGCTTTAGGTAGTGTCTTGACCCTTTTACCAATTCAATGCATTAACTGTAACTATTGGAGCAGCACTTCGATTGCATGCTGTAGTTTCACAGCGTCAATTGTGCTAAATCTAAACACATAAATGAAAAAGACTATTTTGATAGTAATCTGCCCAGCTCATAATGACTCTCAGCTAATACCTGCTCATTATAGCACACTAATCACCTTGCTTAACAACACCACATGCATAGTCACAGAGAGAGATCTAACGCAAGAGTTAAGGGTCAAGAGCCCAACTAAAGCAAACACTGATCTCCATGATGGTGTCATCATTTTAACCAATAAAACATCAACATCTGATCCTCTGTAATTCTCAATAACAGCAGGTGTTCATCACTAATGCACAATCATAATTGAATTAGTCACTTAATTATCTCATTAACTTTAACTCTTTGAGGACTTGGGATATGACTTGAATACTTGTTTGTGACTTGAAAGTCCCACCTCTATTATTTATAGAGTCCTCTCAGCTTGTCAACAAGCAAAACCACTGAAGGTAAGAAGAGAACAGAAAAAAAAGAGACAAACAGAAACACAACAACAACAATTGACTACAGTCACAGCCTTACCATACGTTCACACCGCCATCGGCGAGAGCGTCAAAGCGGCTGGAAGTCATTCATGTTCAATGTGAGCCGGTGGTGAACACCACCAATACTCCATAATCAGTTTTGGGCAGTGAGAGTGTCATGAAGCATTGAAGTCAGGTCAACTTTATGGTAATGAGCTGTAGCGTCTGGACCACTCCAACACACAATTTATATTTTGTTAGCTAGATTTCATGAAACGGTTCGATGGCAACCGATCGGAGTGTAGAAGTTCTCCGCTTGAGAGGATTCCAAAGAACGCAGTCCTGTAAACTTTGGTTCTGACCACATTAGTTACCAAGCATTTTCATGCTAGAACACTTGTTTTTCAGCAGGAATGCAATTAATTTGCTCAATACAACACCGATTTGACCAATTACATTTAGGCTACACATCAACCAGGACAGTTTGTAATGTAGCCTGCACACAAATTAATGTTAATGTTAATTAAAGACCAAGGCTAGTAAATGTCTCCTATAAACAGCATGTTGAAATTAGGCTAGCAGTTAACCATTAACACAAAAAACACACCACACAAATGGTTTTTATTGGTTTATTTCATCAGCAAACATGTAACTATAATTGTTAAGTTCTTTCCATCGATCAATTTCTTACTTTCACATTTAAAATATTTCATGAGGTTAACTTATATCCTACTCGTCGTCAGTCTGCAAAAGATCAACATGCTTGTTTCCTTTGCGGCTCTTTTAAACACAAGATCAAGTGTTCGATCTATGTCAGAGTGTCAGAGCGTCAGAGCGTCTACGAGTCTTTCTACAGCGTTGTTGGCAGGTTGGCCACAGTGAATTTTGACGCTCTAGCAAACGGCAGTGTGAACGCACGGTTAGATGAATCTTTGAAGATCTCAGCAGAGGAGGATTAAACAACTCCACAAACAGCATTACCATCTTAACTTATTACTAATCAGATTGACTTTATTTCTGTTAGAGGTCTACAGAATTTGTTATTGAGAATTAACAGGTGTTTAAATCTAACGTTTGTTTCATTTGAAGTCACCATAATGGTGATTGGTGTTTCCATTAATTGCGCTCATAACTCTTAACACAATTAGTTTGTTTTCAATGGCTGTTGAGATGGTGTGTTTAACAAACTCATTTGTCATAGCTAATAATAGTGAAACGAGATTAGGAGTAGATAAGCAGTTATTACTGTTTCATCATATTGATGTACCTGATTTACTAATGTTCTTTGATTCAAATGATTGTCTTGTTCCAATAATATTGTTGCTGTATAAATCTGCAACAAAAGACCAACAGTTCATGTTCAGTCAGTTTCTGTCTTCAAAGTGTTGCCTGAGTTGTTACTTTTTAGTTGGCTCAACCTTAACTGAAATAGTCTAGTAGTCTATGCAACTAAAATTATTTAATTGGTCAAACATTTAGAAAACTACAGTAAATTGTGTCAATTAAAATTGAACCATTCACTCCATGTGTTTCATATGTTACCTCAACTAAGATTTATTATTTGGGCATCATAAGAAATTGCTGTGGAACTAATATTTTATATTGAGTTTAATGGGGTCATATAAAAAGAACATTATTTTGTGTATTTGGTGTAATGAAATGTGTTTATGCGGTTTAAAGTAAAAAAAAAACATTTTCCACATACTGTACATTATTGTTTCTCCTCTATGCCCTGCCTTTTTGGAGCGCGTCGATTTTTACAAAGCTCATCGGTCTGAAAAAGCGAGGTGTGCTGTGATTGGCCAGCTATCCATTGAGCATTGTGATTGGTCGAATACCTCAAGCGTGTGACAGAAATGTTACGCCCCTCACCATACTGTTGATGCCGTGTCCGGCCGGAGCGACGAGACAAAAACATTAAAACCCATTACAAACGAGGCATTCGTTGCATCCAGTGGGGACATAATTACTGATTATAATGACTTATACTGTCTTTTTACTCGTTGCGTTGCATCGCGCCATGTAAACATAAAACCCTGTCTACATTTGTGATCGGAGAAATGACAAACAACAAATGCTACTCTACACTGCCCAAAACTCGCGTTTGAATCATCAGTGGCAAATCCTTTAAATGAAAATGTACTTACAGAATGTGAGTCAGAACTGCCGGCATTGTAGTCTACTCTCCCAGGATCAGTAAACAGTCCTGCACACATCTGGATTTGGGTTAAACTGTTCTGGAACAGTGTTGTAAATACAACTTAACCACTGATTTGTAGTCGTGTCCTCTTTTGGAAGACCAAACAAAGTAGTTTCGCTTTCACAACGAAAAACACTAGCGTGAGGGAAAGCCAGCATGAGCTTAGCGTGAGCTGAGGCCAGGCTAGAATGAGCAAAGGCGGCGGGGTCGAGAACGGCACCCTGCGGATTCGATGAAGGAGCGGTAACCACATGTGATGACCCCGGGCTTCGTCCACGGTGAAAGCCGATCTGGCGAACCACAGCACTGTATTCCCTCAGCGATCAGCACATCTAGTTGTCCTGGCCAGCATCTGAAATCTTGCAATGATAGAGCCTCAGCTCTAGGCATAATGAAGCGGATATCGACCTCTTTTGGGAGACCAAACAAAGTAGTTTCGCTTTCACAACGAAGCACACAGTGTCTCCACGGCATGGCGGCAGCAGCAACAATACTACAGTGAGAATAAAAGTTACGCCTTCTTTCTTTGCGTGAACATTTGGGCGGCGTTTTGCAAATCTTCCCACAAAGTGAGGTAGATATGTGGGGGCATGTTAGAACGAGCCGTTTTAGGTAGGCGTGGTTAACTCTTAACTTTGATAAAGAATATCTCT
Organism: Sinocyclocheilus grahami; assembly: GCF_001515645.1. NCBI lineage: Eukaryota > Metazoa > Chordata > Actinopteri > Cypriniformes > Cyprinidae > Sinocyclocheilus > Sinocyclocheilus grahami. The sequence goes on along the minus strand of NW_015505350.1, from coordinate 317,174 downwards.
TTGGATTTGAGACTTTAGTCTTTGCAACTTTACAGCTCTTCTTTATGCACCAAGAGCTTGTAACACTCCAAAGAGAAAGGAAAAATTTAAATCACATCATATGACCCCTTTAAGAACATTATTACCTGGTGTCTATCAATCACTAAAACACAGACATTACAACACATATCTCTTTGGATTTGAGACTTTTGTCTCATTATAAATGCAGTTTATTTAATAACAATCTGCATTTATAACATTTGTCATACAGACTAAACATCCCGGCTTAAAGGCATAGTTCACCCAAAAATGAAAATTTGTTGTTAATTCACCTTCAGGCCATCCAATATGTAGTTTACTGTTCAATTGAAGAAAAAAAGTTAAGGAAATTTTTAGGTGAAAACACTGTCTTTGAAAACATTGCAATTCATAAACTGCACGTCTCTGGCTGCCGGCTTTTGAGAGTCAAATAAACATACAGACAAGACCAAATTATCAAAGGCTCCTTAACAAGCTAAACCGGCAGCCACAGATGTGCAGTGTATGAATCAACAAGGATAACTGTTTTTACTGTTCTACTGAAGAAAAAAGTAACTGACATCTGGGATGGCCTGAGCGTCAATGAAATAGCAAATTTCCATTTTTGGGTGACCTATCCCTCTATAGTGCTCCAGTTGTCAAATATTACATTTGTAATACAACTGCAAAATTTATTTTAAACATTTGTTTAATGAACTTAAAGAATAAACAAGTTAAAATGTTTGCAAACAAACATTTACAAATATTACTACTGTTCACAATGACATCTTTAAAATGAGGCAGAAGTCAGAAAAAAATAAATGAACCAGGTGTTAAAGTTCAACTGAACTGTCAAGTAAAGTCCAGTCACTGTATTTACATAGTGCTTTTAAAAATACAGATGTCAAAGCTGTCAAAGCAGCTTTACAGTATTAAACAGAAAAGTTGTGTGTCGGCAAAGTCAGATTGTGCAGAGGACTGGTCTGGTTCCTGTGGTCTTGTCCCGATGGCTTTCCAGGTGATGAGGTCTTCGGAGGGGATCTGTCTCTGGGGCTCATCTAGTTGTCCTGGTCTCTGCTGACATTCAGGCCTGTCGAGGGCGTCTCTAGGTGCTGATCTGGACTGTATATGGACTGGATTCGGGTGACTGCAGTGACCATCTGATCTGGATCCGGGTGGCTACGGTGACCTTGGAATAAGAATGAGACAATCTAATACTAGCGTAGATGCCACTGAGAACAATAAAGCACATTTTAATGGTAGTAAACACTCTAAACTTTTACACATATTACCTTAATTCTTAGTGTTGAAAGTAGACACACACTATGTAGTTGCAGTGGAGTAGTCTGGTCACATGGCAGTGTTTGGAGCCTTGGAAGAAGTGACTAGCCAGCATCTGAAAACTTGCAATGATGAGAAAGCACCAATGAATCTTTTGGCCATACCCTGATGGAGAAATAAAGTACAATTTATCTCAAAAAATTAAATGATGTCTTTTAAATCATTTAAAATGTAATATCAATTAAATTTGTGATGAAACAGAAGTTGCAACCTGTGGAAGAAAAAATTATTTCTATTGATTTTTGCATGATTTTATATGCTTGTGGAACATTATGTAGTTGTAGCGTCTGGACCACACAAACACACAATATATATTTTGTTAGCTAGATTTAACAAATACTCTGTAACACCCCAGGAAGCTGAACAGGCCCCTGGTCCATAGCAATGCTGACACCCGATACGTTTACGACCTCCGGGAATTTAGGTGAAGATCCTTTCCATTCATCAAGTTACTCTGATGCACACTGGTTCTTTCTCATCAACCAACTTCAGCAAGATCTTGGGCCTTAAGATTGCATCAGGAATCTCTTTCAGACAGTCGAGACTCGCAAGTATCAAATTTAGTCTTATTAATTAATACATTAAGTATCAGTTACACCTTTTTACAAAGGTGTGTCACAAATGTACCAATTCAGCTAAATTGATTTGTATTAAATTTGAGATTTAAATCAAATTTTTATTTTATTTTTTTTTATTTTAAAATTTTTATTTTTTTAAAATTTACTTTCCCTTTTAATTTCCTACGGCTCTTAGGACCCCTTGTTATTTTATTTTTGTTTGTTTGTTGTGTTTTACTTTTACCTTATTTTAGTTATTTCACCATCACCATCTTCACTTTTTGTATAGGATTACAGTAGTTCTAGCAACTGTTGTTTCCTTAACGAGTTATACAGGTTATTAGTAGCCTAATCCCTGTTTCCTCTCTACTTCTCCTCACGCCTCAGTGCCAGGCCTAATACGTTGAAGGGCAGCTACCATTGCAACACAATGTAGGCTAACATAAAACTAGAAACAATTCCCACTGTTTCTTTTTCTTTTGACAAGGTATTTGGTGGGTCCCTGCTAGTTTAGCTAACAGCCTAACCCTAGGGTTATGAAGTCTATTGCAGCATCACCCACAAGTGACACCTGCTTAGCCATATCTGTTAGGTAAAAAACTAAAATAGGTAAAATCTTCCTTTTTTTTTTTTGAGTTCTCACTTGACGTGGTTCATTGTTTGCTTATAACTGGAGTCACATAATCATGCAGATTTATGCTACAAGCTTTGTAGAATTGTACAGTAAGAAAGTTATTTCCCTTAACCAGGAAATTAACGTTCTTAGAATTGACAAGACAGTTGACCCTGAGAGGTCAGCTAAATATCTACAGCGGTTCTAAAATATTCATAATTAATTATAACTAGTTATGGTTAATTATTCATATTTCCCATGAGCTGATTCATTACATAGTGTATGCTTTTTCTTAGAACTGCTGTGTAGTCAAAGTGAGAGATGGGTTTGGGGCCTAAGCATAAGATGTATGGGTGACCAGAAATCCACAGGGCCATATTGGGCTGAGAGGGGGACAACTGGGAGACCCATAGGCATCTGTCCGTGACCTAGAAGGTCATCTAGGCCCTAAATATAGGGGGAACCCAGCTTTAGAAGTATGACATAGTACTGTTTTTTACTTTCTTACCATGTGTGGAAAAATACAGCTTTTAATTGTTTGTAACCTTGACTGCAGAAGAGATAAAGTGGAGGAGCGCCCTCCCTTCTTTGTCACACTCTGCAGTGACTTGTGTTTCTGTATGATGTCTGGCCTTCTTTGCAAAGAATAAAATCTTTAAAAGACTTTTGAGTTTGTCTCATGCTGATGAGTCTTTTTTTTGGCACACAAACATTTTTTTAATCCATCGCACAACACAGGGAGCATTGATGTTGACTGTTCATTAGTTGCAAGGATTTGTATCAGAACATGCACATTTCATATTATAAGTCGACCTTAAACAGCATTAAAATAATATCTCAGCAGAAGATGATAAATCATCTCCACAAACAGCATCACCAGCTTTGCACATTACGATCTATTTCTGCATCGCAACAAAACAAGGGAGTCACCACACACCACAGCTAATTAAGTACATTTATTTGTCCATATAAAACAGAACAATGTAGAACGTCAATATAAATGGTAGTCAGTGTGTCAGCAGATACATGCAAACGTGTAACAAGTATGAAAGACAGTAATCCAACCAAACACAGTCCATGGATCCTCCAAGAACAACCATCCCCAAAGGAGATGGATCAACGGCGGCGGTGATCTCCCGTATCCCTCACATCTCATCAGTCCTCTGGTAGCCTCATGTGTAACCCATGGTACGGCGCAAACAAAGACAGCCCACACTCACGCCCACGCCACTTGCCATCTCGGTCCCAGTCTTTTATAGAGCGCCATGATTACCTTCAGGTGTGCTACCACTCCCCTTAGCCAAATCACCTGTAGCTCAGAAATAACCGGTTACTTGCTGGAACCGTCACACTAACCAGTTTGAATTTTTGTTTGTCATGCATCTAAAAAGTTCTTATTAAATCAAACAGAGATTTAGATGTTAATGTTTATTGAAAATAATACAATTTAAAGTCACCATTGTGGAGATAAGCATTTGCTTTAGTTGGGCTCTTGACCCTTGATTTTTAAACATTAGATTACTTTCTGATTGATGTTACTTATGAAACTCGTTTGTGAAGGCAAGAAAAACTATCAGAAAACGTGTATAGATTAAGTCGCCCATTTTTTTAATAATGACATTGTTGTCATGTTGTAGCCAGGTTCACTAAAGTCATCAGTAGTTGTTATAATAGTTTTTTACTGATCACAACAGTATTTTAATGAAATGATTGGAAGCGTTTTAAAAACACTTTGCACACCAGTTTAGAACATCTGTACTGTTTAGACAAACAGACATCAAGAATCAGCATCTGCATCTCAACAACAAAATAAATAAATAAAAAATATGCATCTCAACAATGGTGATGATCAACAGACAGATTCATGTTGCATTGCATTCTGGGTGCACCAATGATAACTCATCAATGGCTCCCAGCATGCATTGCGACATGAATAAGTTATGCAGCTGCATTGTCTTAGTATTTTCTTTTATTTTTGTTGTGACTTTTCACTGCCTTGTTTTGTGATGTTCAAAAATCACATAAAAATGATCAGAACATTTTGTCACCATTGCTGAGATTCACATGCTGACTCTTCATGTCTATGAGTGCCAGAATTGAAACCTCTTTATGAACCATATTTATAAAAGTAGTTTAAGAAGGTTTTTCTCACATTGTTATCTCATATAACTGCAATAATATAGAATTCATAAAAACACTAAAGTCTTAGATAAATTGCAATCAGAGACTTGACATGATTTTACCATAAGCCCCATATCATCACAAATGTGTTTAAATTGTGCCAACCAAAAGGAAACTTAAATTCAAAAAGTCAAGGGTCAAGAGGCAACTAAAGCAACCACTATTCACAAAAACGGTAAGTTGAGAAAAAAAAAATTAATGCGTGTTATGCGTGTTGCTGTTTGTAGAGTTGTTCAATCATCTTCTGCTGAGATCTTGAGATTTAATGTCTTCTTTTATTTCAGTTGATTTTATCTAAGTCTGTGGCTGAAGTCAGTTGTAATTCTTGTTTCTCCTTTCTTCAGCGATTCTGCTTGTTAACAGCAGGTGTTCATCACTAATGCTCAATCAGCACTTAATTAATCACATAATTATCTCATTTACTTTAACAAGGTTGAAAGGTTGAACCACTGATGTCACATGGACTGTTTTATCGACGTCCTTACTTCCTTTCTGGGCCTGGAACGCGGTAGTTCCCTTGCTGTCTATGCAGGGTCGGAAAGCTCTGGGATTTCATCAAAAAATTTCTCAATCCGTTTTCCTAAGATGAATGGTCTTACAGGTTTGGAACGGCATGAGGGTGAGTAATTCATGACAGAACTTACATTTTTGGATGAACTATCCCTTTAAGGGCACATTTCTAACTGTGTTTTGGACTATGCAAATGAGTTCCACAGGGGGAAAGAAGGGTGGGCCACACTGTTTGTGACTACTCTGATGCCAACAGCCAATCACAGCATTAGAATGCAGACGCATCAAATTGTGCATCAAAGTCCTCTTCATCGGAAAGGGATAAAAATACCCTTTCAACGGGCACTCCTTGTTTTAAGTCTTTGGCTTGTGAGGGAAGGGGCAGTAACAGATGAACGACATTCCGAGTCTCCATCTTAATGAGATGTTAACAGATTGACAAGTTCCCAAGAGGTAGGAGACATGAACAGATTACCAATTTCTGAGTCTGTCTAATGAGAACAACAGATGCAGTATGTCTTGAGTCTCCATCATTGAGAGACAAAGCAGAATGATGAAGTTCTGAATCTTTGGCTCAGAGAGGCAGAAGACATACAGACATTTGCAAGCTTCACTTCCGTGTTTCAGATTGTAAGACACTTTGATGCTCCAGGAGATCAGCATCCTGCAGTGCTTTGAATTCAAGGCTGTTGAAATGAATTCCAACTTTTCTCACTGCATTGTTACCCAGCCAAACAGTGGAAAAAGTCATCTGGACTGCTCACTCAATCACGGGAACGTAAATATCAAGTAACCAAATCTCTTTCCAGAGACCTTGGCATTGTTGCATATTATTAGTATATGATTTTGTAAATTTATGTAAGATGTTATATAGCTGATGTCAGTTAATAACAAATAATCTTTCATTTATTTGTTTGATGCAAAACACGATTCTTTGAAGTTACTAAGTTGAAGAACCAAGTTTATCAGTTTTTCCAAAAGATAATGCAACTCGTAGCCATAGTAACACCCAACTTAATCACTTGCATTTTATGCATCTTGTGCAGTCATTCATGGCATTCATTTAGTAGTTGTTGATTACTCGTTTGTTTTGTTAAAAACATTTATTTTATTACACTTGACTTCCTTGTGTTGACAGCACAGTAAGAGGCATACAAGTTAACAATATCTAAACAATTTTTCAGATAAATCACTTGACCAACTTTCTCCAGTTTGTTAATTCCAAAGAGCCCCCTATTGGAAGTGTTCTCCTGCTGCCAAGGTAAAAGCACTCGACTGGTGCCCCAAACTAAGAGAGGGGGTAGTGGTAATCTGATGTACTCATAGTTATAACTGCCCCTTAAGTGACATGTGAACCAAAAATCAACATGTCATTGGTGATGCGAGTACCAATCGTTACACTACACCTTGTTCAGAAGATGCTACAATTATCTATACTGTTGACCTATCAAAACCTGTAGAAATGACGCCAACTGATTATCCATACATTATAAGTCCAAGTGGTTCTGTGTCCTATGTTAGTTCAAGGCTGGATCCTCTTACTCATTTCTATGGCATTTGGAGATGTGGAAAACTTCAGTAACCAGATTAAACTATATTGTGTGTGTCTGGGGTGATGATGGTTGCAGCAGTATTTTACTGTAAAATACATTTGTTGAGTGAACTTGCAAAAACAACAAACTAATAAGATTCTCCCTGCCTGAACTGTGTGGTGTCGTCTGCTGCTCATCTTAGGAACCACACTCAGTCTTGGGTTTTGATGCCAGGAGATGCACTTTATTACATCAATGATAATAAATAATAAAGCGGAGATGCTCTCTGCAGCGAAACATCTCCAGAATGATCATCTTGTCTTCTTTTTATACAGTTCTGACTTTAAGGCGTGGGGTATATATTCCATACAGTTTTTTCATACATAGAATGGTTCCTTTGTGCATACAATTCTCTAGAGAGAAAGCCCCCCCCCTCTCTAGTCTTGTTATGGTAAAGAAAGACCCCACTTATTTTTTCCAGATGTTTCTCATCTGAGGTCTGTACATTCTGCCACATAGGCATTTTCCACACACAGGCATATGGGATTATAATGGAAGTATAACTGGATATTTAAATGGTTATATTACTAATGATTACACTCGAACAATTCATCTTTTAACCAATAAAAATCTACCACATTCCCCCCTCTGAGACTTAGTAAGTCTCACATTTGCTTATTTTTACCCAGAGTGCTACTTCATAATTCAGGCGTATTAGTTAACACTACACTCTTAAAAATAAAGGTGCTTCACGATGCCATAGAAGAACCTTTTTGTCTAAATGGTTCCATAAAGAACCTTTAACATCTGAAGAACCTTTCTGTTTCACAAAAGGTTCTTTGTGGCGAAAGACAGTTCTTCAGATTATAAAAAGGTAAGAAAGAGATGGTTCTTTAAATAACCTTTGACTGAATGGTTCTTTGTGGAACCAAAAATGGTTCTTCTATGGCATCGCTTGAAGAACCATTTGAAGCACCTTTATTTTTAAGTGTACCTGGTGACTTTATTAGTCACTCTGTTATATTACCAATGACCAAATGATGCAGCATCACTCTGGTTTTGGAGCATCAGGACCAAACGTCTCCCCCTCACTTGACTAGGAAGGAGTAAAAGATCCAGTCTCCATAATTTCTACTTCTATAGAAAACAATGTTATAAGCATGAGCGTGCAACTGGTTCAGCGCTTGCCTGTGGTTGTCACAGTTATGTATAAAGACATAAAAACACATTTAAAACATCACGCATAGAATATCACAGGATTAGCATAGTTTTCTTGTCCTTTTTCTTTTCTTTCCGTCTTTTCTGTGGGAACTTTAGTACAGTGGTCCAGATGCTGCCAGGTTGTGTTTCCCCCCACTTTGACTGCTGCTGGAGTAGCTCTCACCTCTTCATAGGGTCCCTTTTCTCCTGGGCTCATTCCATTTTTTTTTTCTGTAAATAGATAGCTCTTTGTATGGCAGTTAATTTCTTCATATGTGATCGAAGTTCCATTTGT
>NW_015505350.1:304095-308836 GCF_001515645.1 Sinocyclocheilus grahami | reverse complement strand
TATATGGCCTATTGGTGTCACTATCCCTGTCCTTACATTGTATTTGGCAAAAACTTCACTGGTGGACAAAAATTCATCCACCATTGCCTATAAATAAGGAGACCAATATCCTTGTTGTTTAATTTTCTTATCACTTCATATAAATAAAGAGACCAATATCCTTGCTTTTTAATTTTTCTTATCACTTCCCCCCTTGCGCAATGGTCAAAACCATGCGCATCTGCAATAAGAATATTCAAAAGTGAAGTAGGTGCGAACATTTTCCCTTCATGTGTACGCCAGATCTCTTGTGAGTCTTTTTTAGCTCCCCTTTGGTGCCACATTGATTGTTCATAGGGGCCTGCTTGTCGCTGAATTTGAATTATATCCTCTAATTGAGGTTGAGGTTTGATAAGTACTACAGGTGCTAATACTGCTACTTGACACCCTAAAGCTTTTTTAGCTTCTATATTTGCTGCATTGTTTCCCTTAATATCATTAATAACATAATCATTTCCCTTCTTGTGTGCCTAACATTTGATTATTGCTATTCTTGTTGGAAGCATAGCAGAAATTAATTGCCCTATTTGTTTTATTTTTCCTTTCTTTATTACTTAATTTATATATTATTTTCTTTCTGGATTATATATCATTGTGCAATGAAATTCAGGTTTTGATAGCTGTGATTCAGGAATTTGTACTTCAATATACTTTACCCACTTATTGACTGTCTGTCTCACATCTTATTCTATCTGTCCTGTCCAATAGATATTAGCTTTTGGCTCTGTAACCACCATTTGTGTTTCTGTTCCTATTGCTTCGATATATATTTCTGCTGGAGAACACCAAATTTGTAGCTCTAATTTACATAATGCATCTCTTCCTAACAAATTTATAGGAGTCTGATTTGATGCCAGAATGGGCATTGTTATACTTTGATTTTTTGTTTGTAGACACACTGGATCTGTCATTGGAATTTATTGCATTTTTCCAGAGAATCTTATGTTCTTCATAAATTTTCCTTGTAAATTTTTTTCAGACAAGGGGAGATGTGAGGCATATTTTTAATTTAAACGGGTATAGACAACACCTTTGTCTAACATCATGGGTGTGTTTTTCCTTCTATATTCATTTGCATAATAGGCTCTTGATCAGCTTTCATTTGTTAAAATTAGAAGCTGACTCTCCCCTCTAAGATTTTCTGGGCACCCCAAATAGCCGGGATTGGGACCTCCCCAAGGGTTAACTGGGCCTGTGAAGTACCTCGGTTTGGCTGTTGCCAGTTCTCTCCCCTTCCACCCTGAGGGTACTGTTGCCATGGATAGGTGGGACAGTCATTTTTATTATGTCCGGGCTGTCCACATGCCCAGCACACACCTGGAGGGCCAGCAAAAGGTTTGCCTCCTCCTCTCTGTATTGGTTTTTGTCTCCATTGAGTTAGTTTCTCTGTAGCTCTTTCTCTTGGCTTTTGAGCTTTTGCTCATTTTTTCTGTTTTGTTCTAAGTTCTGTTTTGAGTCACATGGTCACAAAACTCTTTGTGTGTGTTAGAGTTTAAACCGCCCTCATCCTCCAGCCCGCTCCTTCAGGCTGGCGGCATAGCATCAATCACAGCATGTCTAAACAATGTTGCCATTAATGGGTCTCCTTCTGGATTCCCTTCAGTCTCTTGTTTCCACCTTTTCAGCTGTCTCTGTACATATGTGGTTGAATTCTCTGTGTCCTTTTTCTCTGCATGCAGTGACTGCCACACTGCTGGACGGAATGCATCAAAAACAATTCCATCCATATTATGAGAGTTCATTGCTCTGTCCAGAGTAGTTGTTTGAAGAATTTCATCCATCTTTGTCCCTCCTATTATTTTAGACAGCAAAGCTTTAATTTCCCTCACAGCCCCTCTTGAATTTCTGGGAGGCGAGTGACCAGCCCCTCGAGGTCCCGTGGGGCCCAGGGGACTTATTGTCCCTTTGCACCCTTGATTAAAATTGGGAGTTGTACAGCCAGTGATCTGAGTGCCCTTTCTCTACCCTGTTCCCATTTTCTGTTATCAAATAATTCCTCTCCTTTTATCACCTCCTCTGTACTTTCGAACAACTTACTTCTGCCTCTTTTCAATCCTATTTACCTCTTGTATCTTTTTCTGATTCTTTAATTTTCTCTTCTATTTCTTCTAACACTTCTTCAAATTTAGTTTTATTTTGGTTTGTTTTCATCTTCTCTAATGCTATTAAAACTGTCTATAACAATCCATCTGTAAATATCCTTAACTTTCTTTTCTCTCTTGCCTCTTTGTTTTCACAGCTGGTTCCTTATTTTCTTCCAACTCTCAGCTTTACTGGTCCTTACATTTGCCTTTCTCCAGTTGAATTTCTCCTGTTCCCTTGAGGATTTGGACCTCTCCCTCTATGGGTAAATAGGGGGGCGGCTCAGAAAATAATCTTTCCTTTTTCTTCGTATTTTTGTCTGCCTCTTTTAATATTTTTCTTGCCTATTTTATATTTATTAATATTAATATACTTTTTACTCTTCCTGGATTTGATGATTTTATTAATCCTATATTTGTGTCATGTTGAGACCATAGTTCAATTGGTACCTGTTGCTGCATTTCCTTATATTACTCTCATTTTGGTTTATTATTTCGGATGTTGTAGTCATCTGTGTCATTTTCTTTTTGTCGATAACTACTTCTTGAGGAATTCCCAGCAAACTGGATGCTCAACAAATTTTGATATAATTTTGGTCAGCTGAATGAAAAATCAATAGATGTTCTGTTGGTTCCCACTTGCTTTGTTCTGCCTTTTTCATCATTGGTCCTAAATCTTTTGCTTCCCAATTTTTTTCCTAAAATATACTGCAATATGTGGGACCAAATTAGTTTCACTGAACCATTTTTTAACAAATTCACCTTCTGGCATATTTGAAGCTGCTCCCTGTTTACCTATTATGATGTACTGGGAGACCATCTCAATTTGCTGTCCCTTTCTTTCTTCCTGTCATTTTTGTTTGATATCTTGTTTATTAACTCTTTACACAGTGGTTATTTTAATCCTAATATTTCCACTGGAGCGACTGTCATATTTTTTCCTATATTATTATAATTCAATTTTAATTTAACTCTTTTAACCAATTTCTCCTGCATCTTTGAATTACATTTTTTATTCTGTCTGATGCATTTAGTGTTTACATGAATTGATCTTCTCAACTTTATTTTACAATCACTCAGTATGTAATCTTTTATAAAAAATAATTCTTTATTTATCTTTACTTCTCTTTACTATTTTTTCCACACTTATAATTATTTTAATATACTTATTTAACTTGCTTCCTTGATCTCACTTCTGCTGCACTGATCTCTGAAAATTTTCTCCTTCTCTTCCACACAGACACCAAACATGCAAAAGTCTATACCAGATCTTGATTCAGTCTTTATTAATATTATTTTCCTAATCACATTCACACTGCTCGTTTACATGAATTGATCTTCTCAACTTTATTTTACAATCACTCAGTATGTAATCTTTTATAAAAAATAATTCTTTATCTTCACTTCTTTACTATTTTTTTCCACAATTATTTTTAATATACTTATTTAACTTGCTTCCTTGATCTCACTTCTGCTGCACTGATCTCTGAAAATTTTCTCCTTCTCTTCCACACAGACACCAAACATGCAAAAGTCTATACCAGATCTTGATTCAGTCTTTATTAATATTATTTTCCTAATCACATTCACACTGCTCGTCCCTTTATTCAGACAGGGCTCATGCTTTCATTCGTTTTCCTTTATTTATAGGGCTAAAGCATTCATATTTTTTTCCCTTTATCTATAGGGCTAATAATTTATTCATTTTCCTAATCACATTCCCACTGCTCGTCCCTTTATTCAGACAGGGCTCATGCTTTCATTCGTTTTCCTTTATTTATAGGGCTAAAGCATTCATATTTTTTTCCCTTTATCTATAGGGCTAATAATTTATTCATCCCTCTCGGGTGCGGCACGAACTGCGTCCATCCACGCCAAGCCACATTTAAGTGATGGACCAAGAGGATGCGCGGCTCGTACCCATCGAATACGGAATTTATTTATTTCCTCATACATTCACCATCACTCACACAGACATTCATACGGACACAGACACAGTTTCAGTCTCATACAACAAAACACTACACTCTTCCTCGAGTGACCTGCAGGGCTCTCGCTCTTTCACTGACAATTTATCCCTTAACTTAAAAAAACAGCGCCCAGCAGGGATTTCTGCCTACCCATGCAGCCCTTCGAGCCTCCTTGCACATTTTCTTTCTCATCCGTAGGTCTTTTCACGCTATCCTTAATTATATCTGCTTCATTGCTGATTGCTGCCCTTTTAGGCCCAATCCACAATAAATATAGACCATTACACGTAATGTATTTCTGCCTACACCATCCAGTTTCAATTTAGGTTACCTATCAAGGCCTTCCCAATATTAAACCAAATATGTGCATGCAGTTATTTCTTCTGACATCAAAACCCTTTTATAATATTTTATTTTAGTTATTTATTTTTAATTCTGGAAGAGCAGATTTTAAGTGTCCTTACCAGTAAGAGCAGACCCGCAAACACCACACACCAATTATATAAGCAAAATTGCCTACCGTTCGGTGGCCACCGGGTCTGTGTTGTTCGTCTCATTCAGCCCAAAGTGGTCGTCCACTCCTCTGCTCTTTTCCAGTCCCTTCGTGGTCGCCAATTTGTGGTGTCGTCTGCTGCTCATCTTATGAACCAC
>NW_015505350.1:281833-303548 GCF_001515645.1 Sinocyclocheilus grahami | reverse complement strand
AATATTAAACCAAATATGTGCATGCAGTTATTTCTTCTGACATCAAAACCCTTTTATAATATTTTATTTTAGTTATTTATTTTTAATTCTGGAAGAGCAGATTTTAAGTGTCCTTACCAGTAAGAGCAGACCCGCAAACACCACACACCAATTATATAAGCAAAATTGCCTACCGTTCGGTGGCCACCGGGTCTGTGTTGTTCGTCTCATTCAGCCCAAAGTGGTCGTCCACTCCTCTGCTCTTTTCCAGTCCCTTCGTGGTCGCCAATTTGTGGTGTTGTCTGCTGCTCATCTTAGGAACCACACTCTTCAGTCTTGGGTTTTGATGCCAGGAGATACACTTTACTACATCATCAATGATAATAAATAATAAAGCGGAGATGCTCTCTGCAGCAAAACATCTCCAGAATGATCATCTTGTCTTCTTTTTATACAGTTCTGACTTTAAGGCATGGGGTATATATTCCATACAGCTTTTCCATACATAGAATGGTTCCTTTGTGCATACAATTCTCTAGAGAGAAAGCCCCCCCTCTCTAGTCTTGCTATGGTAAATAAAGACCCCACTTATTTTTTCCAGATGTTTCTCATCTGAGGTCTGTACATTCTGCCACGTAGGCATTTTCCACACACAGGCATATGGGATTATAATGGAAGTATAACTGGATATTTAAATGGCTATATTACTAATGATTACACTCGAACAATTCATCTTTTAACCAATAAAAATCTACCACATCTGTCAAATACAATATTCCTTGTAGCAATAACATATTTTCCTATGAATGTACACCTAAGAAGAAAGTGACAGTTTATGGTTTTATTGGCTTGGAACAGACATAAACACACTTTTGCTTTGATAAACACACATGGATACATGTCTTTTAATGTCCCAGATATTTATTTGAGGACAAATATAAAAGACAACACTGTTCAACATCTAACATAGTTTTTAAAACATCTTTAGGCAAGTTAATCTTGAACAAACTAGATTACTCAAATCTCTGCAAAAACTCTGGAAGGACTGAGAAAAGAAGTGGATTCACTAGAAGTAGACAAGCAATTGGGTTTCTTTCCTTATCTGCGCTGCGGTCTTGACCCCTTGAATGGATCAAACTCATCCTGTAGGGAGAAGTGAAGGTAAATATCAATTTGTGAACAAATCCAAAACAAAAAGGAGTGGATATTATTCATACCTCGTCTTCATCATCAAAGCATACTCCTTTAAAAGACTGGCTCTGACTCTGGGAGCCCCTCTTACTGGCACTTAATGAAGTCAGCCTATTGGTTAAACAAGGAAGGCATGGGCAACAGGTTTAGTTCCTTTTTTTTTTTAAATAGTTAACTAAATACATTTCACAGCTTTTCAGTCTCAAGCACTCTGTAGTTAAATTAATCCAGGAATGCAAAAATATGCAAAACAAATTGTTAAGATGTGTTTTCCACCTTTATGCTTTTCAACTTACTTTTGTTTTGGCTTGGAACATTTTAAAAATGCAACATTCTCATCTGAGTCACTGTCCTCTATGGTAATCTGAAAAGGAAGAGAAGAATAAATAGAATACAAAATGGGAATGAAATCAAATTACTTATCGCAGCAAGATGACATCAGCAATCTTAAATCCTGTGAAGTCCTATGCAGTTCTTCTCTCCACTTGTAAAAAATCTCTACAAAGGTATCTGTAGCTTATATACACTCTCCAAATATAGTTATAATTGCAAATAACTATTTTATGAAAATATATATTTTTTCTGAATGGACTTGGATAATGCATCAAAAAACGTACTCGGTTACTAACGTAACCTCGGTTCCCTGAGTACTGCATCTTGCTAGACGCATATGGGAAAAAAACATTTTTTCTCCTGAACTAAAGTCTTTTTTCATTCACACACTGAAACTGCACGGCCATTGGTCCGTGCAGTGTGTTAAAAAACGAACCAATGGCTAGGCAGCAGAGCTGCATGAGCCTATGGCTACGAAGCCCGCCAAGCCTACCAAAGCCTGCCAGGATGGGCGGGGCATCTGGCTATATAAGCGGGCATTCGCCACAGGATTCTCTGGTTACTTCGACTGAAGTGATGATTCCCGTATCTCAGGGAACCGAGGTTACGTTAGTAGCCGAGTACGTTCCCTTTCGATACTACACTCGTACTACGTCTTGCTAGATGCATATAGGAGCACCGTACAATCACGCCGTGCTAATGTAGTGGAACAACTAAAAGTATTAAACTTCCATAAGCAACCAATGCCTATAGAGAATTTAACAACAACCCAAGGCTAAGACGGGCTGAGCTTCCTGACACCCGGTCTGGTTAATCGTTCCAGAGTACTCCTGTAACTTCGACACCCAGGGGTCGAGAGCTAACAGGTGAACTAATGCCAGAGAGCTTGAGCGTGATACGGCCAAGGGCTCTCTGCCAGATCTGTTTATGCAGCACATGTCACTTCAAGCGGAAAGGACCCTGGCCTGCAAGGCCGGGTCTTCCAGGTTATAAAACCTTGCGAATGTGGATGGCAAGGCCCAACCGGCTGCCTCACAAATATCCGCAATGGACACACCACTGGACCATGCCCAAGACGAGGCGATGCCTCTAGTCTAGAGGGCCCGTACTCCAATGGGGCATTGAAGGCCCAAAGAAGAGTACGCTAGCGAGATGGAGTCTACTATCCATCTAGAGAGTCTTTGCTTCGTAACCAGAAGCCCTTTGGTGCGGTTTCCGAAGCTGAAAAAGAGTTGTTCCGACCGCCTATAGGGGGCGGAACGCTCAATATAGATTCTCAGAGCTCTGACGGGGCAGAGCAGAGATGGCTCTTTGTCCTCTTCAGTTGGAGGAAGCGCGGAGAGCGTAATGACCTGTGCTCTGAACAGAGTGGAGAGCATCTTAGGTACTTAACCATGCCTTGGTTTCAGGACGACGTTAGTGTCATTAGGCCCGAATTCCAGGCAGGCAGGGCTAATAGAGCGTGCCTGCAGGTCCCCTATTCACTTTACTGATGCCAGTGCTAGAAGCAGAGCAGTCTTCAGCGATAGTGAACGAATGTTGGCAGACTGTAGCGGCTCAAAAGCGGGGCCCTTCAGGGCCCTCAGCACAGTGGGCAGATCCCATGAAGGGACGGTAGGAGGACGAGGTGGATTCAGCCTCCTGGCACCCCTTAGGAAGCGGATGACCGCGCTGTTTTTGCCCACCGATTGGCCCTCAATAGGGGCATGAGAGTGGCATGAGTTCGACCAGTGGCCTATAGCCCCCACATAGACTTTGAGCGTGGATGGGGAACGTCCCTTATCCAGCAGCTCTTGCAGAAATGACAACACCTCTGTCAAATTGGAAGTATGAGGGTCTTAGCCACGGTTTAGACACCAAGCTGAGAAAAAAGACCACTTTAAGGCGTAGAGGCGTCTCGTAGACGGGGCTCTAGCCTCCGAAATTGTGTTTAAGACTCGCTCTGGGAGGCTTGAAGGCTCCCATCGAGCGGCCAGAGGTGCAGGACTCATAGGTCGGGCCGAGGATGCCATATTGTCCCGTTCGCTTGAGAGAGGAAATCCCGTCTCAGCGGAACAGGCCAAGGGGCCGCTATCAGTAGTGGAGTTAGCTCTGATAGCCACAGCTGGTTCATCCAAAGGGGGGCCACCAGGAGAACCTTGTGTTTTTGTTCCCTTACTCGCCTGATTACCTGTGGGATCAGAGCGATCGGGGGAAAAGCATAAAGAAGGAGGTTGGGCCAACGTATCCCTGGTCTTTGAGAAATAAATTGGGCAGTGAGAGTTGTCTTCTTGAGGCGAAGAGGTCCACCTCAGCCTCACCGAAGATCTTCCAGATCCTCTGAACCATCTGCGGATGGAGCGTCCACTCCCCTGAGGGGACACTGCCCCTTGATAGCATATCCGCTCCTTGGTTAAATTTGCCCGGTAAATGCGCTGCTCTCAGCGAGTGCAGGTTGGGTTGAGCCCCTTCTAAGAAGCGCTCTACCAGAGTGAAGAGACGCTTCGAGGAGAGGCCTCTCTGGCGATTTATGTAGGACACCACAGATGGGTTGTCCGATCAGCGTAGCACATGGTGCCCCTTTAGGACTGGCAGGAAAAACTGACAGGCTCGACATACTGCTAGCATTTCCAGGCAGTTGATGTGGAAGCATTTTTCCACCTTCGACCAGTGGCCGAAAATCGGTATGCCCTCGCATAGCGCCCCCCAACCTGAGTTGGAGGCGTCTGTCATGACAACTGTCCTTCTGCAAACCATCCCCATGGCCACGCCCTGTTCCATCCAGTGGGAGTTCTTCCAGGGGGCCAGGGCTGTTACACAGGCCTGACTCACCCTGATCTGCAGGTGTCTGTGATGCCATGCATGGGATGGAACCCGTGGTTGCAACCAGCACTGAAGGGGGCGCATACGAAGCAGACCCAACTGTAGCGCTGACGATGCATCTTTTGAAACGCTTTGAGAGGGCGAGTGGTACCAATCTCGAAGGAGGTCGCCAGCCTCCGTATGGCCAGAGCCTGTTCCGGCGTGACTACAGCTCTCATTTGGGCTGAGTTGAAAATTGTTCCCAGGAACGATATTCGCTGGCTGGGGAACAACGGGCTCTTGGCAAAATTGACCCTGAGTCCCAGGCACTCCAGGTGGCTGAGGAGGAGGGTCCTGTGTGATATTAATTCTGCCTCTGACTGGGCCAGAACGAGCCAGTCGTCGAGGTAATTGAGAATGTGGATTCCCACCTGTCTCAGAGAGGGGGGAGAGAGCGTTCATGCACTTCGTAACAGTGTTAATTTTGACAGGCATTTTTAAATTAGTCTTAGTCTTCATCTTAAGACGAAAATGCTTAATAATCTTAGTCACATTTTAGTAATTTGAGTCTTTCATAGCTTTAGTCTAGTTTTAGATGACGAAAAGTCATTGCATTTTTGTCAATTTTTAGTCATTACTTTGTCAAACTGCAGTTACCAACATTTATTTTGGTAGCTATTTTATATGTAGTCTTCAAACAAAAATAGTCATTAAGTCTTCTCTCTTTAGACCAAACCAATTACGCTTATGAGAAATTTGAATCAAGGATTGAATTTGGAAAAACTTGAATAAATTATGACAACTTTCATTTTTGTGTGAACTATCCTTTAACAGTAGTGAAAAGGGAGCAATTTATAAAAATTATAGTTGTTCATATACAATATATGTAACTTATAATATTTATAATTTTTTTAAAAAGAAGCAGAATAAGGCAATAAGACAAATACGAAAGAGATACAAATTGAACTCATTTTTCAGATACAGTAGGTTTACTTAACATTTATTTATCATCTTTTGTTGGTTAACATTGACATGAATAGGTACTTAATTAGGAATGCTGTCCCTTTAAGACTGAAGTCATGTATGTAATACTGACAGACATTCAGTTTTCACCCACCTGTTTGTTTACTTAATCCATAACCGACTGTATTTACGTGAGATACTCTAGTCTACACGATAGACATTTGGACTGCTGTGTGTGTATATGAGCACTGAGAACTTAAGAAGTGGAGCGTGCGCTAGAGAGAGCACTTCTATCAGCGCGATTCCGCGCTTAGATTCTTCGTTCGATTAGATAAAGTTAGTGAAGAATCTAACTAAGTTAATCGACAACGAATTGTGACTCCCGGGAAAAACGGGACGTCTGGTCACCTTATCCCTACCCCTTTGGGTGCTGAGGCCATTGTTTCAGATCGCTAGTTCGCATTTTGGTAGCCTATCCATCCACTGCGGCTGCCATACTGAGACTAGATATGCGAACGCCTCTTATCCGATTTCAATCCAATTACAGGGAAGCATATTTTAGGATCATAGGATGTGTTTTCAATGTCTGGTAGTCCTCAAATAACATTATAGTCCCGTCTCGTCTTGTTAACGAAGACGCGGCATACAATTCGTCATAGTTTTTATCATCAGATATTAGTTTTAGCTTGTCAACATCTCATCTTAGTCACAGAAAAAAAATGTTCGTTAACGAATATTTTCGTTGTCGTCTTCGTTGACGAAATTAACAATGCTTCGTGAAAGTGCGGGAGGTCAGTATGCCAGAATTCGCGCAAGGATCTGTTTCAGAATAGTCATCCTGAACGACCTTTTCATGTGAGCGTGATTCAGGTGTCTGAGATAGAGGATGGGCCGGAGGGCCACCATCCTTTTTGGGGATGAGGAAGTAGCGGCTGTGGAAGCCTGACTCGCTCTGAGCTGGGGGAACAGTTTCTACGACTCCTATCGCCAGCAAATTCATCACCTCTAAGTGCAGGACGTGTGCATCTTTGCTCTAAGCTGAGGTGGAAACCACGCAGCTGAATCGTGGGGTATTCGAGCGAATTGCAGTGAATAACCTCGTTTTATTATCTCCAACACCCAGATTGGCACTACAGGGATGGCCCGACAGGCCTCAGCCCGTGTGACAAGGGGTTGGATTAAATTGAGAGGCTGGTCGCCATATGGGGACCCCACACTCAGAAAAGGAAATTTGCTTTCCCTGAACATGCTTTCAAAAAATGCTTTGCTAGATTTAATGCTCTCATAGCAGAGCAGTCAGGCCCCGTGTGCGCAGCCTCAGCATGGGCGTGGCCTAGATGCGTTCAATTCGAAGCCGTCAGTGATAATCATTAGTGACAACATTCTCTATTAATCCACCTAAAAAGATCAAACCACTCGTTAGAAGAGGAGTTTTGATGATCTTTATGTGTAAACACTCTGGCAGATCAAAAATGCTGCGCGCATTCTCTCAAATCCGCTCATAGCGGATGAGAGGAGGGGCGGCGCCGTCTTCATTGAAGAAATCGAGCCGTGAGCAAAGCATAGCGAGACATGAGCTCTCGTTGTAAGAGCGGTCTGTCTCAGCAGCGCAGCCTCAGCGTGGGCGTGGCCCAGGCGAGAGGCGCATTCAAATACAAAGCTGTCAGCGATATTGAATCATTGGTGACAGCATTCTGCTCCAAACCGCCCAGGAGGATTGAGCTGCTCGACAATGAGGGGCGCTGATCCCCTCGTGTAAACACACTGGCAGATCAAAGAGCTGCGTGGAGAGTGATGCATGTGGGGGCTTTGCCGGCATTAAATCACTCAAACCTGATCGTTCATACCCGCAAGTTTGTCATTTCTACCTCCGAGTAACTGGGAGGAGAGAAACACAAGCGCGGGGGAGGTGGGGCTCAGCGACGCACACACAAATGTGAAGCTGCCAGCGTTTTGCTTTGATCTGCCCAGGGGGATTAAGCTGCTCATGAACGAGGAGCACTGATTCTCACGTGTAACACACACTGGCAGATTAAGCACGCCTGATGTGTGTCAGCATGAAATTGCTCTGCCTGATTGCTCAACCCGCGAGCTCGCCATTGCTTCCTCCGAGGTAACTGGGAGGAGAGAAACATGAGAGCGGGGCTGCTTTCCGCGAACGAACAGGGGCAGACTGCTTTCGTGGTAACAGCAGCCCGTGTCTGTGAGCGCAGTTATAGTGAAACACACAATTCGAAGCTGCCAGTGGCAGCATCTACCTCTGATCTACTTAGGAGGATAGAGCCGCTCGATGTAAAGAGGGACACTGATCCTTACGTGCAAAACACGGATCGAAGCGCAGTGGGGAGAGCGAGTACGCAGGCTCTATGTTGGCGTGAGATTGCTCCGACCCGGTTGCTTAGTTCCCAGGCTTCGCCGTTTATCTTTCCGTGGCTTGCTGAGAGAGGAGAAACGGGAGAGCTGGGCTGCTTTCAGTGAAAGGTGGTCCGCGAGTGGAGAAGAGCAAGACTCATGCTCTGAATGAGCTTTCTGTCTCAGTAAGCGTGCAGCTCACTGCCCTTCTGCGGCAGATCCAAGTGCAATGGGGAGAGAGAGCACGCGGGCACAGTGCCGGCATAAGATCAGTCAACCTAGTTGCTTATTCCCTGACTCTGCTGTTTCCCTCTCCGAGGCTCGCTGAGAAAGGGGAAACGGGAGAGCGGGGCTGCCTTCAGTGAAAGTAGTCCGCGAATGGAGAAGGGCGAGACTCATGCTTTCAACGAGAGCATTCAGTCTCAGTGAGCGAGCAGTCTCTGCGTGGGGGCTGCCCAGACAGATGACGGCACTCAATGCCCTTCTGCATCGTGCAAGATACCCTGCACAAGCCACACTCGCAGCGCGACATTTGCAACAACGTTGCTACACTGTAAAAAATGATTGTGATATTAACGGTAAAAGACAGTAGACGCCTATGTCCATATGTACACATCTATGTACACATACAACATATAATATACACGCTTGTTTCGATCATCAGAAGGCTATATGAAAGATACTAAATGTAACAACGTTTGTAGGTCGGGAAGGAGGCGGCGGGAACCGGCGAACATTTAAACAAACTTTAATAATAAAATAAACTCAAAACAGCACGACAGCCCCTTGCGGACGACTGTCGCGCACAAACAAAACCAAAACACAAAATAAAATCCAGGCCTGGTCCTTTCTCGTCTTTCCCTGTCGTCACTCCTCCTTTGTATCCTTCTGGAGCTCCTCCGTGAGACTCGAGACCGGTGAGTGGTGCAGGTGTCGCTCATTATCAATTACACCACCGGCCTCGCTCCGTTCCCACGGCTCTCGGCCCCGCCCCTCTCGTCACATAAAACAAGGTAGGATTACATACAGTGGGTACGGAAAGTATTCAGACCCCCTTAAATTTTTCACTCTTTGTTATATTGCAGCCATTTGCTAAAATCATTTAAGTACATTTTTTTCCTCATTAATGTACACACAGCACCTCATATTGACAGAAAAACACAGAATTGTTGACATTTTTGCAGATTTATTAAGATTCTTTTGGCTTTTCTTGCTATAAAAACTGCGTTAAATAAACAGCTAATTTAAGCAACCAAAGAAAAACCTTTTTTAGAAAGTCAAGGTTCAAGAGCTCAACTAAAGCAACTAAAGCAAACACCGATCGCCATTATGGTGACTTCAAATGAAAGTACAACACCTAAAATATCAATAAGAGCTTTTGTACACATATGACAGAAATAAAGTCACATTGGTTAGTAATAAGTAGCTGATGATGCTGTTTGTGGAGCTGTTTAATCCTCCTCTGCTGAGATCTTGATAAATTTAATGTGTTTTATTTTCAGTTGATTTCATCTTTGGCTGTAAGTTGTGTTTCTCTTTCATTCAGTGATTCTGCTTGTTAACAGGTGTTCATCACTAATACTCAATCCTCATTTAATTATCTCATTAACTTCATCACCGCTTAAGTGTCACTTCAACACTTGTAGTGTGGACACATATAAGTGCTCTTTAAAGATTTTGCTGTGGGATTAAAGGGGTTAAATGTGTGAGATGAAGAAAAAAACACTGTGAAATGTATTTTTAACAGAAATATACTGCTAATTTAATTTACGGAAGCAAACTGTAAAAAAATTGTAGATTACTGGCAACCACAGCTGCCGGTATTTCACCGTAAAATCAAGAAAAGAAAACAGCAAAATACTGTAAAACCTAACAGTCAACTTCCTGTTGTGTTTTGTTGGTCACCATTGTGCTGGAGAGCAGAGCCTGTGTTTAAGTAAAGGACGGACAGAGAAACTCTGATGTTATGCTGCTTGTTGTTTTATTTAAAGGCAGTAACTGTGTAGTTACTGATGCAGTGTGAATCTCTTCAATAATTTCAATCACACATGAATGTGTGCTGCTGTTATCTGCAAGAGATTTGAGTTGTATGGTAATGAGCCTATGGCGACGAAACCCATACAGAACAGCAATGCATTTTATGGACGACCGTTTCGTGAACCTAGGAGAGGAGGTAATTCTGACTTTGCTATGACAATCTGGCGCTTCTGAATCAGCGACTGTTTTGTTATTAGTTTAAGTGTTTGCTATTGACTGTTCAAATGCGGAGTTTTGCGCATCGTGTGTGTGTGTGTGTGTGTGTGTGTGTGTGTGTGTGTGAGAGAGAGAGAGAGAGAGAGAGAGAGAGACAGGGTCACATCACAGTGGAGTCAGCTGTCTTAACCCTGGATTGTGTACTGCAAACATATACCAGCTTCATCACTGTGTCTGTCACGCGACTCTGTTCCCCTTTCGGGCACTGTCTTTACATTTATTTTGAAAGATGAAGCTCGCGATTATGGTAAGGGGCGTTACATTTCTGACGAGTGCTTGCGGTGTTCGGCCAATCACAATGCACTGGGTCAGCTGGCCAATCAGAGCAGACTGTGCTTGTCGGAAGGAGGGTATTTGTAGAAAACGAAGCGTTTGAGAGAGGGGTGGCATATAGGACCTACAATAATGTACAGTATTTGAAAAATAATGTGTTTTTTGAACATTAAAGCATGTCAACATATTCTGTTACACCAAATACACAAAATAATGATCTTTAAAAAAGCATCATATCACCCCTTTAACATTGTATCAGTTAATGAAATACGGTTTTTCACTGTAAATTTAAACAGTTCTGTAAAACCTAAAATGTTGCTACCGTATTTTTCACGGTAAAGTTCTGGCAACCACAGCTGCCGGTATTTTACCGTAAATTTAACAAACTTTTTTTACAGGGTAGAATTTGCTCTTTTAGGGCTTACCTGCAAAGCGTTTTGGAACCAGGGTGGAAGAAACAGTGTCTCTTCGACATGACACCAACATGCCACAACAACATGCTACTAAAGCACCCCAACAAGGCCTCACCCATGAGTGGGGATTATTTAAATGAGTGACATTGTGACTTTGCAAGATCCAGAAGAAGCAAGTTGTAGTCCCAATGAGCCATTTGTTCTTGAAAAGTATTTTCTGTTAAACAGAAAATCTCCTGGGGTAGACTTTGAAGTTGAGCTTTATAACCTTGCAAATATCACAGAGACTACAAATAAGCTCTTTCAGTATTGCCGGATGGCGACAGGGGAACAGGATCGGAACTGCTGCGATGCTGAGGCGCGAAGAGAGCCGGTCAGCCGAGCAGAGAGGTCTCAATCCAGCTGCGAGGCGTGTCAACGGCGAGCAGGCTTTCAGGATCAGTGATGAGCGTAGAGCCGTCGCTGAAGGAGAAGAAATCTGATAATTCTGTGGCGGATGCCCGCTTATATAGCCAGATGCCCTGCCCATTCTGGCGGGCTTTGGCAGGCTTGGTGGGTTTCGTCACCATAGGCTCATGCAGCTTTGCTGCCTTGCCATTGGTTTGTTTTTTAATACACTGCACGAACCAATGGCCGTGCAGTTTCACTGCGTGAATGAAAAAAGGCTTCAGTTCAGGAGAAAAAATGCTTTTTTTCCCATATGCGTCTAGCAAGACGCAGTACGAGTGTAATATCGTAAGGGAACTAAAATTCGTAGCCTTAGAAAGCACTGGACTTCAGCTGTCGGCTAGCGGTGAAAAAGCTAATGCTTATGCCAACGGCAATGGTGAATTGCCATAGGTGTGTGAAACAAGATTTTTGCAACCATAAAAGATAAGTTTGAGGGAGACTTTCAGTCTCTACACACATTGTTGTGGAATTTGCAGAGAGAGTGGAGACTGCTAAGAGTCAGACACAGGATCATGAGGGCCACTTACTGGAGGTGGCTCTGACTGACTTGCAACAGATGAATAAAGTTCTTAGAGTGAAGTTCAGTGACTTAGAAGAGTGATCATTATGTGATAATATAAAATGCAGTGGTGTCCCAGAGCAAGAGGAGATTGATTGAATTTGTCAATGCGCTGATACCTAAACTACTGGGAGAGACTCATTTTCAGAGACCACTGGTCATTGACTGTGCTCTCAGACCAAGGCCGCAAGAGAGACAGATGCCCTGCATGATCATTGCACAAGTGCATGTCTTTCAAAAAAGGAATTAATTCTATGATTTCTCCAAGACTTGTACAAAAGTTATATACTGCAGAGGTAATGGAACAGTGGTGGGTGTTTGTTAGAAAACACTCTCTGTCTTGTTAAGAGAATGTTCCAGATATGTCTCACCTCTCCTTTTTTTCTCCCTCTCTCTCACTCTTCTATATATACAACGCATTCTCTCTGAATCCCCCCTTCTGTATCCATCTCTCTCTCTTGATATTATGTTTTAAATATGTCTTACTTATATGCGAGGTATGCATGCTTAAATGTATACATTAGCTTCTCTTGGTTCAAATGTCCCAAATAAGGACATGATAGCTAGGAATGAGGTTCGTGATGACAGTTCAGCATTCTTCGCAAAAGTCTATTCCTAATATGTCCATGTTTTTCTGTACATGTGGCCATTTTATATAAACACATGTTCTTGGCCAAAGATCCTATGTGTATGTTATTCATATCCTCATTGGTTAAGAGGGTGAAACTCCCCTCGACATATGCCTATATAATATCTGTATTTCTATGAATAAATTGAAGTATTGAGGATACATTTGACTGTGTGTTTTCTTACTTCCCGGCCGTCTACACTTTAAGTAACTGAGAATTCTTCAAGGTGGCAAAGAGAATTTACTGAGGGACCAAATTGTTATTCTTTATTAACAGTGTTCAATGAGGTAATTTGCTTGAAATAAGAAAATTAGAGGTGACACACAGTCTCTGCGTCCCAGCAAAGCTCCACGTTCAGAATAACGGACAGTTCAAGACCTTCATTGTCCTAGCAGAGGCTGCAAAATTTGTGGAGACCAAACTGAGACAGAACTAAGAAAATACGTAAATCCCTTAAAGGGGTCATATGATGTTGCTAAAAAATAACATTATTTGGTGTATTTGGTGTAATGAAATGTGTTTATGCGGTTTAAGGTAAAAAAAACAAACATTATTTTCCACATACTGTACATTATTGTTTCTCCTCTATGCCCCGCCTTTCTGAAACACATTGATTTTTACAAAGCTCATCGGTCTGAAAAGCGAGGTGTGCTTTGATTGGCCAGCTATCCAGTGCGTTGTGATTGGCCGAATTCCTCAAGCGTGTGACGGAAATGTTACGCCCCTCACCATACTGTGATGCCTGTGGCAACCACATGTGATGACCCCGGGGGTGAAAGCAAATCTTCCCACATAGTGACGTAGACATGTGGGGGCGTGTTAGAACGAGTCGTTTTAGGTAGGCGTGGCTGACTCTTAACTTTTATAAAGAATATCTCTTTGGATTTGAGACTATAGTCTTTGCAACTTTACAGATCTTCTTTATGCACCAAGAGCTTGTAACACTCCAAAGAGAAAGGAACAATTGAAATCGCATCATATGACCCCTTTAAGGCAGGATCAAGCACGGAGACCTACAATATTATTGAAGGTAGTATGTATGCACATCTATCAGCCCATAAAATATACACAAATTGTACATATTGACAGGTCATTGTGGTTTTGGTCCCTAGAAATCAGAGCACTGTAATGTCTGTAACACTGTACAATAGGATTGTATTATTTATTCATGAATCCACATTGATGTTAATTTCAATAATTGTTCAATTTTAACATTAAAAAGTAATTTCTTACTGCTAAATTCTGAAAAAAAAACAGGTGTTAATTATCGGACCTAAAACCTCCGCATGTAATAACCTAGAACACTGTCTAAGACTCGATAGCTGCTTTGTCAATTCTTCGTCATAAGTTAGGAACCTAGGTGTGCTATTTTATAGCAAACTTTCCTTTGAAAGCCATGTTTCTAGCATTTATAAAGCTGCATTTTTCCATCTCAAAAATATATCTAAATTATGACCTATGCTCTCAATGTCAAATGCAGAAACGTTAATTCATGCGTGCATGACCTCAAGATTAGATTATTGTAATGCTTTATTGGGTGGTTGTTCTGCACGCTTAATAAACAAACTCCAGCTGGTCCAAAATGCAGCAGCTAGAGTTCTTACTAGAACCAGGAAGTATGCCCATATTACCAACACTGCACTGGCTCCCTATTAAACATTGTATAGATTTTAAAATCTTGCGTATTACTTATAAAGCCCTGAGTGGTTTAGCATCTCAGTATTTGAACAAGCTCTTATTGCATTATAGTCCTCCACGTCTGCTGCGTTCTCAAAACTCTAGCAATTTGATAATGCCTAGAATATCAAAATCAACTGCGGGCGGCAGATCCTTTTCCTATTTAGCACCCAAACTCTGGAATAACCTACCTAACATTGTTCGGGAGGCAGACACACTCTGTCAGTTTAAATCTAGATTAAAGACCCATCTCTTTAACCTGGCTTACACATAACACACTAAATACGCTTCTAATATTTTTAGGATGCATTAATTTGGACAACCGGAACCGGGAACACTTCCCATAACACCCATTGTACTTGCTACATCGTTAGAAGAATGGCATCTACACTGATATTAGTCTGTTTCTTTCTTATTCCGAGGTCACCGTAGCCACAGATCCAGTCTGTATCCAGATCAGATGGTCACTGAAGTCACCCGGATCCAGTCCGTATCCAGCCCAGATTGTGGATCAGCACCTAGAGATGACTTCTACAGCCCTGAATGTCAGCGGAGACCAGGACAACTAGATGAGCCCCAGATACAGTCCGCTGCATTCTCAAAACTCTGACAATTTGATAATACCTAGAATATCAAAATCAACTGCGGGCGGCAGATCCTTTTCCTATTTAGCGCCCAAACTCTGGAATAACCTACCTAACATTGTTCGGGAGGCAGACACACGCTGTCTGTTTAAATCTAGATTAAAGACCCATCTCTTTAACCTGGCTTACACATAACACACTAACACATTTCTAATAATCAAATCTGTTAAAGGATTTTTAGGCTGCATTAAATAGGACAACCGGAACCGGGAACACTTCCCATAACACCCAATGTACTTGCTACATCATTAGAAGAATGGCATCTATGCTAATATTAGTCTGTCTATTTCTTATTCTGAGGTCACCGTAGCCACCAGATCTAGTCTGTATGCAGATCAGATGGTCACTGCAGTCACCCGGATCCAGTACGTATCCAGTCCAGATGGTGGATCAGCACCTAGAGACGACCTCTACACCCCTGAATGTCAGCTGAGACCAGGGAAACTAGATGAGCCCCAGAGACAGATCCCCAGTGAAGACCTTGTCTCCTAGATGGCCACCGGGACAAGACCACAGGAACCAGATGAGTCCTCTGCACAATGTGACTTTGCTGCAGCCTGGAATTTAACTGCTGGTTTACTTCTTTCTTATTCCGAGGTCACCGTAGCCACAGATCCAGTCTGTATCCAGATCAGATGGTCACTGAAGTCACCCGGATCCAGTCCGTATCCAGCCCAGATTGTGGATCAGCACCTAGAGATGACTTCTACAGCCCTGAATGTCAGCGGAGACCAGGACAACTAGATGAGCCCCAGAGACAGATCCTCAGTGAAGACCTAGTCTCCTAGATGGTCACCGAGACAAGACCACAGGAACCAGATGAGTCCCCTGTTCGTGCGCTTGCCTCAAAAGAGGGCTTACAATGACTTACAAAGATACATAACAGCTACAAGTGTATGCACTACTTGCTATACGCACTATATAGGATAAATCACTATACAGGATTTACCCTATTATACTTTATCGACACAAATTGATAGGTGAAAAAAAAATTTTGTGCCACCCACAAATAGTCTATAAACAAAGCATCAGGCTGTCTTTGAGTTCACATGAACAACGGTTAAAGTTACTCGTCGTCAGGCTACAGAAGAATACCATAATTCCTCCATTCAATTAGGCCTACGACATCGAGAGTCACGCAGACCTATAACAACCCAGCCACAACACTTAATTGCGAATAATATGCCTTACCTTAACACAGAATCGACCACAGAGTCCAACGTTTATATTTTTTCTACGAATCTTTGAGTTAACGTACTAAACATGAGTGGAATTTGCACCGCAGCGCCCCCCACACCTTGATGCTCATGACAAGAATAGCATGTATAGTTATCTTTATTGAAGTGAATTAGGTTTAAATCGCCGTCATGCATGAATGAATGATATTTTTGCAATTTTACACATAATAATCAAAATAATCAAATCACGTTTTCAGGGGAGCCAAGCTATATTCTATATCGTACACCCAGGCACAGCTGTATCTACATGGTTATACAAGTAGGTAAATGGTTAATAACGTGGAGATAAATATTTGTATCTGGAATGTAAGCAGACTAAATAATTTGGTAAAACTTAAACAAGTACTAGGTCGACTGAAACAAATGAAATCAAACATAATCTTTCTACAAGAAATTAATTTATTAAAAGAAGATATTAGTAGAGTCACTAAGAGATGGCCAGGACAAAGTTTTCAATGCATCTTTCACCTCTCGAGCCAGAGGAGTCATGATTCTTATACATAAGTCTGTTCTATTTCAGCTAAAACAGCAATATATAGACCCGTTTGGGAGATACATAATTCTTAATGGTATAATTTTGACGTCACATATTAATTTAATAAGCATATATGCTCCTAATGTAGATGACCCTTCATTTTTTACTATATCAGCATATCCCGGAAATTATGTAATTGGAGGAGATTTTAATTGTGTACAAAACCCAGAGTATGATCATTCTTCAGGAGTAGATAGTACCCATCAACAGTCCAAAAAAAACTCTTTTGAAGTATATGACTGATTTAAATTTAGTTGAGATTTGGAGGTATCTCAATCCAAGCAAAAAAGAATATTCATGCTTTTCAAATACATATAAAACATTTTCAAGAATAGAGTTTCTAATTTCCAATGTTTTTTTGGCGAAGGTAGGTAAATACCACGACTGAGGTGCCCTTGAGCAAGGCACCGAACCCCCAACTGCTCCCCGGGCGCCGCAGCATAAATGGCTGCCCCCTGCTCCGGGTGTGTGTTCACGGTTTGTGTGTGTTCACTGCTGTGTGTGTGTGCACTTTGGATGGGTAAATGCAGAGCACTAATTCTGAGTATGGGTCACCATACTTGGCCACATGTCACGTCACTTTAAAAGTTGGTATGATAGTATCCTATTGTCCGATCATGCCCCTATTACGTTTACAATCCAAACAGATAATCTTCCCCCTCCCAGATTTGGATTTCAAGCAAGTTGGCTTCTTGATCATGATTTTGTAAAATTTCTGGATAATAAAATAGACCTATACTTTTTAGTCAATTCAAATCAAACGAGTGCCTCAGTTAAATGGGAGGCCTTCAAGGCATATATTAGAGGGGAGATATTAAGTTATACAAGATATAGATCCAAAATTTATCGGGCACAATTAGAAAACTTGGGGAAACAAATTAAAATAATGGAACAGCATCTGTTTAGCAATAATGACCCTGCAAAGCAGAAATAACTTCTTTTACTAAAAGCCAAATATAATGAAATAACTAGTAGTAAAATATCTAAGAATTTAATGTGGCTAAAACAGTCCTATTATGATCAGGGGTAAAAATCAGGAAAACTGCTAGCGTGGAGAATTAAAAAAATACAAACAGATAGAGCCATCAATTAAATTTTCTTAGAGAATGGGGAGAAAACTGTAGATCCATTGGAAATAAATAATATTTTTAAATTGTATTATGAAATTGTATAAATTGGAAAACACCAACAATTTAGAGGGGCAAAATAATTTTCTTGATAAAATTAAATTTCCAAAATTATCAGAGGA
Organism: Sinocyclocheilus grahami; assembly: GCF_001515645.1. NCBI lineage: Eukaryota > Metazoa > Chordata > Actinopteri > Cypriniformes > Cyprinidae > Sinocyclocheilus > Sinocyclocheilus grahami. The sequence continues at coordinate 286,029 of NW_015505350.1, read as the reverse complement.
GACAAGAAGTAATTTAGAGAAGAATCTAAGTATAGAAGAGCTCTCAGAGGCCCTACAGGATATGAATAATGGTAAGGCCCCTGGGCCGGATGGCCTTCCGATTGAAATCTACAAAACATTTGCAGGGAAAATTCTACCGCACTTACTTGAAATGTTTAATGAACCCTTGGGAAAAGGAATATTACACCCTTCTCTGAGATCAGCACTAATTACTCTTATATTAAAACCAGGTAAACCTCCCAATGAAAAATCTACTTATAGGCCCATATCTTTAATGTCATGTGATACTAAGATTCTTTGTAAGGCCCTAGCTAAAAGAATTGAAACGTATATATACCAAACCTTATCATGAACGATCAAAATGGGTTTGTGCTTGGAAAACAAGCCTTTCATAACATACGAAGAGTCTTAAATATAGTATATAAAAAACAAAATGCCAAGGACCATGCAATTTTGTCGTTGGACGCGGAAAATTCTTCGACAGGATTGAATGGAGGTATCTTTTTGAGGTGCTTAAGAGATTTGGGCTGGGTGATTGGGTATATTAAATGGATCAAATTACTTTACAATGATCCACAAGCAAATAATAACAAATAATCAAATCTCAATGCCCTTTAATCTAAGTAGAGGCACACGTCAAGGGTGCCCATTGTCCCCTTTGTTGTTTTTATTCGCAGTAGAACCCCTTGCAATGGCAATTCGGAGTAGTCCAGAAATGAAAGGTATAATAATAGGTGAGAGAGAACACCGTTTATCTCTGTTTTGCAGACGATATTGTCATTTTTCTTAGTAATCTAGAATATTCTATTCGAGCACTTAATTTATTAAGAGTATTTGGAGAGTTCTCAGGGTACAAAGTTAACAATAATAAAAGTGCTTTGCTATTATTAAATGGGGATGAAAGGAGAAACTCTACGAACAATAGGCAATTTTTCAATTCTCAGGAAGGGTTTACATATTTAGGAATTAAGATAGTCCCAAATATAAAAGAGATCATTTCAATTAATTATGAAAAAATTATAAAAAAAAGTCATGGATTTGTTCGAGAGATGCAATGCATTGCCAATCTCTATGATTGGACATATAAATATTATAAAGATGCCAATTCTACCTAAATTCTTGTATCTCTTTCAGTCAATTCCTCTTCCAGCTACATTCTTTGTAACACTCAAGAAAGTGTTCATAAGGTTTATATGGAATAAAAAGCATCCTCGGTTACGTCTGTCCCTACTTTATTTACCATACGAATGGGGAGGACTTAAAGTACCAAATATGAAACTTTATTATTGGGCAGCTCAATTATATTCAGCTGTGTATTATTTCATAGAAATAGACCCTCCTGCATGGATAGATATGGAAAAAAATGGAATAACAATTCCATTAAATATGTATCTTTATTCTTCTTCAGTTAAAATACTAAAAAAATCTACGCATAATCCTTTCCTTAGAAATTCTATTTGCGTATGGTATGAAGCTCTTTAGGTACGAATTTTTAGGTGAAACAATTAAACTCTCGGGTCTGTCACCAATTTGGGGTAATACAATGTTTGTGCCAGGGAGCAATGATGGGGGGTTTAAAAATTGGATGTACAAGGGAGCAAAACAAGTTTTATACACTCGGAAATGACAACTTATTTAGAGCCTGCTTTGTCTACTATAGAAGATCATACTTTAAAACATTTAAGGGATAAAGGCAATATATCTTTTTTTTATAATATACTTTTAGAGGGTTCAAAAGAGAGTTCAATGTCCAATTTAACTGCATGGAAAAATGACCTACAGGAAGATATTTCTAAAGATGAATCTCCATTCATCTTTAGAAATATCTTCCTGTAGGTCATTTTTCCATGCAGTTAAAAAAATCCTCCGGATTCTTGTTTGTTTGCCCAAACATATAGTGTCAATACTAGATGCAGATTGCTGCAATATAAATGGCTCATGAGGATATATATTACCCCGGTTAAATTAGATAAATTTAATCCAAATATTCCTGACAGTTGTTTAAAATGTAAACAAGAAATTGGAACCCTTTACCATTGCATGCGGGAGTGTATTGAGATTCAAAAATGTTGGAAGAATAATCTTGCTATGATTGGTAAATTGACTGAAGAAAATGTTCCTTGTGATCCTAAATTCTGTTTATTTCACATATACCCAGTAAATTTTGTGGTGAACACCAATAAACGCAAACTAATTGACTTTAGTTTGCTTCAGGCCAAGTGGGCTATTGCTTTAAAATGGAAGGAGATACAAGGTCCTTCCTCTATGCTTTGGATTAAAGAAATGACTAACAACCTCGCCATGGAAAAGCTGACTTATGCAGTTAAAGGGAAACTTAAAGACTTCTATAATAGTTGGACTCCTTTTTTACGCTATTGTAACCAAGAGGACTTGACAACGGGGGACGACTGATATATATAATACTCATCTCTTTTGTATTGGTATCTCCACTACATAATGTGATTTCTTTATAAAAATAACTAATAACTCAGAAAAGGTAACAGTTAAATTGTAAAATGGATGGCTGTGAATGGTGGTGTATGGAAAGGTATAGTTGAGATGTTGTTGTTTTTTCCCCTTTTGGAGGGGGGGAGGGGGGGGTTGTTGTTCTTATAAGGTTCTCTTACTTGGGTATGTTTTCTTTTATGTATGTATATTTTTCTTTTTTTTAATTATAATTTTTTTAATGTATTGTTCAGTATTAAAACAAATGCAAATAAATATATTTGGGAAAAAAAGTTACTTAACATTAAGTAAGAATAGTAAATGCTGTAACTAAAACTAAAACTAACTGTCATTATTACAATTCTTTAAGCATTTATTGATGTGTTTTTTTAATAATGCTCTCATCTCCTTACCACATTATTGTAGATGTCGGCAGGCAGATAGGAGGAGGGCAGGAGGTTGCAGATGTGCAAGGGGAGACTGTCACTGACACTGTACAAAGTAGGAAAGGCTAGCTTGGTTATTCAGAGACAAGGGAGGAGTTTTTTTGTTGTTTGATTAGACTATTACATGTTGCATTACTTGCTTTGCCTCTTTAGAAGAAGATTCAGACTTCATTATCCCAAAAGATCGACTGGCCAGCGAGAATTACATTAAGAGAGGTCCCATTCAGACAGAACTAGAAAGTTATCCAAAACATTTAATCAAAGGAAAGGAAATGAGCTTTAATAAAAACTGGTTTGAAAAATACAAGTGGCTAGAATACAACATATCCACCAATTCAGTGTATTGTTTCCCCTGCAGAGTTTTTGGATGTTCTGAACATTTTGACAGGAAATTTGCACTGGAAGGTTTTAGGGATTGGAAATCTGCTTTAGAGACAGGGAAAGGCTTTTCCAGGCACAATGAAAGTCAGGATCATATTGAGAACTTCAAAAATGGCATATGCATTTAATAACAACACCTGTTGATGAGCAACTTTCTACTCAAAAAGCAAATCAGATTAAACTTCAAACAAAGGAGAGAGAAAACCGATATGATGCACTGCTTAGGTTAACAGATATAACCTCCACATTAGCCAGACTTAGATTACCTTTTAGGGGACATGATGAGTCAGAGGATTCAAAAAACAAAGGTGTTTTTTAGGAAAGTAACAGATCTTGTGGCAAGATATGACACAGTGCTTCAAACTCACCTTGAGTCATCACGGAAAAACCCAAAAGGAGTTTCATCCTACATCTCAGCAAAAACACCACCCCCACAGCTTGCGGAGAATCAACAACTGGCTGACGATCTGAATGTGTTTTACAGCAGATTTGAAAAGGATCGTCTACAACCCCCCATCCGCTCTGATCTGCACTTCACACCTTCACCTACCACCCCTGCAACCCCCTCCCTCCCTCCCCCACCATTCAACCTGTGTTTAAGGTCTGTGTAGAGGATGTGAACCGGGTCTTTAGGAGGCAGAAATCTAGAAAAGCTTCTGGCCCAGATGGTGTTTCACCTGCCTGTTTAAAAGTCTGCGCTGACCAACTGGCCCCCATCTTCACACAGATCTTTAACAGATCATTGGAGCTGTGTGAAGTTCCCTGCTGCTTTAAACGCTTCACCATCATTCCGGTCTCCAAAAAGCCCCAAATCACTGGACTTAACGACTACAGCCCTATCGCTCTCACATCTGTGGTCATGAAGTCACTTGAGAGACTGGTCCTGGCCTACCTGAAGGACATTACTAGACCCTTGCTGGATCC
>NW_015505350.1:252254-281691 GCF_001515645.1 Sinocyclocheilus grahami | reverse complement strand
CACCTTGGACCCCTCACACCCAGGCCACTGCTCTCTTCGAACTTTGCCCTTCTGGTCGGCGCTACAGAGCACTGACCACCAGAACAGCCGGCACAAGAACAGTTTTTTCCCACAGGCTATACTCAGTCTAACAATTAAGCTTTCATAATTATACATCGTCCATCACAACTAACATAGTATATTTATATTAAACTGCACACTTTGTAAATAACATATCTATCTGCACACTAATAAACATATCTGTACATTTACCTAAACAATTACATTTTTTCCTATACTTCTATTTCTGTATATAGTACATTATTCAATTTTTCTATTTTTTTTATTATATTAGTTTTATATTACATCCCTACTGTGTTATTCCTATGTATGTCTACACTATCATGTATGTCTGCACTATGTTTGTACTTTCTCCTACACTGGAAGCTCCTGTCGTCAAGTCAAATTCCTTGTGTGTGTAAACATATTTGGTAATAAAGCTCTTCTGATTCTTAAAAAGCCAAAATGAGATGATCAGTTGCTTAGGAAATGAAGTCAGGAGTAAAATCATAGATGATGTGAAGCAGCTACATTCTATGCTGTCTGTCTTGACACTACTCCTGACTCCTCTAAACAGGACCAACTGTCAATCATTCTTCGGTTTGTTGACAAGGAAACCAAGATTCATGAGTGCTTGATTGATGTCATTCATGCAAAAACACATCTGGCAGTGGCCTAGCCAGCTATCTGCTGAACACATTAGAGAAGTTCGGTCTTGATGTGAAAAACATAAGAGGACAAGGCGATGACAGCTGTGCTGCCATGTCAGGTGTCTATAAAGGTGTTCAGGCAATCATAAAACAGAGGAGTGAGAAAGCATACTTTGTACATTGCTATGCTCCTCGTCTAAATCTTGTTGTAATTGATATGTGCCGCAAGAACACAGCCACATGTAACTTTTTGGTTACACTTTACTTGAAGGGGTGTGCATAAGACTGACATGACACCTTCATAATCATGACATGACACCTACATAATTATGACATGACACATATCATGAATATGAAGGTTTTTTATGCATGTTTATGACAACTGTCATTAAGTGTCATTTGCTCAGTTATGTAATTTTTAGTGCAAAGCTGACATTGTTTGAGATGTCTTTGTTATGGGCTATGGTTAGGGGTAAGGGTAGGGGTAGGGTTAGGTCAAATAATGTCATATTTGCATTAAAAATGACATAACTGAGCGAATGACACTTAATGACAGTTGTCATAAACATGCATAAAACCTCCTTCATATTCATGACATGTGTCATGTCATGATTATGAAGGTGTCATGTCAGTCTTATTTTTTGGGTTAGTTGATCAACTAAAAGACATAGCCTCTTCATTGATGTTCAACAGATGCTTGCAAGTGAAAGAGACCACAGTAAACCCCAGAAACTAAAATCATTAAGCACCAAAAGATGGTCAGCAAAAACAGACAACTGCAGAGCTCTTCTGGAAACCCTGCCCTCTGTGATTGAGACCCTTGAACGAATTCAGACAGGTGATAGATTTGACAAGGAATCATCAGGTACTGCAATGGCACTGACCAAAGCCATTGATTTTGAGTTCTGCTTGCATCTGGTGGCACTAAGTAAAATTCTGTCAGTAACAGGTGTTCTCTCAAGATATTTCCAAAAAGAAGACATGGACATAAAGTACAGCTGCTCTGCTGGTTGAATACTGTAGAGAACAGCTAGTTTCAATGTGATCTGATTATGTTTTTGAAGAGATGTGGACTGAAACAGTAAAACTAGCCTCAACAATTAACACAACATTAGCCAAACTCTGCTTAGCCAGAAGGATAAGATGAAAGTCAGTTATTATTTTGCAACACTGGACCTCGCCATACAAAGTATCACTGACAGATTCAACAGTGAAACCTTGCCTCTCCTCAAACACACTATCTGTTTCACAAAGCCTTCAACTGAAAATGTTCCACACTTGAAATCTCTGTGTGAATTTTTCATTGGAGATGTGAATATGGAAACAGCTGAAGTTGAGTACAGGATGTTCATCCACAGATTGCAAAGGGAAGAGCAACGTCCTAGCAGTCTAATGGACATTTTCATTTATATGGTTGAGAGGAAATATCAAATGGCATACCCTGAACTCAGTAAACTTTGCCAACTTATCACACTTCCCGTGACATCTTGCAGTAATGAAAGGTGCTTCTCTTCACTAAAATTAATCAAAAACAGACTTAGAACCACAATGTCACAGGATCGGATGTCTGATCTAATGGTCACTGCAGCTGAGGCAGATCGATGCACAGATGCATTTTGGAGGCTTGGAGAAAGACATTAAGACATTAAAAACATTAAGCAAGAGTAGTAAATGCTGCAACTAAAATATGTCTGTAACAAAGTTCGTAGATCCGGGAAGGAGGAGGCAAGAACCGGCGAACATTTAAACATAATTTAATAACAAAATAAACACAAAACTGAAAATAGCACAACAGCCCTTCATGGACGACTGCCACGCACAAACAGAACCAAAACAACATAAATAAAGTCCAGGCCTGGTCCTCTCTCGTCCTTCACTGTCGTCACTCCTCCTTTTATCCTTCCGGAGCTCCTCCATGGGACTCGAGACCAGTGTGTGGCGCAGGTGTCCCTCACTATCATTCACTCCACCGGCCTCACTCCGCTCCCATGGCTCTCGGCCCCACCCCACTTGTCACAATGTCATTATTTGTTTACAATTCTTAAAGGTGCCATAGAATGGAAAACTGTATTTACCTTGGCATAGTTGAATAATAAGAGTTCTGTACATGGAAATGACATACCGTGAGCCTCAAACACCATTGTTTCCTCTGTCTTATGTAAATCTTGTGCGTGCAAAAGACCACTGAAAAAGAGGCGAATTCCAACATAACACCGACTGTGACGTTACAGTCGGGATCATTCATGTTTACGCCCCCAACATTTGCATAACGTATACCAGCCCAAGTTCTAGGCCAGCTGGACCTGCACAGCCGAATCATTGATGCAGTGTTGCCAGATATTGCTATTAGAACAAACAAAAACCGATAAATAAATAAAAATAAACCAAAATTATTTCAAATCTTTTGCAATTAAGATAAGATAAAGTTATTACTGACCCTAAACTGCAACATCCTACTTTATTAACTTTCTAAAGTGTAAAAAAAAAGAAGGGAAAAAACAAGTCCAAAAATGCTTATAACAGCTGGATCTGGCAACACAGAGGCTGCGTTCGCACCCTCACTCACAACTCTCTCTCAAGCCTCATTCACTCCACCAGCGTCTCGCAGCGATCATGTTCATACCACAGATGCTAAACATTCATGCAAAATCTCTCAAAATGTCTATCTTCATCTGATACAGGCTCAAACATACTGTATAAATTTGGATGCCTAATCTCTCCATTGCTCACGCCGGACAGTAGAGATCTATTTGATGTGTGAGCTACTGAAATGAGCCGCAATGTGAAACAGCCAATCAGAGCAGAGCTCAACATTATTTAATTATTATTCATTACCCTTCCAAATAAGGTAATAACAGACCATTTCATTCTAGGGACAAATCCTAAGGTTGTAAATGGACATGTAAAACCATTTCTGGATAATTTTTGCTTTTACCTAAACCACATACCTTCTATGTAGATATCAGAGAACATTTTAAAATATTGTATCAATGCATTCTATGGCATCTTTGAAACATTTATTCATTAACAAATAGTATTTTGTAAAGTGTCATCATGATGTGTTTTTTTTTTAAGAATGCTCTCATCTTCTTACCACATTACTGTAGATTGCAGCAGGTAGATAGGAGGAGGGCAGGAGGTTGCAAATTAATGAGGGAAGAATGTCACTGTTCAAGGTAGGAAAGGCTAGCTTGGTTATTCAGAGACAAGGGAGGAGTTTATTGTTGTTTGATTAGACTAATACATGTTGCATTACTTGCTTTGCCTCTTTAGAAGAAGATTCAGACTTCATTATCCCAAAAGATCGTCGGGCCAGGGAGAATTACATTAAGAGAGGTCCCATTCAGACAGAACTAAACAGTTATCAATTTAATCAAAGGAAAGGAAAGGAGCTTCAATTTGTTTGATGCATAAATATGTAATAAATAGAATATTGCTTTCAATGTCTGTATTTGTGAACACATTTCGGTTTGTTGTGCACACTGTGCCCCCTTAAAAAATAGGTGCATGACGCCCCAGAGTAAGAAGGTGTGCCAATGAATACTGGCAACAGCTCAGTGATGACATCCAGACCACAGCAGCTACAGTCAACATCAGAGGAATGTACGAGGGCATCAAAAGAGCTTTAGGTCTAACTCATAGCAATACTATCCCCCTTAGATCTGCAAGTGGGGATCTAATCGCAGACAAAGGGAAACAGATGGAGAGATGGGTACAATACTATTCAGAGCTTTACTCCGGGGAGAATGTTGTAACCACCTCAGCACTGTCATTGTCAGTGATGTCAATGTCATTGAACCTTTGCCTATCATGGAGGAGCTAGGTGCTGAACCATCATTTAGAGGAACTCCGAAAGACAGTTGACTGCCTTGCCAGTGGCAAAGCACCTGGCAGTGATGGCTTTCCTCCAGACCTCCTCAAGATCTGCAAGAATTCACTCCTGCAGCCCTCCATGATGTTCTCTGCCAGTATTGGAGTGAAGGAGCAGTACCTCGAGACATGAGAGATGCCAAGATTGTCACCCTCTATTAGAATAAGGGTGACAGAAGTGAATGCAACAACTACAGGGGCATCTCTCTCCTTAGACATGATCTTCTCTTTCTGCCAACTACAGGAAAGATGCAGAGAACAGCAAAAGCCCCTTTACATCATCTTCATTGATCTCACAAAGGCATTCGACCTGGTCAGTTAGAATGGGCTGTTTAACATACTTTTGAAAATTGGCTGCACAGCCTGATCAGTTCATTACATGATGACATGAAGGCATCCATCCAGTATCAAGACAGCATATCAAAACTCTTCGACATCAAAAGCGGTGTGAAGCAAGGTTGTGTCCTTGTTCCTACCCTGTTTCAGATGGGCAACTTTTCAACCTCAAAAGACTGAAAGCAAAGACATCATTAGAGATCTGCTCTTTGCTGATGATGCTGCCATCATCTAACACACTGAACAACAGCTTCAGTGCCTCATGGACAGATTTTCCCAAGCATGTTTTGACTTTGAACTGACCATTAGCCTGCAAAAGACAAAAGTGTTAAGTCAAGACGTGAATACTCCTCCTGTCATTGCCATTGACAACCACGTACTTGATGTTGTCCACAAAGTTTACATATCTTGGGTCCACCATCAGCGACAAGCGCATTGGTAAGGCTGCAACAATCCTAGGCCGACTCACCACTTGTGTCTGGGGGAATAGTAATTTGTCAATCTCTACCAAAATGACAGTGTATAATGCCTGCATTGTCAGCACTCTACTTTATGGCAGTGAAACATGGACAACATATACCAACCAAGAACGAAGGTTGAACAGCTTTCACTTGCGCTGCCTTCGCCGAATCCTTAACATAAAGTGGAGCGACAAAGTACCCAACACCTGGGTGTTTGTATGCGCTGGTCTCCCCACCATGAGCAAGATGCTCAGACAAACACAGGATGCACTGGCTCGGCCATGTGCGCCGGATGAAAGATGGCCATATTCCAAAGGACATCCTGTATGGCGAATTAGCCTCTGGCAAGAGATCTGTTGGCTGTCCCCAGCTGCGTTATACAGATGTCTGCAAGCGTGATATAAAAGCTCTGAACATCAATACAGAGTTGACGTTGCAGCTGAAAGCAACAGTTGGCGCAGTGTCCTTCAGATATTCAGCTTAGGTTTGGGGAAGAACAGATCCGGACCTTAGCAGAGGAAAGGGAAGGCAAGAGAACAAAGACTCTGATGACACCGCTACTTTTAAACATACATGCATCCGCTGTAACAACATACTGTATATATATATATATATATATTGTGACGAGTCGGCTGCCTCCCCCTAATTATCATCATCACCCCGTCCCTTAATCACCGCCCTTCGCCAGGCTCCCGACAGGAGTGGGTGCGTGAGAGAGGAGGGGCGCTGAAATAGCCAGGGCTGGCGGCGTGTGATGGGGCACACCTGAACCGAATGGGGCCTCATCACCGCCGCTGTTTAAATGCCGAGCGCACCTCTCCTCAGGAGACCGGTCTCTTCCCCGTGCATGCACGCTGGTGTCCTCGTGGGTCCAGGAAGGGTGCGTAGAGGGACTCCCGTGCCGCCAGAGTCGTGCGCTACCGGACCCGCGGTCCGGACGAGAACCGCACGCGTTACACGGTCGTCGGGCCAGGATGCCGGGCCGTTCAGTCCCTTCAAGTGCCGTGGGCCGAGAGAGAAGGATGAAGCTGCTGAACGAAGCCGCTCACCCCACCTTCACTAACCCCGCAGCACGATGAGGAAACCAGATCCCCTGTTTATTTTGGACACTTTATTCCCTTTTCTGGACACTATGTTTATTTTCTGTAAATAAAATGTGTCTGTCGTTTGCTCCTCCCGTGACAATATATACAGTGGGGAAAAAAAGTATTTAGTCAGCCACCAATTGTGCAACCGAGTAAAAAACTCGTCTGAGGGGATAAACAGTCTTTTTTTTTTTGTGTAAATGTAATCCATTCTGAAACAATAGTCTCATCAGTGCTCTATCAGGTCTTACTTTAATCAGCATATGTGATATATGCCTTAAATTGATTTCTAGGACACTTTTTAACTTTATATAAAGGGCAATATTTTCCTAACCTTAGTAAATGTACGTGTCAACATTTACGTCAAATTCTTAAATTTGATCAATACATTCAGTTAGAATAATTCGATTCTGTATGGTTGTTACCATTAAAATGAAACCAGTATCAACAATCTCCATCTTTCCACTGCAGAGGAAACACTGAAGCTGCATTGAAAGTCCCATTTAGATGTATTTACACAGACTGTTTAATGAAGATAAGAGATTCCCATAAATGCATTCACACAGTAAAATTGCAAATGCATAAATAATGTTATAAGAATAAATGTTTCACTTTTTAAACATATAAATACGAAATAGAAAAATGCAAAGATAGGCCTACTTTTAAATATGAAACCAAACCACCAGTTGGTGGCAGCAAGTCACTGTCTTAATGAGCGAGTCATTCATTCAACCAATTCGTTCAAACGGCTAATTCATTCAATTAATAAAGCAAGTGACTCTCATAAACAGCTCACTGAATCATTGACTCACCTGATTTGTTTAAAAAGCTGAATCATTCAGTAATGAAACACCACTGTGTGTTGCTCTGAGATGCGCAACTATTCTGCTGTGACTTTGCTTAGAACTATTTTCGTTAGCAAAAACGGTTAATAATGTGTCTAAAATTTAAGTCAGTTAATATTATTAACGACTTGTTTATTGAACTATTGTTGTATAAAATCAATGTCACATTTACAATCGTGCTAGGTCGTGTGATGTTGCTTACCTATATCATGTTATATAGAATATTTATATATTTTTTCTACTGCAGTATGTTTGTTTCTTTGTGTGTGCTGGTGCGCCTATTAGTTTTGATTTCTACACGAGTCAGACAGGCTGCACGAGCCTCAACAACCTTGATACTGTCAATACATTATCTGTCATCAGTCACCGTTTACACTGAAAGTAATGAAATCAGAATCGTGTTAAGTGTAAACCCTTGTGTTAAGTGGATAAGTGTTAATGTCGAGCCCTGAATATATATATTATAATATATATAATATATATAATATATATATATATATATATATATTATATATATATATTATATATATATATATATATATATATATTAGGGCTGTGAATCTTTGGGTAGACAGCGAATCGATTCGATTCACGATTATTAGGTTTTCGATTCGATTCAAATTCAGAACGATCAATTCGATTCGATTCACAATTAAATTTGATTCGATTCGATTAACGATTTGATTCTGCATTCACAGGATTATTTAAATGCTTCCCCTAAATTCTTTAAATGCTTAGTCAGGGGGCAAATTACACAGCAGCCTTTATGGTTACAGAACCATAGGTTAGAAAAAAAAACTATCTAAAGATAGATAGATAGATAGTAAAACAGTTTTGCTGTTTGCTCATGAGGTCAACCTTGTTTTCAACTTAACCTCAACACTGGTGAAATTTGGGCCGACTCCCTGAATTTTTTAAGCATGTTAAAAAAATTACTGGGAGCTCAAGAGCTGCTCATAAGGTACTCAGCTTAGATCATAATTCCTCTCACACAATGCCAGCCATGACCATACGATCATCAACGATTGACACATTCTCCCAACGGAAAAAAAAAATGCTAAAAAAATTCTGTACAAGCTCATATGACAGCAAAAATCATACTATGTATGCCCGGCCTAAGACATGCTAAGATATATTTAGGGGTATGTGCATGTACCTCTTCAGCATATGTCTTTGGTGTGTTTCCACGAGAGGTCCTCTGGGTTGAACCCTGGAATGCTGTGAATAAAATGAATTCTTCTGTAAGAAAAAATTACATTCTAAACAAAGAATCTCACCACTCACTCTCTTTCTATTCAAAATGCTAATCACTGACATGTTCACTATGAAAGATGACTACTGATTAATCACAACACCAATAGTCCACCAAAAAAAAAAAAACCTGTTTAATTTGGGACACAGTACAGACATTAATTTTCACACCATAAAACTAAGCTAACACAAGAATGGAAAAGATAATTGTAAGTCTTATTTGAGTTCATATGAAAGCCATTCAAATCTCTCCATGGAAAGGTGTGATTGCCCTCCGTCATTTCCATCAGGAGCATGAACAGAAGAAAAGTAAAATCGGCATTCTCATTCAAGAAAGTAACATATTTATGAGAACCACAACAGAAGATTAGGTCATAATATGTCACAGTGGTGTGGTGTGATTATATCTCACCATCCATTATTGACTTGCTTGTCAGCGCACTTGAGAGAGATCCTTTTTGTCCATGTCCACCCCGCCCTGACTTTGAGGCAGCACCTGGAAACATTAAAATACACAATGCAGACAGGATTTGAACTTAACACCCACCAACTTGCCAAATGCGGGTGAAAATAAACCATGACAGGTAACATTTCATGGGTTTATGGTTCCTAAATTATGTCCTCTAACTAGGAGACTCCAAAATTAACACTAGATAAGAAGTGCCACACCTTTAAATATTGAACACATTATATGCGCACAGCCATACCACTCAGCAATCAAAATTCCTGCCATGCTACTCACAGTTTTCCATTAAATTACATTAACAACAATTTGAAGTTTGAAAGCAAGTCCTGATGCAATTCTTTGAGGCTTTATTTGATGTTTGCTGATGAGAGAGAACTGGCTTGGTGAAGAAGGTCACTGATAAATGGAAAGATAAGGCTGTATGCAGCCTGGCACAAACTTGGGGGTCCTTTGAAGACTTTTAACTCAGCATCACCTTCAGTAACTTAATACTAACTTATCTCTTCAAGAACAATCTCTCTTTAAAAAAGTATCTCTCCAAGAAGAAATCTCTCTAAATCTCTAAGAAATCTTTCTGACAACTATCTACTCTGTGTTCTTAGTGATTTTTCAAGTATGAAGATATGACACCCTTAGGAGATGAGAGAGCAAATGAGGAATTGCACTTTTGGAGGGAAAGTTTACAATCCTTTGTCTTCTATCAAAGTGATTTACATATGAATTTTGAGAAGGTGATACAGGAAAAACCTTTAAGATTCTTATAACTAAAATGTAACAGAGTTAGTAAAAAAATGTAATGTAAATGAACATTCGGTAAATTAAAATTGCAGCTCATAGACACAAAATATGCTATAAATGCGATCTTGGTTAACTATAGCATAAGATGGGAAAATCATGAAGATGGGAATATTGGATACGTTTATACATTTCTCAAGTGGCTATATGTAGAATGTATAGGCCGTATTTCAGAGACTTTAATACTTTTTTCAATAACCATGCATAAACTTTATTTTCCCAAAAATACAAACATGCTGCTTACATATTACCAGCCCAGTTTGCACTGAATGCAGTGTAATCAGAGTTTAGCCATTAATATGTTTTTAAGAAACTGAAAAAAATCACAAATGCCAATGCCAAATGCCATGCCAAAGCTTCTCCAAGGCCCCAAAACATCCTCAGAGGGTTGAAAGGGATTATTTGCCTGTTACAAAGTGAAAGAAGTGAGAGTTAAAACTCTCTCTATAAAATTCCATGAGGTCATACAGCAATCTTATCTTGCTGAGGTGTCTTTGCTGCAATGGTAACCAAAGGCCTGGTTCTGCCTGAGGATTAGTTGCAGTTCAGATACTCTGGCACCTAGTTTGCTTGTTGGATCAGTTAAATCTCACCACATAAAGACTCTTTCACTTAGATATCATACTATAGAGACTGGCTGTTCCATACAGATAAACAAATGGTAAAACTAAGCTTGATGAATACTAGATCCCTTTCTTTTTTTTTGTAAATTACATGATCACAGATCATAACCTAGATGTGCTCTGTTTTAAATAAATATGGATAAAGCCAGATGATTACATTACTTTAAATGAGTCTACCCCCAAGAATACTCTTATAAACATGAGCTGTGTCCAAAAGGTAAAAGGTAAATGTTGCTACAATCAGATGTCTGATTTCATGTATAATTCTTTTGAAGATATGGTGCTTTATGTAACATTATCTAATGTAAGTGATTTATCTTTTTTGACACGTGTATGTGCTGTGTACAGGCCACCAGAGCATCATACAGACTTTAAAGGGTCATATGATGTTGCCAAAAAAGAACATTATTTTGTGTATTTGGTGTAATGAAATGTGTTTATGTGGTTTAAGGTTAAAAAAACACATTATTTTCCACATACTGTACATTATTGTTTCTCCTCTATGCCCCGCCTTTCTGAAACACATCGATTTTTACAAAGCTCATCATTCTGAAAAGCGAGGTGTGCTCTGATTGGCCAGCTATCCAGTGCGTTGTGATTGGCCAAATACCTCAAGCGTGTGACGGAAATGTTACGCCCTTACCATACTGTGATGCCGTGTCCCGGCGCGACGAGACAAAACCAATAAAACCCATTACAAATTTAGCATTTGGACCAATCAGACATACCATTTTTCATTAGATTTAACAAATCAATTATTCATTAGTTTAACAAAGTCACAGACCCCTCACCCAATAAACATACTGGGTGCCAGGATGTCTGTGAACGACACCAGACCCCTGGATACCATGGCAACCAGGACAATTCAGCCAGATCAGATAAACTTTACGACCTAAAAGTATGTAGAGAGAATCTTCGCCCCTACTCAATTCTCTCTAAAACAGACACATACTGCTATAGGAAAAGACTTCGTTCATTAATTCATAGACACATTTTTCTATGACCTTCCTATCATGCATATCCCCATGTCATTTTGTATGTTGTTACTGTTCTTGTATATTGCCTTTTGTATTGTATACTGTTTTATGCCACTCGTTTCAGCCTTTCTCATTTGATAAGCCCATCCTGAGAGGCGTGAATCTTCTCAGACCTTAAAGGGCTCACACACAGTTCTGCCCAGGTCTTCTGCTAAATCTTCTGATTGCTGCCTGTGTGGAGAGCCTGAGCCGATGTGGGCGTGCCCGGTGGGCTCCAACACATAGCATTTCAGTTGGCCGTTCTGTTAGATTCTGAGAAGATGAGGATGTGAGCTAGAACGCTTCTGCAACCCTTAAGTCTGCACCAGGCTTCGGCCTTGTCTTTACATTCACCAATGATCCTTGGATCTCAGCTGACGCCTCTCTTAGCTCTTCATCATCTTCATCTGGGAGAAAACTCTCCCGACCGCCACAGAGTCAGAATAACATCTTTTTGGAGTTCATCACTCTTCAAACCCGGAAGAAGGTGTTCGCGACTCCTACACCACCGAACCTCCAAACCATCAAGACTTTAATCCAAGACCGCATCCGGACGCTCGTTCCAGGCCAAGGCAATGCAAGTATCGTACATTTAACTAAACGAAACGTACATTTAACGAAACGGTTTAGTATAAGCTGTAGACCCTGTTCTAAAACGGCACTGATGGTTTTACTCAGGTGGTTAACTGACTCTTTTCATAGCTTCATTCTCTGGTTTTCCTGATGGTTTCATCCATCAAGTCTCATTTGCCCTTTCCCATGTATGAGTGATTGTTTGTTTGTTAGACTAGTTTGTGTCAGTGTTTAGTTAATAAAACTCTTGTGCACAAATTACATGAGTTTCTGATTCTGCCTTGCAAATTAATGTCCCTTTACGATTTTGATCCTTGCTACATGCTCTAATGCATTAATACTGTATGAAAGTATTTTCTGTGGCCACAAAAATATCCTTTCCTAGAGTTGATGTGAACTTACACTGAATGTTCGCTGGATGAACAGATTAGTTGAGGGCAATTTAATTCTGCTACAGTTACTACTGGCAGCTGATATAAATAATTGTAATTTATCATAATTGTAATTATTTATATACTGTACATTTCCCTTTTAAGCTAATTTGCTACATAAACACGGCATTTGTTGCATCTAGTGGGGAGATAATTACTGATTATAATGACTTATACTGTATTTTTGTGCGTTGCGTTGCATAAAAAATAAAACCATGTCTGCTCAAAACTCGCATTTGAATCGTGAGTGGCAAATCCTTTAAATATGAAAACGTACTTACAGGCTGTGAGTCAGCATTATTTGTCAGAACCCCGGCATTGTAGGCTACTCTCCCAGGAAAAAGTCCTCGTCCTCCCTAAAATGCGTTGCTCACATCTGAATATTTGGTTTGAACTGTTCTGGAACAGTGTTGTAAATACAACTTAACCACTAATGTCTAGTTGTGTCTTCTTTTGGAAGACCAAACAAAGCAGTTTGGATTTCGCAACGAAACACACAGTGTCTCCACGACATGACGGCGGCGGCAACAATACTACAGCGAGAATCAAAGTTACGCCTTCTTTCTTTGCGTGAACATTTGGGCGGTGTTATGCAAATCTTCCCACACAGTGACATAGACATGTGGGGGCGTGTTTAAATGAGGCGTTTTAGGAGGGCGTGGACGAGTCTTAACTTTTATAAAGAATATCTCTTTGGGTTTGAGACTTTAGTCTTTGCAACTTTAGGGATCTTATCTATTCACAAACAGCTTGTAACACTCCAAAGAGAAAGGAAAACTTGAAATCATATGACCCCTTTAAGAATTTGCAGATTTTCTGAGTTAGTACTGGCTGCAGATAAAGTTTTGGTGTAATTGTTAGTTATTTTAATACTTATGTAGATGATAGAAAACATGCATCGGGATTGGCATTAATAGACAACCTAAACTCAACTGGAGTTCTAAATTCTACACTCACCGTCAGTGTACCAGATAGCTCAGAAAAACATGATGTTGCTACAAAGTATGGACTCTCTTTTCTAGTACTTTAGACATGGTTGCTCATTTGTGCCTAAAGAAGATTAAAAAGAACAGTCAGATGCCGTGGTATAATGAGCACACTCGCGCCCTAAAAAGAGTAGCCTGGTAAAAATGGAACGCAGCTGGAAGAAAACAAAATTAGAGGTATTTTAAATTGCGTTGTAGCAAAATAGTATTTTAAATAGAGATATTAATTTGTGGGAACGAGATATTAAACGAGATATTAATTTGTGGGAACGTCATATTAACTCATGGGAACGTGATAAAATGTTGTGGTCACAAGATCATTTTGTCGAGCTAACCACATTCTTTTCTCGTGGCCACGAGATGTGAAATTGTGGCCTCAAGATGCTATGTTGAGGGAACGACATATTTTTTCTCGTGGCCACGAGTTTAATGCGTAAACAAACGTGACCATAGCAACCTGGGATTATCAGAAATGGATAAATTAATATTTTATTTTGAATGTTTCGTTTCATTCGCATTTGAAAACTATGCGAATGAAACGAAACACTGCTATTGTAATTATGGCCTATTAATTACTAGCCGAAATAGAATAAAATATTATGTTAAATTCCCCTTAAAGTGAATTTCCAGTAAAATTCCTATAGCCAAACGCTCCAGAAATAGAGTCAGGCCAGAAATGGATATTAAATTATTATTTTATTTTGAATTAAGAACGACAAAAACTGTGGAATTAAGAAATGATTAACATATTATATAGGCTACTATTATTATATTGTATGAGATGTTGTCTAGACAGTATTTGAATTTAGTTTGTTATTATAAATAAATGTTAAAAGAATAGGCTATGTAATATCGTAAAATAAAATAGGCATACAAGAAAATTTTTTTATCCATCCCACAGTCTTGTAAATAACAGACTTGTCTTTTTGTTTAATATTTGTTCTTCTTCTTTTTCTTCTTCTTCTTCTTATTATTATATAAGACATTTTTATATTTATTGTTATAGCTACAGTATATGTTTATTTTCCCTATCTATTCGTGTATCTCTTTACCTAATTAACGTTCTGTATAATTACATACTGTATATTATATGCTACCATATATTTTGCAAATACTTTTATGCAAAGACAATTATGGCAATAAAGTTTTGACTTTCTGATTGTATCTATGCCAAGTATGTTTTCATGCGAATGATTCATTCCTCAACTAAATACTATAGTGTTTATAATTATATCGTCTATTAACTAGCCGAAATAAAATGAAATATATGTTAAATTCAACCTTTAAAGTGAACTTCCAGTAAAATTTACGTAAGTGTGCCAGAAATAGAGATTAGGCTAATCAAAACTTTACTGACATATTGGGCATTTACAATAGGCTATTGACTAGGGGTGTCCCCGACTAAGGATTTTCATAGTCAAATCGGAATTTTTGAATCTTGCCGATATTCGACTGATAGTCGAATCATATGTTTTGGGGGCGGGGCAAAATACATTACCAAGAGTCAAGTCAGACATTCCACAGTCATAATTACTTTAACACATAGGGGAAATGTGTAACGGACGCCTCACAGATACAAACAGGGTAAATAATGTTTTATGTTTTGATTAAAAGGTAGTTAACATTAAACGTCAGCGAAACCCTAAGAATTCACAAAATTTTTTATTCAACAATGGCATGTACAGTAGCCTATTATATGTACTATAGTAATTCCACTAATTTCATAATTGCAATCATCTATTTCTCTATTAAAACAACATCGATTGAGTAAGTGCATTTATTCAGCTTTCACAATCTCAAACAATATAGTGAGATCTCATGACAGAACACTGACCGGTTGAATGACACTTTCATATAGATTGCTAAACTCCAGCTTGTTTGTTTTTCAGATCATCTGCGGCGGCGCTTCCGCAATGAGGAACAAGCACGTGCGCATGGTTGCCACATTGCTTAAAATAAGCAAAACACACCGGGCAGAAAATGTATGAATTTAACAGCGAAGCTCTGATTCGGGGATTAGAACTCTTGATATCTGGCAACTGCACTCATGAAAGCTCGTGTAGTAGAGGCGTGTAGAGCAGTCTGCAATAACATTTTGTCTCCTTTTTTTGACAAAAATAAAAATACATTTTAGTCTCGTCTTATTTCATCAACGAAATTGCATGCTGAAATATTATTGTCATCAATTATAACCTTATTGTCATTTCGTCTTCATCTCATCTTAGTCATGGGCAAAAGGCTCGTCAACGAAAATTTTTCGTCATAGTCTTCGTTAACGAAATTAACACTAGTTAACAGCATTCATTTTGGTAACGATCTAAACGTTGGTTAAATTAATAATTAATTCTATATACATACATTATGTGACCCTGGACCGCAAAACCAGTCTTAAGTCGCTGGGGTATATTTGTAGCAATTGCCAAAAATACATTGTATGGGTCAAAATTATAAATTTTTCTTTTATGCCAAAAATCATTAGGACATTAAGTAAAGATCACGTTCCATGAAGATATTTTGTAAATGTCCTACCGTAAATATATCAAAACTTAATTTTTCATTAGTAATATGTATTGATAAGAACATTTGGACAACATTAAAGGCGATTTAGATTTTTTTTGCACCCTCAGGTTCCAGATTTTCAAATAGTTGTATCTCGGCCAAATATTCTTATATTCTCACCATACATCAATGGAAAGCTTATTTATTCAGCTTTCAGATGATGCATAAAACCTCAATTTCGAAAAATTTACCCTTATGACTGGTTTTGTGGTCCAGGGTCACATATATACATAACATTTTACTACTATGGAAACAGTAATGCTAAAACTCCATATAGATCACTTCTCTTTTTGCACACACACGCATAATTTAAATCTTTAAATTTAAAATAACAACAACAAAATAATAAATAATGAGCTGGTAGTCACAATATTTCTCAAATAACTTTAACAACTGAATAAAGATAAATATACACAATAAATTAGTTGTGTAGCCTACTGTAAACATGATCTCCCAAACGCAGCGCTAGCGCAATAAATTGTTTACAAAGCTCATCAAATAATGATCCGCTTTACACTCATGCAGTCAAGTGTAAATACATTTTTCAGTGTACGTATTACCATATCAAATATTTGTGTCTAATACCATTTTATTTATATTTTATTGTGGATGTTTTCTCACAATCACAACATTAAATGCAGTTAATAATTTATCAGACACTGATAATTATGTTAGTTCTAGTTTTTAAATGTAATGTACTGTAATAATCTATAAGCATATTTAACCAATTTAAATATATTGAACAAATAAAAAAAATTCGGTCGAAGACGAATAATTGCAAAGTGTTTACGAGCAATTTGGTCTGGACTGTAGATGTATGTTGTTCCATGCGTCATCTGGTGGATATTCTGTGAAGCACACCACATTTATTTAAATTCTAAACAACGTGCTCACAGGTTTTTTTTTTTCACGAATTGCGCATGCCTTGTGGAAAAGATGCGCATTCTTAATGGCCACATCTGTATTTCTGTGTATAGTACATTATTTAATTTCTGTTTTTTTCTTCTTATATTAGTGTTATATTCCATCCCTACTGTGTTATTCCTATGTATGTCTGCACTATGTCTGTACTTTCTTCTGCACTGGAAGCTCCTGTCAAGTCAAATTCCTTGTGTGTGTAAACATACTTGGTAATAAAGCTCTTCTGATTCTGATGCTAAACGTAAATTCAGTAAGATTGTTATTCACGTCGGCACTAATGATGTTCGACTTCGCCAGTCAGAGATCCCTAAAAATAACATTAAAGAGGTGTGTGAACTTGCAAGTACGATATCAGACACTGTAATATGCTCTGGTCCCCTCCCTGCTTACCGTGGTGTCGTTGTCACTCAATGGCTGGACGTCTAAGTGGTGCTCGCAGAATAACAAAAGTAACAGAGACAATTGGATGAGTTTTTGGGGCGGACCTGACCTGTTGATGATGTTCGACTTCGCCAGTCAGAGATCCCTAAAAATAACATTAAAGAGGTGTGTGAACTTGCAAGTACGATATCAGACACTGTAATATGCTCTGGTCCCCTCCCTGCTTACCGTGGTGTCGTTGTCACTCAATGGCTGGACGTCTAAGTGGTGCTCGCAGAATAACAAAAGTAACAGAGACAATTGGATGAGTTTTTGGGGCGGACCTGACCTGTTGAAAGAAGATGATCTTCATCCCTCCGGGGGTGGCATATAGTCTTAGAGTTTGTACTTGACTAACTGGGGCCCAGGTCAGGAAGCAGAAAGACGGGCTAAACCGACGGTCTGCTAGCCACCTCACGTCACAGAAGTCAGTTAATTCTCAGCACATAGAGACCCTTCCACCTAGATATCACACTATAGAGACTGTGTCTGCTCCCCGAACCAGCAAAAAAAAAAAAGTCCAAACCAATTTAAGGGTAACAATTTAATTGATGTTCAACATATAAAAAACAGATGTAATACAGATAAACAAATGATAAAGCTTGGCTTATTGTATATTAGATCACTTTCTACGAAAGTGCTTTTTGTAAATGATATGATTTATAAAACCAGATGATTACATTACTTTAAACGAGTCTACCCCCCAAGAATACTGTTATAAACATGAGCCTAAAAGGTAAAGGGGGAGGTGTTGCTACAGTTTATAGCAACATCTTCAGTATTTCGCAGAGGTCGGGTTTCAAGTATAATTCGGTGCTTCACATCATCCAGAGAAACAAGTGTTAAAAATAAATTCCTTGTGACGTTTGTACTGGCTACTGTATACAGGCCACCAGGGCACCATACATATTTTATTAAAGAATTTGCTGATTTTCTATATGAGTTAGTGTTGGCTGCAGATAAAGCCCTTTTTGTTGGTAATTTCAATATCCATATTGATAATGAAAGAGATGCATTGGGATCAGCATTTATAGACATTCTGAACTCTATTGGGGTTAGACAACACGTGTCAGGACCTACTCATTGTCAAAATCATACTCTACATTTAATACTGTCACATGAAATTGATGTTAATGGCACTGAAATTCTGCAGCAGAGTGATGATATCTCAGATCTGTGTCAACTCTGTGTCGAAACACCAATGCTCAGGCTGCCAGGGCACGTGTTGTAGTGAACAACAGTCAAACTGGCATTCAAAATGACCCTCTCTAACTGCCGGTGTGGAGGGAGATGTGCCCCACTGTGATTGGATCTTGGTGGAGGAACATAAACAAATGTTCAGAACCATCAGATAAGTTGCCAAGACAACTGCCAGAAACCTCTAGCAGGACAGGAAGGGAGACCTTCTGCACCCACGACCACCTAAGAGAGGACTTCTCATTGGACTACGGGTTGACCCTCACCATCACACCCAATCCTAAGGTTTAGGAAATGACTTCCATAAAAATTCCTCCAATTTCTCTGGATGCAACACCAGTGGCCGAAAAAAAAAGAAAGGCCACAAAAATCGATCCAAATCCATTCATACCCATGTTTGGAGACCTTAAATCACCGCATGCGGCCCGTCACGAATTCAAATGCGGCCCCCCGTGCTGAACACATTTAAAAAAAAAAACTTTTAGTTTTACAATTCATTTGAGTTTTTACATTAATTTAAAAATGTACTAAATAAATTAAGCTATAGCCTAATGTTTTTATGTAAAATAATTTTGTTTTTCATATATTATTTTCAGACATGAGCAGTAGCCTACTCACAGTCTAATTAACGTTAGGCATTTAAAGTAACGACTAAGCGGCCAGCGTCAGACAGTGATCAATTTAGCCTTCTAATATCATCATGACTTGCCTAAAATAAAATCTACAGATATAAAACAGTTCAAGCATATAACAATGTTTAAACTTTAAACCTAGATAAATGTGCGCTGTATCCAATAGTTTGTGCAGAGAGTGGAAGCTAAAGCGTGCTTTGCAGGACATAGAGACGCCAGTGCGATCACTTGCAGTTTCTTCAGTGGATACGCCGTCATTTTTGCTCATAAAGGTAAGAGTAATACATCATTCGTAACTGTAAAGGGTCTACTTT
This sequence comes from Sinocyclocheilus grahami, assembly GCF_001515645.1. Lineage (NCBI taxonomy): Eukaryota > Metazoa > Chordata > Actinopteri > Cypriniformes > Cyprinidae > Sinocyclocheilus > Sinocyclocheilus grahami. The sequence goes on along the minus strand of NW_015505350.1, from coordinate 262,221 downwards.
TATTTGTGTGCACTCACAATATCAACAAAACGTTGTGCTTTTATAAAATAAAGAAAACAAGCATGATGCGCTTTCTGCCGTTTCTTCTTCAACAGGAGCGCTTCACAAAAATGAACCAAAACTCAGCGAATACATGCCTCACTGACATGATAAATATATCTATACAAAGCTTTAAATTACTACTTAACGAAATAAAACAAATCAAAAACAAAAACTCATCATAATCCGTAAAGATGCACTTCTCTCTAAAGGCGCGTCTATTGAGGAGATGGCGAGTCAGGATCGACAACTTAAACGTTGTGCTTTTATAAAATAAAGAAAACAAACATGATGCGCTTTCTGCCGTTTCTTCTTCAACAGGAGCGCTTCACAAAAATGAACCAAAACTCAGCGAATACATGCCTCACTGACATGATAAATATATCTATACAAAGCTTTAAATTACTACTTAACGAAATAAAACAAATCAAAAACAAAAACTCATCATAATCCGTAAAGATGCACTTCTCTCTAAAGGCGCGTCTATTGAGGAGATGGCGAGTCAGGATCGACAACTTCATCCTTGCGACACTGACTCAGAAAACACTAGTTTATTAGTAAATAATTATATATAATATTTCCTTACTGTTTCCCCCTGACGCATTTATGGTAATTACTTTTGCCGGTGCTTTGCGGCAAACTTAAGCCTATTGCGTGCATTTGAACGCAGAACTGTTCAGCTGCACTGAAGGCAAGCATGCTGCTGCTGCAGGACACTAAACACCGTCCCAGCCGCTCTTGACAGTCACGGTAGTACGGTCTCATGTTGTTTCCACAATCTTTTCTCATCACTAATTTATGAATGTCTAAAATATAAAAATAAGGAGTAGCCTAAAACAAGCCCGAAGCCCTGCGTCTGAACTATGATGTGAAAATTGTCCTGAAGCCCGGCCCGAGGGGTGTAAAAAAATCGGGCCCGGGCTGATATGCAAGGCTCTAGCTCTGCTCTAGCACACAGAAAACGATTTGACTGAAAATGTATCAGAAGAGATGCTGATAACAGTTTGAAAGAGGTTTGGTAAAGAAATATTGCATGGGTGAAATGTTAAAGATGCTGTTTAACTTTGTACTCCACTGTATGCAAATGAGTTCCACACTTGGGCCTTGGACACAAGTGGCCAATCACATTCCTGGAATGAAGAGGAGCCAGATTCCAATATCCTCCTCATCAGAAAGGGATAAAAGTATCCTTTCCGACAGACACTCCCTGTTCTGAGTCTTTTGTCCAAAGAGACTGTAACAGATACCCGTTCTGTGTTTCCAACCTGTGTGGAAGGAGGCAATAACAGATACACTCTTCTGAGTCTTTCATCCAGAGAGACACTAACAGAAACACCAAAGTTCTGAGTCTCCGGTACATCCAGAGGGACAGTAACATAAAGCTTTCTGAGTTTCTGGCCTGACGAGGAAAGAGATTTCAAGATAGCTAAGGTTCAACTCAGCTCCTGAGTAAACCTTCCTTATCGCATTTGGCTGCCCTTCAATTGCAAAGGATCCAGCAGTGATGGACCCCGTCTTACTCTTGCCGCTCTGAAAGCAGAGCAACCCAGTCCGCAAAGGACTGGCAGACACTGCCTGAAACACACGGCTCCTCAACGACACAACCAGGCTGCAAAGGACCCCGTGAAGACCCATCGGACCCAGCTGCCCGACTAATGCTCTAAGGGCCCCCTGTGGCACAACAGATGTTCAGCATCCTCCAGGTCAGCGCATCGACGGCTACCGGAACGCAACTCTGTGCCCTCAACACTGCACGCAGTCTGCATCACCAGTGGAAGACGTCTCTACCGCCTGACTGATCACCCGCCTGTGGAACGTAATTATAAACTTACCAAACCTCTTTCCAAAAGACCATGGCTTAGTTTATACATGCAGCCTATGTTTTTCTAAACCATTTAGATAACATTTACTTGGGGTAAGCATTACAAATAATAGTTGTTCAGAGACAAATAAGCAGTTATTTATCGTTAATTCCACCAGTGCCATTAAGTGGTTCCCATAAGCAACATTACCATAGAAAGCTCTTCCATTGCTACATTCAGCTCAACAGCATTGCGTTTTGCCATTCTGTGTTCACTCCGTTTAATTGTTTCTACAATTTATGTGGTATCTTCCTTCATATTTAGTTGTCTATTATTATCTATTAGCAATGCATATTCATTTACTGGTATCATCACTAGTTGTATTTACTCTTGCAAATCTATTGTTAATAAATTCCATTAATCTTATTACAATTGTGTCTTCTTTGTGTTGATGATCCAAGGCTCTACTAGCTATCTAAACCACAATTTTTTCAGATAAATCAGTTGACCAACTCCCTCCAGTTTGTGAATGTCAAATTGTTGAACAGCTTGTGGGAAGCACACTCATATTGCCAAAATAACAGTTCTCGACTGACGCTATGAACTGAGCAAGGTGGGAATTGGTCATCTGATATACTCATAACCGCACCTTGAGTGACGTATGACTCAAAAATCACAATGTCTTTGATGACGTGAGTCTCACTTATTACAGTGCAAAGAGCCATAAATATAAATGGACAGCAGCATAACTCTTGTGTTGCTGTTTTTTTGTTTGTTCCTAATAAACAGTTTAACTACACTCACAAGTGAATCTCAAGTTATTTGATGTAATAGTTATATATATTCTAAATAAACTATAAACTACAAACAAAAAATATCTAAATTTCTTTTTTCCTCACATTCTTTCTTGTAGTAATTCCTTCTCAGTCACACACCTGACTGAAAGGCTCAATAAACAGCTCATTATGCAGGTCTTTGTCTTCTCAGGTGTGAATCACAGTATTATGCATGATAATTCACGCATAATATTCTTAGAATATTTAAATCAATATATTGTTTTCTGTGAATGAGTAAGATGATTTTCACATAATTTTGAAGCAAAAAATCTAGACTACAAGATCCAGTTCTCAAAAATCTTGTGAACAAATGTTCTGTATGTGTTTTATGGAATTATTTCAGTGACTTTAAAATTTAAGTTTTTTTACTAAGCACACATAAACATTGTTTTCTTAAAAACACAATTCCGTACATACATGCTGCTCACATATTATTGTAGCCCAGTTTGTCCTGAATACAGTGTTATTAAACTTTAGCCATTAATATGTTTATAACTAACTGAAAAAAGCACAAATGTCAGGGCATGTCAAAACCTCTCCAGGGCCCCAAAACACCCTCAGACCCCATAGGGTTAAGGCTCTAGGTACTATGACTGTTACTTTTCATGCTTTACATGTTACCCTTGGGAGACATTATTAGGAAACATGGTGTTAGCTTTTACCGTTATGTTGAAGATACTCTACTCTTATTCGCGGCCCGACGAAACATACCAATTTGCAAAACTAACGGAATGCATAGTTGATATAAAAACTGAATGACTAGTAATTTCTGACTGTTAAATTCTGAAAAAACAGAGGTGTTAATTATAGGACCAAAAACCTCTGCATATAATAACCTAAAACACTGTCTAACACTTGATGGCTGCTCTGCCAATTCTTCGTCATCAGTTAGGAACCTAGGTGTGCTATTGGATAGCAATCTTTCTTTTGAAAGCCACGTTTCTAGCATTTGCAAAACCGCATTTTTTTTCATTTCAAATATATATCTAAATTATGACCTATGCTCTCAATGTTCAATGCAGAAATGTTAATTCATGCGTTCATGACCTCAAGGTTAGATTATTGCATTGGGAGGTTGCTCTGTGTGCTTAATAAACAAACTCCAGCTGGTTCAAAGCACAGCTTCTTACTAGAACCAAGAAGTATAACCATATTAGCCTGGTTCTGTCAACAAAGCACTGGCTCCCTATTAAACATCATATAGATTTTAAAATCTTGCTAATTACCTATAAAGTAATTAACTCTGGAACAATCTACCTAACACGGTTCGGGAGGCAGACACACTCTGTCAGTTTAAATCTTGATTAAAAACCTATCTCTTTAACCTGGCTTATACAGTACATAACACACTAACACATCTCTATAATTCAAATCCATTAAAGGATTGTTAGGCTGCATTAATTAGGTCAACCGGAACCGGGAACACTTCCCATAACACCTGATGTACTTGCTACATCATTAGAAGAATGGCATCTATGCTAATATTAGTCTGTTTCTTTCTTGTTCCGAGGTCACCGTAGCCACCAGATCTAGACTGTATCCAGATCAGATGGTTACTGCAGCCACCCGGATCCAGTACGTATCCAGACCAGATGGTAGATCAGCACCTAGAGACAACCCCTACAGTCAGCGGACACCAGGACAACTAGATGAACCCCAGAGAGGACTGAAGACCTCGTCACCTAGACGGTCATCGGGACAAAACCACGGGAACAAGATGAGTCCTCTGCACAATCTGACTTTGTTGCAACCTAGAATTAAGGGGTTATAGACCCCCTGACAAATCCATCCACTCTTTGCTATATGAGAGGAAGAATTGTCTAAATCTGTTAAATCTTCAAAATCAACATGTTAGACCCTATACTAAGCTACTGAACAAAATTGCTTCCAGAAGTCACAGATCCTCTTCTTAATTTTATTCATTCATCATAATCATTAGAATATGTCCCAAAAATGTTCAAGATGGCTATACTGGCCTTATTAGACTTCTCTGGCATCTAACTATCCAGTAAGTTAAACAGTGACTTGAAACATCAAGTCGTTTCTGAAGTGTATGATTCAACTATGAAACTGTAAAAATATACAAAAACAATTACTAAATATGAAATTGAAAAAATAACCTATTGACAATAAAGTAAGGACAATTAAACTAAGAAAATATACATCATAATCAATTTCGGGTTCTGTGTACAAGAGAAGAAATATTGTGGTAGAAATATTGCAGTTCTTTGCCAAGGTCTATAACAGTGTTCTACTCCCTGACCCAAGGATAGAAATGTTTTGTTGCAGATTTGCTGGAGTCTCTCAGTCCGAAGGTACGTTTACCTGTTCAATATGGAATGATTATCTAAAAAAGTTATTCTGTTTTTGTGGAACAAAAATGTTAGGCCTCTCTTTTCTGACTGGCTAACTGGAATCACTTCTACATTACATCTGGAAAGAGTTAGATACACCATCTCTGGGAACAACACGTTCTCACTCCCAACTCGTCACATATTGATGCTTGGTCAGGACCCCTTGGCGTCACTTTTTGATGCTCAAGGTACCCTTTAGCATCACTTTTCAACATGCAGGGTCCTCCATTATTTTCAGTTGTTTGTCTTAATTTAATGGGTTGCAAGCATTTGTAAAAAATAGCAATAATTTAAAATTAATTTATACTTTCATTGGAGCAACTAACCCCACCTCTACCCTAAACCTACCCACTTCTGAACAATATAAAACATGTAGCAGGCAAATAAAAGTACAGTCACAGGTATTTATTGCAAAAACTGACCATAAAAAAAAACAGTACAAAAACATTACAAACAAGTCATGTTGAATTCCAAGTCTTCTGAAGTCATACGATATCTTAATGCGAAGAAGAGAGTAGTAAAACATAAGGTTTTAATCGCTGAAAATGATCCCGCTCCATTAACGCGCTCACATCTCATTCAAAAAGATACTCCCGTCCCGTAGCATGATGCAATCGGTCACGAGACACACAAGAGCCAATGATATTGCACAACCAAGGCTGACGTAAGGCTTCTTCGGGCGACATTTTTTGAATTCGATTAGACTGCAGCACACAGGATGAGCTTTACAGTAGGGATGGGCGATACCACTTATTTTGTTTTCGATACGATAGCGATATTTTTCAAGGCAGTATCGTCGATATCGATATGATACTTATGAACTAAACTTTTAAATTATGAAATGTATTAAATTACTAAGAGTAAAATGGGTAATGATAACCACTTAACTTTGTTTAAAACGCATTTTAACATTCAATACGCTTTAATTGTAATTTATTAGGTTATATTTTAGTTTACACATGGTTCAAATGTGTTTTTTGTTAACACATGATTCAAATCTACAAATACTACAGTTGAACTATGGTCACTTTAGTAAAACCATGGTTCATTATCATAAGGGACTGCCAGTGACAGGCTGTTGCATCCATAAAATGCAACCTTTTTGTTCTGACAGTGTATGATTTCTATTAACATTACAGAATAGAACATAATCAATATTATCTTTCAACGTTCAATTTAAATAAATGTAATTGTACAAACTATGTAGTCTATGATTTCAATTTGTTTATTGTGAAATAACTCAAACATAAGTTTTTTTTTTCTGTCTTCTGATAAGCATTGTTCAGGGCTGCTGTTCCCAAAAGCTTTAATGCTTTCTTATGATACTTTTTGGAAACGCAGTTCTGTTTGAATGCACTGTCAGAAGTGAGTGAACACTCTCTGTGATGGATTGGTTCTGTCTTGCAACATTTGCGTGTGTTCAGATGAGCAGGAAAATAGTTCTATCCTACACAATTACTTGTGAACAAAGGTTTTTCGTCCAATTCAATGCATTTGTACGCATTATTATTATTATTATTTTAAATAAACAAAATCACTGGTAAATAAAACACACCTTAGTATTGATATTTTTTGTTTGAGTATCGATACTTTCGATACTCGCATCAGTATCGATACTTAAAGGGGTCATATGATGCGATTTCAAGTTTTCCTTTGTCTTTGCAGTGTTACAAGCTCTTGGTGCATAAAGAAGATCTGTAAAGTTGCAAAGACTAAAGTCTCAAATCCAAAGAGATATTCTTTATAAAAGTTCAGAGTTAACCACGCTTACCTAAAACACCTTGTTCTAACACGCCCCCACATATCTACGTCACGATCTGGGAAGATTTGCATAACGCCGCCCAAATGTTCACGCAAAGAAAGAAGGCGTAACTTTTATTCTCGCTGTAGTATTGTTGACGCAGCAGCCATGTCGTGAAGACGCTATGTGTTTCATTGTGAAAGCGAAACTACTTTGTTTGGTCTTCCAAAAGAGGACAATATCCGCTTCGTCATGCCTAGAGCTGATCTGCGCTGGTCGCTGAGGGAATACATCAACTTTCACCGTGGACAAAGCGGAGTCCAGCCCGCCTCAGCTCACTCTATCCCGGCCTCAGCGCACACTAAGGCGGGGCTTCCCCTCACGCTAGGCCGCTGTGTTTTTCGTTGCCACTGATGATTCAAACACGAGTTTTGGGCAGTGTAGAGTAGGGCTTGTTGTTTGTCATTTCTCCGATAACAAATGCAGACATGGTTTTATGTTTACGAGGTGCGATGCGATGCAATGCAACGCAATGCGTAAAAAGACAGTATAAGTCATTATAATCAGTAATTATGCCCCCACTGGATGCAACAAATGCCTTGTTTATAATGGGTTTTAATGTTTATGTCTCGTCGCTCCGGCCGGACAGGGCATCAACAGTATGTGAGGGGCGTAACATTTCCGTCTCACGCTTGAGGTATTCGGCCAAACACAACGCACTGGATAGCTGGCCAATCAGAGCACACCTAGCCTTTCAGACCGATGAGCTTTGTAAAAATCGACACGTTTCAGAAAGGCGGGGCATAAAGGAGAAACAATAAGGTACAGTATGTGGAAAATAATGTGTTTTTTGAACTTTAAACCACAAACATTTCATTACACCAAATAATGTTATTTTTAGCAGCATCATATGACCCCCTTTAAGATCGATACGCCCATCCCTACTTTACGGCGGACAGAGACAGCGATTGCGTCTATTCCTCTCACAAATCAATTGTTTCGCCTTGGAAGAATCAGAATATTAATATTTTTTTGTAGGGCTGTCCTCGACTAAGGATTTTTCTGGTCGACTAGTAGTCGTTCATTTTAAGCATTAGTCGACTAATCGCACGTTTATTAATAAACCATTTAAATCATTATAATGAGCCTTTAATTGCATATAGCCTAATAAGCACTCAAGCACATGCATAAAGCTTGCCACAGCGCACCGGCAGAAGTAATGATTATGAACATGTCAGTGAAAAACAGTAAGGAGAGACTGTATTAACATTTTAATAATTTGATAAACTAGTGCTTTCTTTGTTCTCGGTTTAAGAGATTAAGTCGACGACACAGACTCGTCATCTCTGCAGAAGTGATGTGCCTGTATGCATGTTTCATACGGATTACATAATCTGAGAATATTTGTCTTCCATTTGAATTGGTTCATTTGAAAGTAGACATTTCACTCTGTATAGATATATTTTTTATGTTTGTAACGTAAAGATATACATGGAGTTTCGCGCCCAAGTTCACAGACCGAGACGGCAGAAAGCACATCCTGTTTGCTTTCATTATTTCATAAAAGCGTAATTTGTTTTTATTGTGAGTGCACACAAATAAATGTAGAGTCTTTACATATTTGAAAGATTTATTACTCTTATCTGTATGACCAAAAATGACCAGTATTTTAGGAGCAAGTGAGCGCACCGGCGCCTCAATCTGTCCTGAGGTAAACGCTACCGTTCAACTCCACACAGACACAAGAGCACACATATCTCTAGGTTAACATTAGATTGAGCGGCCATGTAAAGTTGCCAATACTTACATATTTCAGATGATAAGCCATATTTGAGGTCGATGAATGATAGGCGAGCGTTTGGATGTCCTGCCTGATGTACTGTATTACCATAGACTAAACGTTACTGTTAGTCACAGACTGTGTGAGACTTCGCCTGTGGATTTTTTTTTCAGCGACTAATAACATTTTGGTCGACCAAGCCTCTTCTGGTCGACTAATGATTAGTCGACTATTAGGGGGCAGCACTAATTTTTAAAATAAATTATGACTGTAGTTGTATCTGCCTGTCATATCTTGTGCTTTATTGACAAATTGTAGGTTTACGGGCCGGGGTTGGGTTAATTAATTAGTTATAAAAAAATAACGCGATTAAAATATTTTAACACAGATAATGTACTGGCCCCGCCCGCAGACCTGTACATCATCTTACATTTCATACCATTGACTGTTGACAAATATGATGCAGGGCAACAACTACATAAATGCAATTATGCCCTAAAATTCAAGATATTGGTGCAAAAATGCTCCTGTATGTGTTTTTGTCTCATACTTATATCATACGATATCACACGAGCAAGGAGAGCAGTAGGCTATTACATGAGTGCTGATTTTGTCCCGAATATAATGAGTTTAAATGTGATTTTATACAACAGTTCAGTAAATAAGAAGTTGATATTGTGTTATATTTTAAACACAATATTATGTGTTTTTGCTCAATTTTGCAAAGAATATATTACCTTTAAAGCCATAACAGAATTGTTGTGCGTCTTGGAGGAACACAGATGTTTAGTTTCTGAATGAATCCTCATTTTGAACGAATTGTGTGAATCAATGATTCAAAAGCCCATTCATAAAGAGAGCCGTTTACTTCATTCCTGAATGAATCAGCCGTTTTAACGAATCGAATGAATTACATTTACCGCCACCTGCTGGCAGATTTAGTTTATTATTTAGAGTATCATTTAATTAATAATAATAACCTTAAAGGGATAGTTCACCCAAAAAAATTTAATTCTGTCATAATTTACTCTCACATCCCTCATGTCATTTCAAACCTTTCTTTTGTGGAACATAAAAGAAGGTATTTTGAAGACTGTTGGTAACAAAGCTGTTTTGTTACCAATGACTTTCATTGTATGAACAAACAATACTGAGATGTTTCTCAGATTATCTTCTTTTATGTTCCATAGTTTATGTTAGGCCATTGTAGCCTAAATGTTTATGTGTAATACATTTTTTTGTTAAATGAAATAAAATATTTCTAAAGCTACAATTTGTAATGTCTACTTGATACTTAAAATGTATTTTGTGATTAATTGTGATTAATTAGATAAATTAATTGAAACATCATGTAATTAATTAGATTACATTTTTTAATCGACTGACAGCCCTAATATATATATATATATATATAT
>NW_015505350.1:231891-251967 GCF_001515645.1 Sinocyclocheilus grahami | reverse complement strand
TATATACAGGGTGCGATTTGTGAACAAACCAGAGGGGGGGATGTTTTGAAAAAAAAAATCCATTGAAAATATATCACAAATCACAGTGCTATAAATATATAGATTATCTGGCAGACTATCTGATAGCAGCTGTTATAGAAATATTTTTTTGCAATAAATTAGATCTACAAATCCCCACCGTGGATAAAAAATTTTCAGCAGAGGCAGGGATACATACCCCAGAAGGGGGGAAATCCCTATAAATCGCATACATTATATATATATATACACACACACACACACACATTTAAACACACACCCCAGGAAAACGCAATACGCTCAGATTCTTTCTGAACTTTCAAGCTGAATTTTAATAGGCTTACTGAAATCTGAATTAAAAATGAATTAATGTTTGATGGTTTGATAGATTTGGAGGGGTCACCTCTTCTTATGCTGAGTCAAGTTCATTAAGATATTTAGCTTTAGGTTCCAGGGAGGTATAGGACATAGATACAGTTGCATTGGGATATCCAAATTAATGTTCATGTTCCCTAAGTGGGATTTTATACGGATCCCAAAAGGCCTAATGTACTTGCTTCGTACAGAAGAGTAAGCTAATTAATTTGGTTTGCTTTAAACGTATCTGCAAATTCACTGTTGGTTATTTTCATGATTAATTATTTAATTTATTGAATTGTTGCAACCCTAATTCATTTGTTGTGAATCACCCTATAGTGCAGAGTCCTGCACGGGTCCTGTTCGGTAAAACCGCACCTGCAGTACATAAAATAACACCTGACCCCTTCTCCAACAGCAGCACTAATTTAATTCCGTACCCGACCCAACCCATTTGACATAAAGACTATGACCTGAACCACATCCACATTAAATCTACATCCGGTAGGCAACAATTATTATTATTTTTTATGTAACACAAACAATCAAACCAACATTAGGCATTCTGAGTTGATGCACTGAAGAAAAATAGACACATGCAACATGGTAATTAACAGAAAAAAAGATGAGAACATGCATCCGTTTTGTAAACAATACAAAAGTTTTTCCTGCATCATGTTAACAATCTGCCCATACCGACTATTTTGAATGTGCATAAACCACATCATACACACCATAGAGGGCGAACCAACTCCAAGTTAAGGCTAAAAGTAGGCTAATGTTAGTGTAATCTATTAGCTGCACGCCATAAACCCATCTTTTTAGGCAAGACATGGGTGTCATGTCATAAAATATTTTTTATGTGGCTAAATTTGTATTTAACATGATCACAATTTAATAATCACCTTGTTATTAATCGTAACTCTTTCATTTCCAAGGTTATTTAAACAGCTAATAAATTGTTTATGCTTAGAGAAAGATTTCTCTAGAAAATTTAAATTGTCACAGAACATTATCACTGAATTCAGTCTAGTGCGAGTTTCAGCACTTAAAAAACTCCCATTATAATCACTGAAGCTGTCAACACCGTATGATAAATTAATCCCTTACCACATGGTACATACATCTGCACTTTCTCGTTTATGATGAGAGAATTCAGTCAGCGAGTACACACCAAACAAAACTCCAGTGTTTTTTAGCGATGACTAATCTGAACGACTCTGAATGGCCACTGCATTCCTAAGCTCAACAGAAATGTGTGCAAATAACATGAATAGAACGTGCTGTAAATTGTATATTTTTTACTGTCTTCAGACTACATTGTAAACACAAATAATCACGGGAATGTTTGAAAGCAGCAGCCTATCAGAGATATTGAACAGAGTCTAAATAGTCTTGGCTATTGGACCTACAGTCCGCCCATGCCTATTGAATCTCCGACCACTCTGCAAATGACAACGTAAATAATATTCCACCCGAACCAATAAGTGGTTCAGAGACACCGGCGCAACTGTGATAGAAATAATACTTGAGATTTGTACCAGTATTTCACCCAGCCTTAGGTACAAAATTAAGATTTGAAAATAATTGGAATACCAAAACTTTTTAATTAAAGATGAGTCCACATAATTTTGGTAATTTATACGTCCACCTCCCCTCAAAAGGATGTCTTCCCCACTCATGTTGTAAGATTCCACCACCTGTTAGTAGCTATCAAAGAAACTTTATATATGTTTGTGAATGTTTATGTAAATACCTCTTCCTCTTCTGCTTGTACCTCTGGAGCCACGCCCCCTTCCACGGATTGTAGGAGCAGAAGTGGACGCTTCATCTGACTCCACAGCAATGTCAGCTGGCTCATCTGATAGGTTGAGGTCATCATCTCTAACAGAATCACTGCGGTCCCTATGAGCTTTTGCACGAATTATAGCCTGAAACAGAATAAATGTTGCTAGGTTAATTTACATAGGAATGTCAGTAAATTATGAATGTGAAAAGAAGTTAATGTGTACTGTATAGCGAGCAAAATAAATAAAAAGAGACCTCTTGCACTTCCTCATCCTCTTCTGCTGTGTTTCTCTTTGAGTCTCGAAACTGTCGAATCTAAAGACACATGCAAGTAAAAGTGAGACCCTGTAATATTGTCTGAGCCATGATTTATTGATTGAGATGTACAAACAAGAGTAGCTTCCAAAGCTACTCTGTTCCAAAATCAGCCTTATACTGTATAACCAACCTTAAAAGAAGTCCTATAATACATTTTAATGTATTAAATATATTATTTTCTTTCAGAGTTTTACGTTTTTTCCCAATGTTAAAGGTTGAACTCTTTCCCCACCAAAGGTTTCCATGTTTTCAATGTTATACGCTCGGGGGCACAATTACGTGTTTCCTGAATGAATCTAGAAACACTCGATCAAAAACACAGGCATGGAAGACGCAGAAACGAGTGATCTCGTTTGAATTGTTATTTCTCTACTCAGTCATGTGAAAGATTTGCTGCATCTTATGCTGACCCACTATTTCCTGAATTGTCTTCGATGCATGATATGAACAGACTTTTTAATTGTTTTAATCAAAAATGAAAAAATTCTCTCATGTACTCATGCCATCCCAAACGTATATGACTTTTTTTCTTCAGATGAACAAAGATTTTTAGTCCATATAATGCAAGTGTACAGGACCACTTCAAAAACCACACAAAGTGATCTTGAAGGTCATTTTAAAAATATTATTATTTGTATATATTTTTTTACTTATACAACCCCTGTTGATAAATCAATGTCTTACAGGAGTGTGTGTGTCACCTTCACTTTGTGTAGTTTTTAAAGTATCATCTTTGGACATCCTGTACACTTGGAATTGTATGCAGTGAGATGGATCTTTTTTCTAAAAACCTTAGTGTGTGTTCATCTGAAGAAAGAATGTCATATACATATGGGATGGCATGAGGGTGTAAAGGATGGAGTAGCCATTCAATGGCTGTAGTTTTAGTGCTCAACTGGGCTGCGTTTTAATTGTTGTCGTATGCACTAGATAGATGTGTTTCACCTGTAGCCATTGAGTTTTCTACCTTTAACAAAATGTTTGTATGTCTGCCCGACAAAAGATTTACTGCAGTTTATTTTTAAGCAATTTCACTTTGCATTGAAAAGACAATTCAATATGATGAAACAAGAATCTCCTTTCTTTTTCTTTCTTTTAGCTAGGTTACTTCTACTTTTTTGATTCTTGAGTACAATTTACACGCTCAAAATGGTAACAAAGATGTTGTTTCTTGAAAGAGTAAGATTGTCACAGGAAATTACAATTAAGTAAGCTCATTGTGGAAGCAAAGAATGCCATTGTAAAATTATTTTAATGCCTTGTTTAATTAAGATTTCTCACTAGATCTTCCTTAAATGCTCCTCCTTTTACCTCCTCATCAATCTTCTCCTCTGTGGCTTCCACCCGTCGTTCTCGGAGGTAGCGTTGGGTTTTCTCCAGCTGGTATTTTATGAGTTCTTCTATAGCATCTTTCTCCTCCTTATCCACAAACTCTTGCACTGCCTTTCCCATGCCTTGCTCTGTCAACAGAGACAACTGCACATTCTACACACAAACACATACAGAAACGCACACCATTACGTGCCGAAATATAAACAGTGGGTAGATAACTTTAAATTATAACTATTTTTAACAAATTTATTACAGACACCGTTTCTAAACTCATTATACTCAATATACAGTACTTATCCATCAGTTTACAAAAACAAGTAAAAACAATTAATTCAGGGTAAGCTTGCACCTTACAAACAGATGCCCATAAAATAAAATATAATAAAAAAGCAAACAAAACAATATACAACAAATTTACACAAGATGTTTTAAATTAAAATATGATAAAAATGTGAAATGTTTGAGTCTTTTAGAGACCTTACTAATTAAAATCACATTTACTTGAATTAGAAGCAGAGCAGTCCAGTAAGATGTGATTAATCAGTCAGAAAATTATAACTTTGCAAACATCTGCTACAGTATCAGAAAAAAAACAGTGCAATATAGACCCCCCCAAAGAATTCATTCCAATTATTCTCTGCTATAGGAGTGGAAGAGCAGTCTAAACTTGAGAAATCTTGAGTAGTATGGCAATATTTTATTTGAATTCAACCTCTAACAAACACGTAAACAGAAACAAAGAATTCACATGAATTCTTGCATCATAATGCATCATAAATGGAGAATTGATCTCTTTTCTTGATTTCATAATAGAAGTCTGAATGATGTGTACAATTTTGCTGTATACTCCTGTTAAAAATTAATTAGTAACTTCTGCTATATAATTACTTTTAAAAAACAACGATATAGTTAATCAAGATTAGAAAGGTTTAGAATAGGATTTGACTGTAATAAACGAGCATCCCACTAGCTGAACAGATACCATTGAGAGGTTAAATAATCATGTTTAACAGCAGAACATGTTTGTTTGATTGATTGTTCTTCTACAATCAGTAAATTGAAACAAGCTAGCAAGCAAGTGGACTCTTTAACACCCACCCACTTCCATGAAGCACTGTGAATGTCTCCATACACTCTCAAACTAATTAAATATGTGTGTGTGTATATATATATATATATATATACATACACATATCTTTATAAACAATCAACATCTTTAAATTAATAGTTTTATATGTATTTGTCCTTTTTCATTTGATTAAATCAATGCTTCATGGGATGTAGTTCTGTCCCTCTTAAAAGCTATTAAGAACACAGTCTGGGACCCATGCAATTTTGTCCAATTTTCAAATACTCTTTTGCTTCACAACAAAGTTTGTAATGTTTGAGTTTTCACCTCTGGTTAGTTTGGTTCAACTCTTTAACAAATACTTTTTTAAAAATCCCACTGGGAAAAATGCTTACAGAACCAAAGGCTTCTGAAAAAAGTGATTTTATATACTGTAATGTCAAGCTTCTAAGCATTAAATGATACCTTTTAGTTTTTAAATTTTGTAATTATTTTATTTTTTTGTGGAATGTGCTCTGGGCTTAACAGATTAACCAATGAGATCTTGCAAATAATAAAAACAACTATTAGTTTTTTATAAAGCTTCAACAAAAGTAACAAGAACCTTTCAAGAAACCTACTTATGCATTATTCTGTGGAAGGTTTGAAAAGGACTGAGCGGAATGTTGACTGATGACTGATCTGTATCCTCTACAAACAGACAAACTACAAACCTTCTCAGCTTTCTGAAAGTATTCCTTCACAAGATCTTCCACTCTCAGCTGTAAGACCTCAGAGGTGGGATGAGAGAGAATTGCTTCAAAGTCCATACCTTCTTCTACAGAACACACATAGCATAAACTTAAATACTAATCTAAAAATTGTGCATATGCAGTGATGCAAGATGTTCAATTAATTAGTAAGCCACAAGCAACGTTTTGAAGTAGCATTAGTGAAACTGACATACTTTACTGAACCTTATGTCATTCCAAACCCACATGACTGACTTCTATCGAACTTTTAAAGAAATGTGGTTGTTTTGTATTGGCTGCTCTTTATAATGTAATTACAATGACTGGGACTGTCAAGCTTCAAAACGGACACAAAGGAAGCAAAAACGGATCTCAAAAGTGGTCTATATGATGTATGCTTTATACCAAGTCTACTGAAGATATGCAATAGGTAGCTTTGTACAGTATGTGGAATAAAATAATTTATTTTTATATTTACTGAATTTTTTTAATTTTTTATATATTTACTAATATTTCCTTCCCCAGGTTTGAGAACTGGATGCAGCAAATTGGGATAGATAAATAAATAAATAAATACTTCAGACTCAGAAGAGTTGTTCATGAAACAGAAATTAATTTTCTTTCATAAACACGGCTAGAGGAGCTCGTTCAAAAGTCAAATGTTCTTTAAAGGGGGGGTCTAATGCTATTTCATGCATTCTGATTTAAACACTCTGTTTATACCGGATGCGAGCGGCGTGGCGCGATGCAACAAAATACAATAGAACATATTGTATATTTTATTTTGTATACTGAATAATCTATTAACCTATATATAAATAAGCTATTGTATATTGAATAATCAGTGATGCTGTCTACACTGGATGCAGCACGACACGGCAAATCCCCGACAATAAACTGATGCCTTGTTCAAATGATTTGCAACGTCTGCTTTATCATGTCTGGTGTAGACATGCTGTTACTTACACTGTTAAAGAGTTGGATTCTCATGTTAAACATGGCCAAAGTAAAAAAAAAAAGTATGCGCACTTCTCCCAGAAGAGTGCGCACACAGAAACCAGAGTGAGAGCAAGAGCACGCCCATCAACGTGCTTCATTCGGTTACGGAAATCGTCGGCAGTGCTGCACAGGACTTGCTCGAGAAGAATGTCTCCAAACACGTGTGGTTTTGGATGTGTGGGAAAGATAACCTTGTTCAGCTTTCCAAAGAACCCGTGGATGCAGTCTGGTTTTCTGGGGCAGCAATGGGGTTTTGTAAGTGGGATTGTTCCCATCATTTCGGTGACGTATGTTTTATAAACAAGAACCAGTTCGATGCTGGATTTGCACATCGTTTGATACCAAAAGATGGAGTAGTCCCAGCGATAAAATATCCCCGTCATGAGTCGGAACCTCAGGATGCAAGTAAAACTGCATACAATTTCTGTGTTTTGTTGGCTATACGTGCGCAAGTGCTCTCAACTCTTTAGCTCCACCCACGGCACGTCTCCAAGAGCTCGGCTGTTTTCAGAGGGAAGCGTAAAGCTGTCTCTTTCTTTTATAACCCTGATAAAACTAAAGACTCTTCAGAGATATGAAGGATGCAATACTACTCTTATAGGTACTCAAGATTAAGTAACACGAGATTCGCCGAAACGTTTAGTGTTATGTCCCCTTTGAGCAGAGAATCCACAGATATCACAATATATTGTTATCGTGAAATTTTTTCGCTGAAACATTTAGTGTTATGTCCCCTTTGAGCAGAGAATCCAGAGTTATCACAATATATTGTTATCGTGAAATTTTTTTGCCACAATAATCGTGTAGTGAAAATCTGATATTGTGATATTGTATACCCATTTACTGTTATTGCATGTGTAAGAAAAAAAATGGTTTGAATTCACATTTTAGGACAGGACGCTGTAAGACCTTACACATGGATAGGAGCAAACAGTATTCTTCAAACTTTGTACTTGTATGTTCCACAGAAGAAAAAGTCATATGGGTTTGGAAGGACATAAGGGAAGAAAACAATCCCAGTTTATTTTGGATGAAATATTCCTCATAAAATAAAAACACCCTAATAAAACCAAAAATAAAAACCATGAAAGTGGTTCACCTAATAACTATTTTGAAATGTACAGAAATACGTGCTTTCATATAGGGCTGGGTGATATAGCTAGAAAATTTATCAACGATATAATGTTTCATATCGTACAGTATTGATAATTATTGACATTTTTATAACCTTTTTTAAAACAAAAAGCAATAGAATTTTTTTTTTACATTTAATCACTGTATTTTTAAATTAACCCAATTTATTGAAACAAACAACAAATATTTTTTGTTTTAACAGTCAAACACACAATAAAAATTAAACAAATATCTAATTTCTAATGTTTTATTTGCAGATTAAATACGTTTTAAGGAAACTTTTGGCTTGTCTCCCGAGGCCACAGGAGGGCGCAATGAGCAAAATAATGCAGCACATTTAAATTGTCTATAAAGAACCGCGCATTACGTCTAAATTAACTCATATAAATAAAATATAATTTCATAAATTGCATAAACAATTATGAACAAAACAGCATCATGTATTTATGCATTGCTTAATACAAAGAGCCGAATCGCCGATCACACAGATTGCATTTAAAAACATGAGACGCAGTGAAAAGGAATAAACCTCCACAAATTTGCGATGTGTTTTCGAAACGTTTAAACTGTTTTAACTTTGCATGGCTTTCTTTGCATCTCTTGCATGAGACGCGAGTGCAGCAGTCATATTTGTCCATCTAAAAAATGCACTGAATATGCGTTCTGCGTGAATGGCTTGGTTTCGGTTTTAACCTAATCAAGATCTTCTCTGCATTGAGCTTCTATATTTCTCTAATATTTTGAATGCATAACACAGCAGCGACACATCTCGTGGGCTAGACTAACAAAACATTATGACACTAATGACGCTCCCTGATGCACACCTAACATTCAAATGCAAATGTTTATTTTAAATTCGACTAATATTCATTCTTTATTCACAATCTCCTCATCACAGGCAGGCACAGCACTCATGTTTGTGTTTGTGTGTGCTGTCTGCGTCACTCATAGCACGTGCCTATATCGTGCGCCATATCGAAAAAATAATTCTATCGTTATCGAAGAAGGTGTACCATCGATAAATATCGATACTGTTTTATCGCCCAGGCCTACTTTCATGTCTTTTAGTTATGATTATTTCATTTATTCACTATACTATTTATTACTAATGTCTCATTTCAGTTTTAGTTTGGCTCTAGTTTTGTATTTATTCCAGATTATATGAAAAGGTTCATGTAGCGTGGATTAAAATTCATAAACAGACTAAATACTTTTCACTGAACTTGTTAAAAATAAGTTTGAAAAGTTGTGGGAAGCATGGTGGTGGTGACATAGAAGGCGAGCGACCGAGGTGCTGTAGTTCGCTTATAGCCTAAATTTAGCTTTTAAGTTCTTGCGCTTTTATTTAGGCATCAAAATTCATAAAAGTTGTATTATTTGGTGAAGATTATCTTGATGGACAAAACGTGTAAGTTTCATGAACTATGACTGAACACAGAGCTTATTTTATGTGATAATCCAAAAGCCCATGTAAAAATCCCATTGGCTTTTTGTCGAAGGAACCAGTGTGATGCTAACAGCCGATCTGCCTACAAAGTGACGTCATAGTTTCGCCACTCTATTGTGAAAATACTAGAGCTATAGCTGAAGAAGCTCAATGCGCATCTTAACAATATTCATAATATTACAGCATTATTGCTTAAGCAGATATGTGTGACTTGCCTTTAATGTTGTCTTTGGCCTCTCTGTGTCTGATAAAATGCAGGATGTCTTTGGGATTTGCCACACGATCTACAAACTTCTGACTAAAGCGCATAGTGTTAAAAACTTCAAAACCCCCACTATAATCCACCTGGAGAGAGAGAGGCACATGATGTAAGATGAAAGATGTATTACTTGTATATCACCCAGTATTTCTTCAACTGAGAAAACAACAAATAGTAAATCCAGGCAAAGAGAGGTGTACACACTCGAAGCCTGATGAGAGGTTTCTCAGGAGTTAGAGAATTTCCAAGTCGCTGTCGCTCTGCCTCTTCAAGCATCTCTTCAACCTAAAAGAATAAAAGGAATAAAATAGGAATGTACAGTAATTCCTGAGTGAACTTTTTCCCGAACCTTCACACATTATATCTCAATGGTGGAATGATTTTAACAACTCCATCAAAACAGTAGTCTTTTTCTCACCAACATTCAGCAAACATGTACTAGCTCATACTTTTCAGTAACCTGTCACATGAGACTGCAGCAATTAGCAAACCGCAATGAGCCAATCAATTTCTGATGGACATTGGTTCCGCCCTATATTTTACCTTGTTTGAGAAGTCTTTTTACTCAGATTAACGTCACAAGAAAACAAAATTGCAATTTCCATTTCATGCTGAATTTGAGGACTCATTCTGATTGCCACTTGCTTTGGCACATGAATTTCCCTCTTCTTGAGTTCTGTAGATGAAACTGTTGCCTTTTCTTTCTTGTTCAATCTAAAAAGTTGTTGGTCCAAAGATTGCAAATCTGCAAAAGTGATTTTGCTCCAAAGTGTTCAAATAAAGTTAAATATTTTTAGGATATATTTAATCCATAGACCAAGAGGATGGATAAAATTTGTAGTAACTGCTTCTAAAATATGACTTTTCTAACTGATCAGTACATTAGTAACCTGACAGAAAATCCGACCTATCAGTGGAAAACACGTAATCTATCCATCTGATGTTAAGAAAGCATCAAAATTGGTCTTGAGTAACTTTATTTGTCCAGTTACTACTGGTTTTTAATAGCATCTAACATGATTAATTGCATTGCATGTACCTTCTCCTGGCAGAAATCCATGACTTTGAGCATGACGTTGGGTTGCTCTGGGCTGAAAAGGTCAGGGTGCTCTGAGAGTGTCACATCCTGAATGAAGAACTGCCTGATGGTCTGTAGAGGAATTTTCTGAAGATTCATTTTTTTACCTTTCACTCTCAATAACCCAATGTGCCTGTGGAATACCCAGATACAAAAACAACAACATTATTCCATTATCCTTAAACTTACACATTTAAATAAATTTAGGTATTCATTCATTCATTCTGTCAAGTATAAGAGAGATGTAAACACAGGATTTCTTGAGCAACAAAACAATATAGATTAACATTAGCTGTTTTCATCACACTGTTTCGAAGTATTGCATCAGAAACGAGTGATGGAAATGCAAAATTTCGCCGAAAAAACCCCCCCCTTAATTCACAAAAAAGCTTTTATGCTCGCTTGATGTGGTTTTTGACTTGTGCAAAAAAAAAGGGTTAATGCGAATAATGGGAGATGGAAACACACTGAATAAATTCCTCCATGAGCATCAAAAAAAGTCATGTGACTTTGCAAGACGGGACAGCATAAACTGACTAACCAAAAGACCAATCTCGTTGCACAGCATCTGAAATGTTATGGTCATCCTTAAATGTCTGAGCAAAGTCTGTCGTCCAAGTATTTCTGTATAATTGCTACCATCAAATCTCACTTCAGGTCTCAGCTCGTGTACGCAAGTTTTTAAATTAGCCTGAACTTGCGTGCAGTATAGTAAATTTGGCAGAGAATAGTATAATGACAGCATTTTGTTCATTTAGATTATCTGCCTGACCGACAACCAAAGCTCTTTGGTCGATAATTAACCAGTAAGATTGGCATGTCTTTTTTTCTTTAAGGGCTTTATCTTTATATGCGCAAATTGCAGCATAAACAACAGACCATGAGAATGCACACATCGTTGCATCAGAAATTAAGTATATAAAAGTAATAAATAAAAAGGGCTACACTAAATATTTTCTTAAATAATTAACAGATTAACAAAAAAAAAAAAAAGTGCAACAAGCATACAATGCATTTTATTTGTTTTCTTTATATCTTTATTTTATTAAATCCAACTGATCGCACAGGCGCCTCATGTGCGCACACACAACATATCAGTTCTAGCGTTACTAACTTGACATTTCAGCCATTCATCATCAAACTTAAGTGCAGTCAACCAAACATAAATGTTACACTGCTCAATTTAAAAGTTTGCTGTAAAATAATTTTTGCGCATGTGAAGGATGATGTTTTACGTGGATATTGGAACATGAATGAAGTACAAAGCCTTGTTTACATAATAAATAGTTTAGCAACCATATGTTACATGGCAAAAATGGAAACATTTGGATTCTTGTGAGAGAGACTCGAGCCGAATGCCGTTTTAGTTTTGCTTAAAATAAATTCATTTTAGTTTGATGTTTGTATTCTGTTTATAATGAATACCACTATAGCCTAATTTGTGTTTTATTTTATAGTTTAATATATAATTTTATTACACTTATTTTTCATTCTTGTTCTGTGATGCCAATAAATTTAAAGGATTTGTTGTGGAGGAGGAAATAAATAGACTATATAGTGTTTATAATGTTTGTAAATGTTTTGTTATATTTACTGGTACTTAATATACATATACATTGTTTGCAATTACAAGGTTAACGGGTATTTTTGGACTAAGATCAATTTCTCTTTCATGAAATTACTTCCTCTTTTTGGCCAAGTTACGTTTCTTCATGTCATTTCTCTAGGGGTAAGGTTACTAAACCAGGGTGTTTTTAGGGGCATGATATTCAAATTATGATTTTTTTAGCCGCCACAATCATTCGTATGATGGGAATGGCGCTATAAGAATGTTTCATGAATCATACGTGAACCCTATCTTAAGTTGGGGTTATTTACTCTGTTAATCAAGCACAATAATGTTATTATTTAAAAAAGAAAAAGAAAAAGTTGATTTGTGCGCTTGGATCTGCGCTTGTTTCTATGTTAGATTGAGAAATGAGGGACCTTGTGTCTACACAGTCATGGTTGCATCCAACCACAACAGCTAAAAGCTGTCTACACTGGATGCGACAAGATCACCACTGCAAATCTATTTCTCCATTTCACTTTAGCCCCTCTTAAGACCTGCACAAATAAAATTAAAACCATATGAACGGGGTAGGGAAATGACTAATATAACATATGAAATCATAAAATTACTATAAAAACATGATTTACAGTTGAGTTCAGATAAAGGTTTTCACAAAAACAAAACGTTTTTAAGAAAACGGATGAATGAAAAGTACCGTCTCCGGTAGTGTTGTCAAAAGAACCGACTTCGGTATCAGTTGGTACTGAAATTAAAAAAATGTGACGATTCCAGCATTTCCCGCAAGCATTTTGATTGCTGTTGTGTGGATTCTTAAACACCTCTGATTGGTCATTGTGTTCACGCACTCAACAGATTTGTCTGCGACTGGCTGCAATGATCATCGCTTCATGCTCTTCACAGAGCGCTTACACAGATACACACGGACATGGCAGCATCTATCAGAGGATCTGTCTATGAGCAGATATATTAGAGATCCGCTGATAGACGTGGCTTTCAAATGCTCCCGTGTGTATCTGTTTAAGTCAGGGGTGTCCAAACTCAGTCCTGGAGGGCTGGTGTCCTGCAGAGTTTAGCTAAACCTGCTCTAAGTGCTTGGTGAAGAGCATGAAGCGATCATCCTTGTAGCCAATCACAGACATATCTGTTATCATACCAATCAGAGGTGTTTAAGAATCCACTCAACAGTGCTCAAAATGTTTGCGGGAAATGCTGGTATTGTTAAAAAATTTTTATTTCAGTACTAACTGATACCGAAGTCAGTACTTTTGACAACACTAGTCTCTGGTTACTGAACGAGACGCTGCATACAGCAAGCTGACACTATGGGGAAACACCTTTCTCTCAAAACACTGAAGCCTTATTTGCTTAAAGGGGCCCTTGATTATGAACAAACGGCTGATAGGGACTACAATGAGCTTCTTCCTGGGTTTCTCACATCACAAACCCTAAAATTTACATAAACCCTGCCCCCAGGAACACGCAACAAAGGGGGTGAGGCCATGTTGACCTGCTTTAGAGGAGAGAAAGAGTTGTTGTAGTAGAGTGTTGTTGCCATGCCGTCGAAATGCTGTTATTTTCTCCCTGATTGCATATATTGCAAATTAAACAACTACTCTACAAAAATGGTACATTGCAATAATTTATTATTCTGTACTAAAGCTTTAATAAGGATACATGTACATCAAAATATAATATAAACAGAGCATTTACAAATTACAAATAAATGTATCTAAAAAATATGAAAACTACAAAAAAATAAACATCCTACATGATGTAAGAGTCATGCTTGCATAGGTTCTGCTCGATCCTCTTCAGTAATATTCTCAGAGTCAGATTCGGAATCAAACGGATTTCTGGACAATGTGCACTAGGCGGTTAGTGAATCAGAAAACACTGGGCCAGCTAACCATTCTGAGCCCACTGCGTATTTCTGAAGGAGGGGCTTCATTGAATCTGGAAGTCAATAGTGGAAACAGTGGTGTAGAATAAAGGTAAAATATGTGAAAGATAATGTGACTTTTTTTTTTAAATGAAGCATGAACACATGTTACAGTGCACCCCATAAACACAATCAAGCCTTCAAAAATAACTGATTGACCACCCCTTTAGCACCATTGCATCACAATAGCCAATGGCACTCAAGCGCACAAAAACACGCCCTATGTAAGCAGTGCTGAGCAACATACCCTAGAATCTTTCTACCAAATAAGAGAGATTATGAAAGACCTTAGCAAAAGCAACATGGCATAATCGCATAGTCTTGTTCCCCTCTCAGGGAACCGAGTTTATGGTTAGTAACCGGAGACATCCCATTTCGAGATGGTCCCTTGACTTTGTGTAAAGCTATCTGACACTATGGGGAACATGAATATGACAAGATCATTCAATGTTCCCATTATTACACTTTAATAGTAGATAAGGGTCTATGGGTCTATGTTCTTGCTGGAATGTATTGCTGTTTTTGAATGATGTTACCAGGTCACAACAGAAAAAGACTATGAATTGTGCTTCACGTGCACAGTAAATGATATTTAAAACATACAAAAAAAGCTGAATAAGCTGTTGCATTGATATAATACACTACGCATCAGTATCTTTTTCCTTTGTGCTATGAACTTTTCAACGTGAAGTGCTGCACGCTGTGACTTCTTGTTGCTTTAAGCATGTGGTGGGCCATTTTGGCGCAACCAACAGCACTGACTCCTCTTCCCTGACTCTGCACAACACCTGGTGCAGGATGTTCACTGGGGGAAATGCATATTTGCGATTTCTCGGCCAGCGGTGAGTGGGGACTGCTCCGCTAGAGATTAGAACAGTGGGCAGTGAGTATTCTCCGCTGATGAAAAGAGATCCACCTTCTGCCTGCCTGAATACACTCCATATCACATTTGTCTCGGGGTGTAGCCTCCATTCTCTGTGGGCTTTCCCTGCCTCAACAGCATGTCCACCATGCAGTACAGACAGCCAGGGAAATGGACAGCTCAAATGGACAGGAGATGCTGATCTGCCAACATCAACATGCTTGTTGTGAGCGTGAAAAGAGTGTGAGAATTTTCATCCCTAGTGGAACGGTGTATGCATACATATGACATATGAGTGCAGGCACACTAACTTTTTGACCGCTTCTCCTGGTGACAGCGAGGTGATGACGGAGCTGCCGGGTTGTGTGACATAGAAGAGCTGCTGTTCGTTACGGACTGGAGCAATTTTACACTCATGCTCATGACCCCACACCACCAAATCTAGGAAATCATCCAAAAACTGTTCAGGGATGTAGTTTGTCGCCCCGTGTTTACTCCTATAAAAAACAGACACAATTAATGCAAATACATTTTGATAGATTTTTTTAAAGAGACTAAAGATTGCTTTATTTGATCTGAACAGAAACTATATATTTTTTTATGTGTACTTTTTCCCTGCATACATACGTATAGTACCACTTACATAAAACAAGATATACTATATAGTAAATCTCAACTTATTTATTGTCACTGAGCTCTAAATCGCTAAATGTTAACAACATGTACAGCTGCTTTGAAACAATGTGTATTGTGTACAAATAATGTGACCTGAAATTGACTAGCATCTATGAACTGTGTTTGAGTTTGTTTGCATTCTCAGAAAGACCTGTTGTTTTTCTGTATCAAGTTTCATTAAGCTTGGTTTAAAAGATATAGGTTACTTAGCAACTGTCAAAAAAAATATTGGCTTATATATTGGCTACATTTATCAAGAGGATCTCTAGGTTATACATTCCATATTTTATGCACACATACAAAGATGGAAACTAAACACAACGAACAGTTCATCAAAGAATCATAAGGAAAGACATCAAGAAATGAAAAGGAAAAAATTACTCCACACAGTAGTCCACACAGTTTAACATTTATCATTTCGAAAAAATTTGAATCTTAAACATAGTAGCATTTCTGAACCTGTTTTGATGGATGACAAATAAGTTGAACCAGCCATCTTCATCCTCCCTGGGCCGAAGCATGGTCACCTGGTTATTGATGAACATCCGGTAGAGTCTCTCGTCTGGAATGGAACCTGAAAGTACAGAACACTTGATTCTTTATAATGTACATGTATTGCAAAATTATTAAACCCTATATAAAGGTCAAAACAATATGTAACAATTTGTAGATAACAGAACTAATCTTTGACACACCACACATAAAAAAATACTTCTACAGGGATCTACAGATGCCATACATAAATATATAAGCGTCAGTTTCTTCAGAATCAGAAACAGCAGTAAGCAATATAAAAGCCAAGACCTTAGGCTTTAAATCCAGACTTAATTCGACCAATACTGTTGTGAACTCCTCAATAAAGAGCCCTTTTTAAGTTGAGCTTGAAACAATGTTTTTTAACCGGAACATAGCTTCCAGCTTCCTCTATTAACACACTTTCAGGGTTGCTAGATTTTCGTAACAAAACTAGCCCAATGGTCAATCAAAAATAACCCCAAATTAGCCCAATGAGGCAATGACCATATCTAACCTTACCGAAAATACATTTTAGTCACAGTTACGCAAACGGAAAACCACTACATCGTAGTAGGAATGCACGATATTTGATTTTTTCGATATTCAATATTTTTCCAACCATTTTGGCCGATAGCCGATATCGATACGGATATATACTTCACTTTGTTTTGAAACAACACCAAGTCTCTCCTGTGCAGAAATGATAAACTATTTTTAATTTTGGTTAGTTTTGAGCAAAAACTAAAAGAACAAATAAGATTAGAAACTAATAGAACATTAGAACTAATAAACATTATTAAAGTTTTTATTTATTTATTAAAAATCATAAAATCTTTTAGAACTCCTTGTATTTAAGTGTTCATAATCCATTTGAAAAAATACATTACATGGTTAATGAATAAATTTGTTTATACTACGTGGCCCGTTGAATGCTTGAATCTGATTGGACTAAGGTGTGCAATTATTTTAAAGGGAAACTCACGGCGAACGCAGTTCCAGGCAGCTCTTGACTGCATTACATGTAAATATCACTTCGCCAAATGATTTCAGTTATTTCAAAGGTCTTACAACAGCAAAATAACCAAAACCCACAACGACACTGGCCAAACAAATAAATATAGTAAGCAATAGGATAAAAACAACAGATCTTTCCATGTTTTGCCACAAAATTATGTTTTATTATGTACGTAATGCACACACTCTATTTCTCCCTTACAGACACACACACATAGTTTGCGCACACAGATACATACGCGCTAATGTTGTTCAGTTTTTATCAGTAAAATAGTTTAGTAACTTAAAAGCTACATGACATTTCTCACAAGCGAGGTAACAATGGTGCTGTTCGTGAGGAAAATTTACTTAAAGTTTCACTGTTGGTAGAGACACTGCCGAACACTGTTGAGAGATGCACAGACTGAGAGGTAGGCTAGTTCACATAATTTCTCTCTTTCTCTCTCTCTCATAACTTGGTTATTAGCTGCATTGGTCTGTTATCAACGGCTCAGTCCTCCGGTACTAGGTCTAAAATGATGTTTTAAAATTAGCAATGGAGGCGTTGGATGAGATGCGGAAGAAACTAATCCTACTCACAACAGTGTTTTAAGTACAAAAACCGGACACATGCCTTGAAATATATCATTTGATCAATGTTTTGAGGTGTATCAACTGTAGTATAAGCGGAATAATTGACTCCGGGCCATTGAATTATTAGAAAAAGAATGCACGCCAGAGGTTATTTTTCTAATAATTCAACGGCCCGTCGTCAATTATTCCTTACATATATTAAATTATATAATTTACAAATGTCATGTTTGTGATTTTTATTCATGTAAGCTATATCTTCTGACCTTTAAATCAAAACGGACTCATGATTTTATGACATCGATACTAGTGGTGGGAGAATAAAAATCGTTTCACAAATCGCAATGAATCTTATAGCGATGATTTTTCTAGCGATTTGCATCAATTCACAAATAAAAATATATATATTTTCTAGTTAATATAACAATGATAACAATAATAATAACAACATGGTGTTGTTGAAATAAAAAGGCGAAACTCAACTCCTTTTCAGCTAGGCCAAGTGTTTGGAAAAATATTATATTAATTATTGATAGTTTATTATTATGGGACGTAGGCATGTTCCGTGAATAGTGAATCCATATCCGGAAAGGCATGAAAAACGAACAATGCATTCTCTGGGGCCACTAAAGGGACATGGTTAGCCGCTGGCTAGCGGTTGCCTGTTACATTATAGTATACCTCAAATTTCACTTAACACAAACAGAGTAAGGAGAGGTGACAGATAAGACAATGGTGAATAATTTGCAGATCCTGAGCACCACGGATAAACATCTAATCTTGTAAAATGTGTGGTAACTAAGTACTGTCGCTCCATAGTATACACATAGTATGTGTGATAATGAATCTTTAAAGTAAAAAAGCGAGGGCACATTCAAAAGCTATTTCAATGCCCTGCATATTAATGATGGCTCCCTGATGCCCGCAATTTATATACAGTATAATTACCCAACGATATTTGCCAGAGAAAGCATTGAAATATATTTTTCCTCCTATCTCGTTCGTATTCCCTCCATGGGTTCCGTAGTACATGCCGTTTCCTTTTCCGAACACGATATTCGGATTTGGGCACATCCCTATTGGGAAGTGTAAACTATTTTTGATTTATTAGTAAGTTAATAGTTAATAGTTAATAGTAAACACTGATTTCTTGAGCCAGGACTACACATACAATAGACTGGTGTTTTTTGTTGTTGTTGTTTTTAAATCAAAATACAGATGCATTTGACGTCCAGTGTGTACAAAAAAAATCAGATAAAAAATTGTGAATCAATTTTTAATCGAACCGTGGCCCCAGAAAGATTGGTACCGAAAGATTCCCACCACTAATTGCTACTGCTTTATTTATTCACACAAGTATCTTAATGATATTTGTGTATTTTACTTTCATTTTATTACAAGCAGGCCTACAGCACCCTCTAAGTAAATAAAACTCCTTACCAGATGGGCATTATGCTGCTATTGCGCGTGCTAGTAACTCAATGCACATGTTGATTCAATCGCACAATGGATGCGTTAAATGGGTAGTTGACAAATAGGCAGTCTTTTTTTTTTTATGTAGACCATTTGTTTGTTAATAAAGAAATAACATTTCATTTGGATAAATCAACCATGTTAAAAAAAAAAGTTAACAATATGAACTTTGACTCCTTGACAGCGCAAGACTCAAAAAATCTTGTAGTTTAATTCATACATTTAATTTCATTTTCGAACACAAATTTCAAGATTTTTTCAAATCAGATGCTTGACAATTTCATATGCCCATGTTAGAGATGGTCGCAATGCCTTTACTGATTGAACATTAGCCAATCAAGAGGTGTGAGTCGAGCAGCATGGTGCATTGGCTCTGGTTCAGATATGACACCAATTATTTTCTGCCGTGAATAGTAAATGCAGTCAGGTTTCTTCGGCCACACAAATGAATTTTTCTTGCCTTTCTGGATCATGCAATTGATTTGTATGTCATCTCCATGAATTGTCATGATCTGGCCAACATATGGCTTGCCATCATATTCAACAATCACAAATTTCCCTTCTGTGCACTCACAATCCAGGTTGGTGCTGAGTGGCAACATTGTCTCCAATCTGTGGTGCATTTCCAAAATCTATTTTTTTTATGGCAAGAGCATTGTAGGATCTATGTCTCACAACGGACCCACCTACATGATGGAGACACACATCAAACCCTCACATTCCATTGAGACAAATCGAAGAACTCCTATCCAACAGATGTGTGTAATATTCGAAGTTTAATCTTGAACAAATGGAAACCAGAAATGCAGAAGGTTGAAATGAAGTAAACTTTAATAGTATGTACAATATTTGCTTTTAAGAGACTTTATAGGAGTATTAACACAACTTTTATAGATGGTGTCCTTATATGAGGGCCTCTGGCCT